>NC_026744.1:665499-1040236 GCF_000210295.1 Trypanosoma brucei gambiense DAL972
CATTCGGCGCATACCTGCCCTGGGATTGCCCCTATCTTCTTTGCCAAAGGGCTCTCACTGACCAACATTGCCGAATAGCACACCGATTAACAAAAGAAAAAAAGTAATCGAATGCACTTACGGGAATGTAGAAGTCTCTGAAAATTAACTGCAGCGACAACTCAACCACGTTTTCCACCGGTCAGAGGGGCGGGCCACAGAACCGGCAACTGGGGAATGCAACATTATACGGCACTTGGCGTGTGCGCTCGGAACTCACCGTATCCCGTGGTGGCGGGAAGGGGCGGGTAAGAGAAGCAAAACCCCCAAACCTTCTGGCACCCGCTTCCCAATCAATAAAAGTGACATCGCAACACACGAAACAAACGGCTTAGTGTGAAAAGGCAAGTTTACTGAAGACGAAGGGTGACAGCGCCGGCTCAGTAGGAACCAAGGGTGCAAAACCCCGCGAACCTTCTGTTTGGGCCCCGTTCGAATGAGAATATGTTATGGTGCAGGTGCCGGGTGGTTTTCCACTCGGCCCAAATAAGCAAGCACAGCTGAAGAACCGCGGCTGGGGAATTTGCGGGGAAGGTGGTGCGCAAAGGGATGATCGAATATTGCGGAACACTCGGGGCCAAAGAGGGCCAGTTTCCCGATACGTGGATGCGGCCATATCCCTGCAACAACAAAAAAAAAACACTTCACAAGCGGCCCAGTTCAGCGGAAAGATGGCGGTTCGAAACGGACAACTGGCTTCCCTTTCCGTGAGGAAAACATGGTGAGCCTCCCATCCCAATAATTTATATCAAAACATTTGCACTGGAAGACTTGAAGGCTAACGAACTGGACGGCGGGAAGAGGACCCACACATTGCAAAGGGGAAGGTGGATTGGGAAAAGGATTTCGCTGGGTGTGACCGCCATCGCCTTAATCGGGTGGGGAAAAAAGGATAAAACAGCATAGGGGCGCTGGGAGGTTGGGCAGCAGCTATCGTGCGGAATTGGTGGTGGTGGGGGTATGGTTGAATAGGCTACTAAAATAAATAAATAAATAATGAAGGACAAACCTTCGTCGTGGATAACATCGCAGGCATTGGCAGGCACTATTTCTCTTAAGGCATCTTCCACATCGGGTGGAAGATGGAATATTTTTGTGTGTGTTATATAGTGGTCAGTTCCGACGTTCATTAGTAGCAACGCGGTGATATCAAAATTTACTGTTTTTTGTTTTTTTTTAGTTGCGGCATGGAGGAAAATGAATTAGCGGACGAAGTCGCAGATAAGAGAAACAAACGCACTTATTAATTTTGAAGCTAGTGCGACGAGTTCTAAAGCTCTCCAAGTTGTTGGAACAAGAAGAAGCCCATCACCATGCAGTATACGCCCAAAGGGAACATAAGAAGCGCGTCAACATCTTTCCCTCAGTTAATGACCATTATCCTACTCCCCCAATGTTGCAAACGAAACCAAAACGTCACCATATTTCGAAAAGCAATTAAAAGGTCCCAGTCGCCTTATGAAGCATTGGTGTTCTGCAGAATAACAAAGGTGGCACAATGAGTTTTTCAACAGTTACATAAAAGGGGAAGAAAATAAAAAGGATAAGAAAACGGATCTTCTGGCAAACTCAGCTTCCTCGCCGTGAATGGCGGTAGCGGGTAACGTCATGTATAACTATAAAAAAATATATGAAATGTCAATACTTTTTGTAATCCCTATGTCTCCTCCTCGTGCTGTTGCCCGCCAAAAAGTGACACTCTTTCATTAGAGTGCGTCAATTACCTTAAAGTGTCGCTCAATCTGCAATTCCCTATATTCAGTGGGAAAGGCGAAGGAAAGTAATGTTGCTTCTATGCTTCACTTGCCGGCACCGATGTGCAGTTGCTACTAGAGACAAAAAGAAATCCCCCTACTACGCTAAATAGAGAAGAACCAAGCAGAGAACGAAACCAGAAAGGAGGGTTCATTGGATAGAACGAAGCAAATATACGGAACAAAGAAAGAAATTTTTAAAAAAGGTGAAACTTTGTTGTTGGTGTTGATCATCACTCATTCATTTACCTCACTATTCGGTTGTCCTCCAGTGTTTCGGCCGCATGGCTCCTCATGAAGAAACAACCTGACAGGAAGGTTAAGTTCAACAAAATGCCCCTGTCACAAGCGTTTGGGGGGCAATGAGGTGACGTTTTATTACAAAAGTAAAAAAGAATTCTGACGCTCATTACAGAAATACGAAACAAAATTTAATGCCACCGTTTGTACTTACTGGAAATGTGGTGCGCACTTTGTGCTGCGGCCTTTAAAAAAAAAAAATAATAATAATAATCAAGTAAACAGAAAATAGTATCGATCGTGGGAGGGAAAAAGGTATCAGAGCGAATGCACGGGCGACTATATATGTATACAAATTCATATAAGCATATATATATGTGCACCTTCTGCCTCTAATGCATTTAAGTTCATGCATGGGTTTAGAAAGGAACGACGACAGAGGAGTGAATATTCTCACGATACATATGCGTATGCCTCCTCCGCAAACAGTTCCCCTTTCCCCATTTCTTATCTTCGATTTCTGCGTCGAAGTTGCTTTACCCCTGCTGAAACAATTCGAGTAAAGAACAAACAGTATCACACACAAAAAAAGTAAAAGAGTAAAAGATACATTTAAAAACAAAACAGTGAAGACAAAAAAAGCTTTCTAACGCTAACAAAACTGAAGAAAGAAACTCCTGAGGGATATTGGTCAATCCTCCCTATTTGCGGTATTTTTTTTTCTCCCTACTTATATTTATTTACGCTCCACTTTCTTTCTTTTCTCCCCGCCTCGCCAAGGAAACCTGCAACTACAGATCAGTTTGAAATATTTTAATTTCACATTCCTCGTTCCGCACGTTGTGGGGTTCCTACCTCTTTTTCGTTGACGCGCCCATGCGTTACGTCGAACTCGGAACAACTTTAAACTTCGCGAGCTCAGTGGCCATTTGCTGGGCAACAATGGCGCTGCACGCCGCATATTTTGGTAGTGCCGACCCAATGAATACCGGAATGAGACTCGCAAGTTGTTTAATCTCCGCGTTGAGAGTTTTCTTGGCCTGATCATACTTTGCGAAGGCGGCATCACGGTCCTTGGATTCTTTTATGAACGATTTACTTTCCGTGAGGGGTTTGTCCTTCTTTGCGTAACTCTTCTCAGTTTCCTCCACGTTATACTTGTGTTTGTCGTATGCGTGCCTGAGGGCCACGGCATTGTTGTAAAGTCGCATAACCTTTTCCTGCTGTATTTTGATGGGACGACCTGCTTCCTTCACATTGGTTACGAAGTCTTGCTGCAGGGTCGAAAGCATCGGGCCAATCTTAAGTTTCCGCACTTCCCCTTCGAAACTCACTGCCAACGAAGCCGCTTGCCCATCCGTGCCGTGTGCGAACTCCACAAATGATTGCGATGTGTTCTCATACGCCTTTATCAAGGACTGGAACGCCTGAGTTGTGGCGGTGACATTCACCTCAAATTTTTCTATCACCTTCCCCAGACCTCGGATATACGCTCCCTTGTCGTCGAGATCCTTATCAACTGTTTCGGGGATGTTGCTGCAGCAGGGCATAATTGCTCCTTTTCTTCTCTGTCTTGCTTACCGTGTCTTGCTTCTCGACAATGTTTATTGATTGTAATCCTGAAAGCTGAGATATCACTGAAAGGAAAAAGAAAAAGGGTAGAAGCATAGGCATAAGGGAACACACACATTCACATACATACGCATATATATCTGGGTTCACACAAAACTGATGTTAAGCAACACCACTCTGTGACAAAGTTCTGATGGAAATCCACATGCAACATAAATGATGATGGAAGAAAAATGTTTCCAATGAAATAGCTCACAGTGGTGTCATGTTCCTTGGATCCCTAAGGAAAAGTGTGTGGAAAATGTCATTGAAGAACGTTGGATGATATTTGCAGGCGCGACGGCAGTCCGGACTGAAGGTGATTTCGAGTAACGAAGGCTCAAGTGTCAAAGCGCCCGTTTCAACACAGCGCTCCGTCCGTAGCATAACATCCACACCATACATCGCACGGCATCGACTGTGATCCCCACCCCTCGTTACCACCATGCCAAATGCTTCACGAAGCATTTTCAGAATCTTCGGATATGCAATTTTTTCCCATGCTGCTTCACCGTAACCACTCGAGGCATATTCCTCGTTAAACTCTTTCACAAAGTCATGGTCATGCAACTGAAGCAATGCCTCGGGGTTGGTGTAATTCATAACCGTCCAGTGCTTTTCGTAGCAGTCAAAATCGTCGAGTGAATATTCCTTTAGCGCAAATCGAGTCCAGAAAGTGTTATAGACGTACGCCTCCATGGAGGAGGAATGCTCCGACGTAAAGGAATTTACTGCCACGATGAAACGAAGGTCAAATTTCCGCTTGCGCAGCGTCGCTGTGTTGGCGATATACTTACAGATTACCTTAGGTCCTGTTTCCACGGCTCTCAGCAGTTCAGTGAGGTTGGACGAAAGCGTCATGTCGATGCTTCGTGCCAAATTGGTGGGTTTGCTAATCCATAAATTTGTCCCGTCGTTGCTGCGCAACTTGCCGATATCCTCATAGGTAACCAATGGGTCTGTATCAATCTTATTGTCTAATGCGGCCTTGCGCACGATGAAGTCACCAATTAGTTCCTTTAGCTGTGTCGTCGAATCGTAACTTGTTTGATACCAGTCGACGTAACCATAGGTCTCCTGAATTAGTCGCAACAGCCCCTGTTTACTCGTGAACTCAGACTCCTCAGGGAACTGCGAAATATATTGTGCGTGCCCATAGTCGTTTAAACCCTCGATAGAATGGTGAACAACCCATACGATGTGCGCTTCCTGCGGCAGATCGACCACCACAAAGTGATTCGCATCAGTGAGATTTTGTGAAAGCTGTTGACTGTCCGTGAAAACACGGAGCGGGCCGCTCGGACACCTCTCCACCGGCGCTAGCGCACTCTGTTCCCGTTGGGCACGTCTTCCAGGAACGCTTTCCAAACGCTTCACCAGACGTCGCCACGCTTCTACGCAAAGAAGTTGGGCGGAGCGGTAGGGATCTTCTTCTGTTTCTTCCTCGTGTCGTGTGTTGTATATAAGCGACAGTATTTCCTTCCCGCTTGTCGCTTCGAGAGTTGATGCCGCCCGCCTCGTGGCAACTTCTTCCTCTTCCATGTCCTCTACGCACCACATCGCTGAGAACACACCGCCCTTTTCCGGGAAACAAATGGGTATCGGTTCCAACTTCATATTCGCTTTCTCATTCACTACTGTTGTTATGGCGCTGCCCACTTCGTCATGGATAAACCAGTAGCTTTCGTACTGGGAATCATCTCCGTCCGCCGATGTCGGAAGGCGATACGAACCCACCTTGTTCCACATGTGGTCAAATATCAGTTGCGCTCCATGTCTGTTATCGGCGCCCGAAAGGTTCACGGCCAAAACACGACCCAACCGCGTGCGGAGGGCCTCATTTGCTTCCAGATGAGCGCGAAAATCTCGCAGGCGGAAGGTACAGCAGTGATCAATAAGCCAAATATCGTCATTAGCCTTTAGATTCTTACTCGCCACAAGAACATAGTTACCAGCAGTTTCCGAGGACTGGTCCTCCGCGTCGACTTCATCCTCGTCCTCACGCGCCACAACCGCCAGCGAGAAAGAGGTTCCAGCGTCAAAGACGTCATTGACCAACTTTTCAAATAACGACCGCTGCAAGTGCTGAGGCACGCTGTGAACGACGAACCAGTCCGCTAGGACTCTCGAGAATGCTTCAAAGTCTTTCATCATTTGTAAAACTGGTTATTGTTCGCGTTATTACCCTGGTAACCGGCTTATGAAACCGACCCTCAGTTGGCACCTCTAAGGATAGTAACCGATTGCCAGCCGCCTTTCTTTAGCTTCAAACTTCCACCGAAAATAAGCCACCGTTCCGCAGCTTGCTCAATGGTTTCGGTGCACCTGGGAGAGAAACATAACAGATAGGGAAACAAGGGAAAAGGTCGGGTTTGGCGTGTAACCTCAAATGTTGGGACTCATTGTTACTGGCGCAAACGCAAAGGAGAAGATCAGCCTGCGGTCCCCTTTATGCATCAAAAAGTGCGAGGGAGAATACGCACCCTCCGTCACAGGATATATGAATGGGTGCCAACTACAACCACTTGGAGCAGGCTACCGTACGGCGTCCCGCAACGGTGACTCCCCGGCCGTGATAAAAAAGTGGCAGCAATAACAATTGTTTCATCACCTACATCGAAGAGGATGGCACTGCCACCAAGGCACCGATTACCAACCCGATGTGCTCATGCACATAGAGGGGAAGTACACAAAATTTAAAAAGCAACGACAACAACGAATGAGGAGCAGGAAGATGTAAGTGCAATCGAAAATACTTTATAAGTTGACACACCAGGAACATTTGTTCGAATGGGTGCCATGCCATGGCTTCATTTCAACTTGTTTCTGCCTTTCTTATCAGTAGGATTGATATATACTTCTTTCAATGAAGTATGTACATATATTTCTTCGATTCTTTGATTTCTCTATTCTGGAGTTGGATAAAACAGATGCTACTGTTATATGTACCTTCCTTTCACTCAACTTACTAGCTGTTACCGTTTTTCTTTTTAGTTTCCCATCTTTACATTATTTTCTGTCGCTCGTACTTTCAGTACCCACGCACTTCTTCTACCGCAAATAATGTGGTGATCCCAGTGTTACTCACCGCCAGCTTTCCGCTGCTGCTACCCCACTCATTCCACTAAACAGACATGAGGAAAGCGGCCACTCCTCCAAGTAAGAGTTGTTCATCCTTTTCCTCACCGCCAGGGACGGAGATATCGAGAATTTTGGTGCTCCGCGTGGCGTTGGTGTAGAGAGGAATATGTGCACCGCCACTCTTATCGCTGCCATACATCCACCACACCTGCACTTCAGTGGGCATAGGCATGGAGGACGGCGAGCTTGACGAAACGGGTGAAACAGTGGCTTGAGCGTCAATCAGCGAACCCTGAACTTGTATGGACTCACCCTTTATCGTAATGCATGGGGTGCCAGAGGCTGGTGAGGCACTGCCCTTACCACCTTTTGGCACGGCGACGAGCGACATATCAACAAGGGGTGCTTTGGTAGTACGAGCTGTGTACTGCCGCAGTGCGATGAGAAATGTTTGGGGCCTTAGGAAGTCCACCAAGTCAAATACACCACCACTGGGGGAGAATGACCGCTGCGCATTGGTTGTCATGACCGTCAGCCTCCGGTTCAAAAGTTGTAACCATAATCCAATTTCCTTCGGCCCGTCCATTTGGTCTAGCCAATTAGAGGGGGCGCGGCCACTAATAAGCTCTGCCGCTTCCTCTCGTAGTGCTGCCGAAGGCATTAGCAAACCATCTGCCACACACTGCAGGTCAGCAAACTTGGCGGCAACGGATTCCACGATCTCCCTGAGCAGTCCTGCCTCACTAATAAAGAATACCTTCATAGGGTCGTAGTTTCCTTGCCCTGCGCTCAGTGCCTGAGTGCTTCCACCCTTTAAACCGCTGTTTTTCCACACTTCAAGTACTGGCACGAGCAGGGAGCGCCACACATCCTTTGCAGATGCACTGACACCTGCACTGTGGACAAATGAGCGCAATTCTTCCCTTAGGCGGTCTGTGTGCTGCTCCTTCACCGCGCGGTCTGCGTTGTCTGGCAGGCACAAAAGGGCTGGCGTGTCTACATCGGAGACGTTATCGCGGATGAACTGTACAACCTCACTATGTTCATTGGTGGTTGGCACGTACAGTTTCTCGTGCAGGGCTTTGGTACACGAAACGAGAAGTTCCTCATTAAAGATCTTGGAAATAAGCTTCAGCAGCACCTGTTCATCACGTACATTCTCCAACCTTCCACCATAGATACAGTTCTGCAACATACCTCGGAGCGTGACCCAGTCCATGTTGTTGTGACTTAGCATACAGAAAACGTCTGATGCCGCTTTCATGTCTGCAAGTGAAAACTCGTAGAACTTTATCCATCCCTGTGGAACATAGTTTCTCCTCTCCTGCAGCAACGCGTGGAACCAGGCTAAACCAAACAGCATCTGCGAAAGCGTTTTTGTCTTCAACCGCAGATAACCTTCGTCCCACATGATGTAAGACCGCATAAGATTCTGCTTCACGCCAGGGGGTGCCTCAATTGTCATCTTTAAGGACATCCGCAGCAGCACCGTTGGGAAGAGGTCGTGGGGTTCAGTGGTTATAATAAGACGGAAGTCTTGGTTAGGTGGGGGCATAGCACTCAGCTCTTTTTCTAACACATAAGCCCAGTCCAGCACAAGGTGCAAATTCTTCAAGAACAGCCAGTCGCCCTGTGCTGCGCAGCGGCGGAGGTGCAACATTGCATCGTCCGTCTGCCCACCACCTAACGCAATTTGGGTGAAGCGCTGTCGCTCCATGCGACGGTACGCTACTTCCTGCACCTCTTGACTTGGATCTGCTCCACCTGAAGTAATCAGAATTATTGGAGTGGTAGCACTGGCGCCAGTGAGCATCTCTTCCAACGATGTTAAAGGAGTCAAGGAATCAAGCTGTAATGAGTGCATAATAACATGGTGCGCGAGATCCGCAAGTCGATCCGGCCGGAAGGTGTCCACGATGAGCAGTTGCTCCATGAAACTCAGTCCCGAGTTCTTGGTCAAACTCTCCTCGGGCGTGTTCTCCAAGATCCAACTTCCCCATCGCTTCTCATCGTTCAAATCCCACTTCTTCACGTGTTCCGAAGCTGTTGCATCCGCAAGAAGGGCTGTAAATTTAGCGCGTGACATGGGTGGAGCCCAGATTGGAAGCTGCACACTACCATCTGAGGCGGCATTACCCTCAGTATTGGCACTTCCGGCGGAGGCACCAACAAGCAGGTTCCATAGCGATGAGGGGAATTTTTGTGGGAAGAAACCGTGAATGAGATGCATACCAAAGACAAGCCGATCGCGCTCTAGAAGGCCGCGGCTCACGTGGACAAAGCACTTTTGTATGAAATTAGTGGCAAGTCCCGCCATTTTCGCCTCTATGTCTGTCTCCCCCTTGTAGCCACTCAAACACTCAACGAAAAGCCGTACGAAGTCATTGAGACCAAAGTGATACATACGATTCAAGTTCTCCAAGTCCTTGACGAGGAAGAAAATCGTCGACCCGTTGCTGGCGAAGGGACGATAAACCTCTCGCTTTTCATTAAGCTCCGCTTCTAGTTTATGAGACTTCTCCAGTGCCTCGGTGATACTCGAAGCTTGCACTTTCACATCATTCAAAGCTTGTATGAGAGCAGTGTTCTCCAGCAGATCACCAGAAGAGTTGGCGAGGTCACTTAACAGTCGTTCCTCCAGTTTATTGAGCTCCAGCTTAAGGCTTTCCTCTTTTTGAAGCAATGCAGCACGTTCCTGCTCCAACTCAGGTCTCTCGTGCTGAATAGTTACACCCAAAAGCTGATTTTCCAGACCAAACTTCGTTACGGAGAAGTTCACCACCAATACCAACGCAGCGGCGCCTGGTGGAAGATCAATATCTGTTCGTCTGGTGAAGAGCATAATGCGGAACTTGTCCTGCCAATCTACTTGCTTGTTCCCAACCTGTACCACCTGCTTAGCCCCTGCTGTGAAGATATCGCGACGAAGTATTGGATACAGGATGGGTTCTACACCGTCAACATCCATGACGAGCAGCGTCTTACCGAAACGCACCGCGAGTTCAAGGGTGTGGGAGAACCGCTCATCGTGCATGGAGGTTACTTCCGACACAATGTTGTTGGTCTTTAGGTTCATTTTTACCCATTCAATAGCCTGATTGGAAGGATCGATAACCAGGGGTGTCTGCACAGAATCGAGCATTGCAATTGCATTCTCCTGACTGAGGTCGTCACTTGGAAGCCCTTCACTTTTCCACTGCAGAAGTTCACCGTCCGTGCGCATATATCCCGTAAGCTTGACAACGTCGGGTAGATTGAGCCGGCTTGACCACTGCTTCAAGTAGCGTTGGCGAACATCTTCAGTTTCACGTGCGATGTATGTGATAAAAGCCGCTGCAACGAGGGCGCGCTTTGGAAGCAGCTGGTTGCTTGATTGAATCTTCTGAGCATCCTGTGACCACCGTGTTTTCTCCCCACTGAGTTTTTCAAGCAAATCCTTCGCTTTGGTAAGCTCCTTCTGCGCCTTCTCAAGTGTGTCCTTGATTCGCTCCGCGTCTTTGCACTTCTCAGAGAACTCCTTCCGTAACTTCGCAACGGCTTCATCGATTTTTTTCAGCTTGCTCTTGAGTTGTTTGAGTTGTTCCTGACCCTTTGCGCTGTTTGTCTCCAAATCCTCAAGTTGCTTGTTGAGCGGACCAATGCTTTCGAGAATGGTGGAGTAATCGATCATAGCCTTCACCCACGCTGCCATCGGTGCGGCGGCGACAGAGGCACGACGGATAGTTTCCTGCTTGAAAGAACCGGCTTTTTGATTCATGAGCCGCGCGACGTTCTCTCGGATGGGAGTTGAGATATTCTTTGCGTCGAAATCAAGAATTCTCTCCTTGACACCACGCTCACCAAGAAACTTGCGCATAGACTGCCATGACACATCATTCACACCAAGTAGCGCAAGGACAGCCTCCAGCACGTCTTTCACTGGCTCTGGTGGCGCCTTGAGTGACCGAATTTCGTTCAGTTGCTCACTTCGAATGGAGCTAACAGCCTCACGCGCGGATTCAAGCATTGGTGTGATGCCGCTCAACTCCTTCGTTACCTTCTCCCTCTTCACCGCAATTTCCTCTTGTTCAGTGCTCAGTCGCGCTTGCAACTCCTCTGCCGTGTCACGCTGCTCTTTTGACTCCTCCATCTTCTGTTGAATCTCCGTCAGGGCTTTATCGGCTTCCTTTTGTTTTTCCTCCACCTTCTTTTTCTTGCGCTTAACGTCCGACTGGATCTTCGCCACGCTTTCCTCTGCCTCGTGCAGCTTCGCAAGGCCCGCATCAAGTCGCTTCAAACTAGCCTCACCGCTCTCACCTTTCTTTTGAAGAATTGATTCATAATTTTCCATCAGTACTCGGAAGCGTTCGGGCGTCGCCTCTTCGCCGAAGGACTCGTGCACAGAGAAGAGCTCACGGTGTAAATGAAAACCTTTATTCGCAGAATCGGCACCAATGTTATCAATTACAGCAGCAAGTCGTTTCTTGCATATATTGCGAGTGGCGTCGTTGCTCCACGCGCCCATCCACAGCAAATCGCAGTTGCTTATGAGCCCTGGGTTAGACTGTAGCCTAACCAAAAAGAGAGGGTGGCAGTTGTCCATCACTAGTGCGATGCGGAGGTTTCGGCGAAGGCGCTGAAGGTAGAAGGATGCAATAGATCCCATGTATCCATCATTGGCGGCATCCTCACGCAATGAGGCACACATTGTTTCCACCTCCTCCTGTGTAAAGAGACCAGGCACCTCACCGCTGCTCACAAGACTGTTGATCATCTCCAAGAAGGTTTCGTCGACGATGTTGTGATCTTCGAGCATAAGAACCAACCGCTCGTTCTGTGTCGTTGCTCGCTGTATAAACTGCCTCAAGTCTTGGCGAAAGTTTTTCAGTGCGTACTTCTGCATCATATTGAGTGTCACCACGTTCATTTTTAGGAGAAATGCAGCGAGGCAGACGGCGTTACGTCGCCCCACACCGGGGCGACCCACCAAAATAAGATGACCGAACGGCCGGGTCAGCACACGGTCCACACGCGCGAGCCACCCAACAACTTCAGGAATTACGTGGATATTCAGAGTTTTGTGTTCACGGCTGTACTTCACTATTCCCTGCTCAACCTCAGCAGCAGCAGCTTCGTACGATACACCCTTCAGACGTTTCTGACCGCGTTCGTCTGCCTCACTGAGCCACGAGACAAACAGGATGGAATTTGCGTCATCAGCAGATGAGGAGGAAGTGGAGGAGTACCCTATCGTGGCGAGGGACTCACTTATGGTTTTCCGGGCCTTCTTGATGTCTTCAGCGCGAGGGAGACAGTCAGCGAAGATGCACGTCGCTTCGTGTCCCAAAACAGCGGGAAGCGTTGTGGTTTGTGAGTCAATCTCATACATGAGTACATTGGTGACCCAATTGGTGATACTGCGTGGGCAGAAGAGGCAGTGGGCATACTCCTCCCCTTCGCGCTTACGGCAAATCTTCTCAAACACGTTAATCACAAACCCCGATAATGTAGGGCAGTTTGCGAGGTCACAACCCAGATCGGGTACACTGCTAATGAGTGATTTGAAGTATTCCGTATATATCTGGTTGAGGCCTGCCTTTGAAGGGTATGACATGAAAACGATTCCCACAACGGCGAGAAGACGAGGTGTAACAGCGTAACGACCAGCTGACACTGTGGGGTTCATACTAGCCACCAGTTGAACCTTCTCGATGCCAATCCACTCTAGGTCGTTGTTGTAAAACCCTTGGTACATGATCAACTGCATCATGAAGGCGTGAAGTTCCACAGTGCCATACCTATCCGGTTTGGGAAGATTTACGTTCTTTAGAATAATCACTAGTCTTTCACCCTCCTTAGGACGGTACACATGCCCACTGCTTGTGCTGGATATGGTGCACATTTGCTCTAGTTTTTGAATGAGGTGAAGCGAAGTAGTTTGCGCGCTGCAATGAAGGACGGTGATCCTCACACCACTGTGGCGGGTAAAGCACTGTTGCAGAGTAATGCTCTTTCCACTTCCCTCCGGACCGACGAGGAACACTGGACGGCAGTTGGTGTCGCTAACCAAAGGCTCAAGGGTTGCCATAAGTCGCTGCACGTCCACAGTGGGAACAATTAACTCACCCTTCAGGAGTGATCCGGACGAACTGTCCACTGTGAGATTCGAGGCGAACTCTTTTAGACATTTTTTCTCGTGATCGTAGTAAGTATCCAATGGTCGCTTCTTGGACACAGGGCTAACTTTTCCCATTTCGTACACTGCTGTTGTGATAGTTTTGGCGCCTTCAGGATGGAGCATACCACAGAGCCCGCGAAGCAGCGAGAACACGAAGTCTTCTTCATTGGCCACATGCAAAATGTGTGCAAGACAACAGTTAAGAATCCCCATACCGGTTGTAGGTACCACGAGGGCGTCCAGTCGCAGTGTTTGATGCACAGCGGGAATAAGGTATTTTTCAATAAGAGGCCCAAGGAGCTCCCGACGCTCCTCTGGTTGCTTGTGGAGAAACGAGCGTACAGCGGGCTCAAGACTAACATCATCTTCGGAGAACAGGATGACACCCATACGGGATACAGTGGCAGGAGAGGCATATGCGAGGCTGTGTGTCTCAAAAATAAAGTTCACATTCTTACCAAACTGGATACGCACACCATTGGGAAGTGTCAACAACTTGTTGTCGTCAAGGACAGAGTTGAGCGACTCAACCCATTCAGGGTCAATATCGCCATCACATAAAATCCACGGCCGAGATTCTTTCGGTTGTCTCACGACATCCCGCGCAGCGGCGGACAGCACACCATCGTACCACTCTCGTGTGTCCGGGTCCATATAACCCAAAAGCTGCTGTCGATGAATAGCCTTAGGGTTCATTACATGCAGCGGGACTTCAATCTTTAGTATTTGCATCGCTTTGCGGAGAATGCGAAGAAGTGTGCTCTTTCCACTACCGCTTGGACCAACAAGCACAACTCCCATACGCTGACCCAGCGCCTCGTATAACTGAAGGACCTTGTGAACCTGGGACTTGACGAGCTGCAAACCCAGCTCACGCACAGCCACTTCAATGGCAGATTCGAGCTCCCCGTACGCAATCTCGCGAATACTGACCTGCGGGAACACATCCACTGCTAATTCCCTGAAGAGTCGTGCGTCATCGACGGAGAGTTTGCTGAGCATGTTGATGCTAAGCGATTGCAAAACCAGCTCTTCTTCCTGTTTCTCACTAGCTGCATTACCTCCGTTGTCTGCCTTCCACTTTTGCACCAAAGACCCTGCAAGGTGAAGCACAGCCTTCAGTGAACGCAGACCCCAGTCGTAGTGCTGCTGCTTTGACATTAGCTGCCCAGAAAGGCGGTACATTTCCACGATTTTCTTTGCTAGGTTTTTCGCATGAGTAAACCCCTCTGACAACAACATGGTCGACGTGATAAGCTCGTTGTTGGGCTGTGTCATGGCAACCTCACGGAACAGTTGCCTCAAGTTATCCGGTAACTTAGAACGTCCACCGTAACCTTTACCGGCGGGGTTCAGTGTAACGAAAATACCAGCGTTCTTGTTCACCTGAATAAGCCGGTTTAGAAGTGTGCAGGAGGGCTCGCGATTTTTAATTGCCTCCTGGATTACTTGAATCATTTGAGATATGGCTGAAAGCTGATCTATTTTGAGACGATTGAACTCATCGAAGCAGCCCCAGGCACCGCACTTGACAATTCCCATGAAGATACGCCCCATAGACTTAAAGTCAATACCCTCATCGCAGTTGAAAACAAGCACTTGCCGCCCCATTGCACTACCCAGCGCTTTCACAGATTCCGTTTTACCTGTACCTGCAGGTCCGTACGGATTACCACCATAACCAAGTTGCATACCTTTGGTAAGAACCAAGTAGCACTTGTCAGTCAGCGGAGTGTGCACAAGTTTTGCCGCATTGCCTTGGTATTCGTACGTATAATCAAACTTTGTGTCCATCATCGCTACGTAGCATAGTTCGTTTTCGTTCATGTAGTAGCGCAACTGCTTCTGCCACCACCAAGACTCCGTGGAAGTCACTCCTTTCGCCACCAGTGCTTCTACGACTTCAATGTGATGAATAACATCGAGGATAAGGGCTTTCACCTTCAACTTGGATACAGGGTCGGTATCAGCAGGAAACATTGTCAACTTGTTCAAAACGTTCTTCAACTCACCTCCCAGTGCTGATAAGGAGTTTTTGCTGATTGCTTCTTCTACAGCTGCACTGAACTGCACCTGCAGTGTCACTTGAAGTACTTGCGAGGGGTAACGGTTTATTGGCTCAGGGTCAATGATATTCTTCACTTTCACACAAGAGGCCAAAAGTCGTTGTAACGTTTCCTTCATGCACTGGTCCAACGCAACCAGCCACTTCTCAACGTCATCCTCCTCGATAGACACGGGTTTTGCCAACTCCACTTGCTCTCGATCTGAGGACACCATATGCGTGATAAACTTATGATCCTCACTGAAGATCACGGAGTTAATTCCCATAAAGAGTTTCTTGAGGTGGGCCTGAATAACAGATGGGCTCTTGCTGTGACCCAATATTTCAAGCATATCCTCGTCACTAATAAAATAGAAACGGGAGAAACTCTCACGTTTGGACTCGAGAAACTCCATCAGTGATTTCTGGCAACGCTCAATTTGGTCGAGAATAGTCTTCAAGCGGTCCACAATGTCCGCCTGCGATGCAATCGTCATCACGCGTGGATCTGCCTCTACATCTTGCATGATAGACACAAATTCTTTGTCCACACGCTTAAAGCGAGCCTGTTCCTGTGGTAACGCACCACGAGCGAAGATGGGTTCCAGGTATGTCCATTTCCGTTGTATCGTATTCATCAGCATAAGAGCTTCATACAAGTTAGCAAGTTTGACCTCCCACCCGTTTGCCTCATCCGCAAAGTGGGAAAAGAATGGACTGTCTTTAAGTGACCCAATCAGTGACTGGTTGTCACTCACTTGTGCTAAAGTCTCCTTCCACTCAGAGATGAGCTTCACCTTCGCCGGTGTTGCACTGTCTGCTGGGGCGATGAGAGTAAAATTGGCCTCCAAAGCCCACGCTCGGAGGTCTTGCAGTGCCTCACGTATTTGCACTTCACCCTGAACCCTTGCATGAAGTTGTTTCAGCTCGGTTTCTGCCGCTACAAGCTGTTTGTGATGGTCGAGGATATGACCGAACGTAAGATCCGTGCTCGTCATCCCCTTCTCTATTTCAAGTAGACGAAACATTTCGTTCCAGTGTTCCGTCATCATACCCTCACCGCGAACAAAACGGAACATGGGGACACAAATTGCCCACCCCTCGAGCATGTTATGAAGGTATTGTGCGATGACATCCGTATCACTACCCATATGGGATGCGTTAGCAGTTGCAGTCAGCTTTGCTTTCCATTCCTTCATGAAGTCCTCAAATACGTATGTGTGCGACCGGAAGGTCAGCCAATCCTCCTTGCGCAATGTATCAAGGCTCTCTCTGAAGTTATCATAGAGAGTCCACATAGTGGCTGTCTGCGAGACGTCATTAAGCGTGGTTTCCAGTTCATGGAAGTTTGGTGGTGGAAGTTTAAAGTGCAAGCATTTAGCTTCAAGCTCTTTTGATTGAGTTTTCAGCTCATCCAACTCGTTGTAGCTGTCCTTCATCTGCGTCAAGGTAGTATCGATCAACGCAGGTTTGCTCTCTTTAAACGCCTCGAGAAGCTGCGCTTTCATTTTATCCCACTTGGAAGAGAAGCGTTGCCCATCTTTCATATGCTTTTGGATCATGCTGTCCAGCGAGACCCGCATTTTTGACATAGAAGCGTCAATAACTTTGTGGTGTGACGCGATTGCCTCGCGCAAGTGTTCCCAACGGGACTTTGTGGAACCGATGTCAATAACCGTTCCAGTGTGCTGCCGGAGCACCCGATTCAATTCCTCCGCCTCACTAAACTTTTCTTCATATGATGGCATTGCTGCCACGAATTCTCGATAGGCCTTATTTGCCTGTCCAACCTCTTCCATAGTAACAGGTTGCCGTGTGATGACGTTAGAGGCGTTGTACACAAAGGTGTCAATTGCTGACAGCGTCTGCTGCATCGTCTTACGCATGGCGTTGAGCAATGCCTCCTCGAGGCGATGTAGCTGCTCCTCAACACTCGCCTTTATGGGAATAGTGCTAATAGTGAATCCGTCAATTTTCATATTATCATCGATGTCACGAAGTTTATTTAACTGCTCCTTCACAACATTAAAACCATCCGAGTAGTTCTTGAGATTCGCGCAAGTTGCTTCGACAAGTGCGTCAATGTCAGGGCCACCATTTATGCCGCAAGTTCCTACCAGCACATGTGTGCGGAACGCTTTACGGACACGGTTAAGCTTTCCGAAGAGCTCCACCGCTTTGAGGTGGACGGTAACGATACGGTCCTTGTTTGAAAGTGGTATCAATTTGTACAACTCGTAAGGACCCCCCGATTCCTTCTTCTGTTGGAGGCCGCGGAAGCGGAGCGGAATACCCACCAACTCGCGCACCTGCTGGTAGTACGCCTCACGCACCGCTTCAAAACTGGGCTTGAACTGTACCTGCCCCTGTTTGAACACCAATTCCACCTTAAATTCCTGCATCTTCTCATGCATTGTTTCCAAACCTCGCTGGTATTGGTGCTCTAGCGCTTTGTAGATTTGAGCATCCAGATGACGCCGCCAATTGTCATAATTGTCGATGTTGTGAGCATTCAGGAACTCCTCGAATAAGCGCCGCAGACCATCTACAGCCGTACGCCACTGATCCGTTTGGCCGGCAAGTTCGAGGTTGTGCAACTCTGCCACCTGATTCATGAAGTCAATATGAAAACGGCGGATGCGGCGGTTTTCCACGCACAGTGCGTCCACTGCGTTTTGGAACCGCATGTTGAGGCCGTCAATTTCGTTGTAGTTAGCAATAGTTACTAACCGCTTGTCGGAGCCCTTGTAGAGCAACTGTGACAAGGCATGATTCGAGGCTGACTCAAGCATCGACCGCGTACAGTGAATGATTTGCCGTTGCACGGTGTTGTAGTTGCTCACGACCTGCATACTGCGAGTGGTGGCTTTAATAAGTTTTTCACAGGCCTTAATTACACCCTCCCCCTCCTCACTAATGCGCAAAAGCTCCTCGTGGCGACGACCGCACCAACTACGCATGCTGTATATCTCCTGTAAGCACTGTTTGATAGATGGATGCACAGTACATGTGATACACTGCTTGTTGGATCCGTTAAATACAACAGCATCTGGTAAACTTGTTAACTTCTTGCAATGGTTTTCCATGTTCTGCCTCCAAGCTGCTAATGCCTCGCTCTCCTCTTTTTGCATTTCACCCATAATACCCTCAGCGACCTTCACAACCTGGTCAAGGCTTGTGGATTTTCCAAAGAGGATGCCAGCAATCTCTGGTATCTGCGCGCACTCCGTCTGGGCGGACTTGGCCATTTTTACAGTATGCAGGTCTGTCGTAGACCGCCGCTTGTTATTCTCATAGCGCACTTGGATCTTTTGCAGCTGCTTGATGAGGTGTTCAGCAACACTGGCCATATCACCCTCGACGCCGTTTTTAATCCCCTCCCGGTTAAGCAGAGTTCTGTGCTGCTTGAGCGTACGGATCAAATCTTCCTGACCCCGCTGATTACTGCCGAAGAGCTGCTTCACGCGACCACGAAGATGGTCCTCCAGGAAAGAGAACTCTTTTTCAAATTTGCCGATGCACGTTTTCCAGCGGTCATCGGATGTCACCCTCCGGTCCGTAACGCTTTCTCCGTCAAACACAACTTCGGGTGCAATGCTCTCTGGCGCCTTTCCTGGTGAAAGATTCTCTGCACTGGCCAGCAGTTGCCGAATTCTCAACACGTCCCGCAACCGTTGTTCAAAAGCACTCTGCACTCCACCCTTTTCAGATCCCACATCCACATCTTTCCACTCTCCTCTCAGCAGGACTTCCTTCATTGATCCCCACTCCGCAATCAACTCCACGGATTTCTCCAGTTGATCAATATTCATACGCCATATACCACGCCAGTCTCTTCCATCGAGTAGTAGTTGGCCTTTAACGTACTCCTGCAGATCCCCCGAAACTATGGAGAGCAGCACCGCCGCGTCCATTTTATTGCGCTCACTGTGAGGATTGCGCTTCCAGTAAGAGCGGAGCGTCTCATACACAAGTCCCAGAACCTCCCGTGCCTCTGCCAAAGCGAAAGACTTTTGACGCCACTGAATTGGTAATTCATGTTCAACTGGGGTGGCCGAATAGGAAGCAACAGCACTGGCCAATACACGCATATTAACCCATACTTTTAGTTGCGGCTCCCCGGAAGACTTCTTGGTAGCAGCTGCCCCTCCACTAACGCCGTTCGTATCGGCATCTTCATTTTCCTCCTCATCACCCGCGGGGCGCGAGGATTTGGCCCTTTCCATGGGAAGCGGGGTGGAGAGATTAGAGTACACTTGCACACAGGATGCTTTCCTCATTACCAGATCCAGCCGCTTACCCGTCGGGCACATAACCTTTGGGAACTTTTCCACCATCACCGCCCCACTAGCCAGGTCCGACACAACATCGTTGTAGAGCGTTTCCAACACAAGGTGAATGTTCGGTTGGTCGGATACCTCATCTATATTGTCGGGAAAGTCATCAACAGCCCCTACCTCCTTCAAAAATTTATCGAAGGGCAGCACCTGCTTCTTCACCAGTGTAAAGTTTGTTTCCTCACTTTCTGAGGGAAGTCGGAGGCTCGTACGACCACCTGTCATATCCCGCACGATTGTCAGGCATAACCGCTGAAGATCATCTGTCAATCGTGCTTCCTCTTCACCACCAATGGGGATCGGCTGCGCAGTAAACAAAATGCAACCATCACCACGCGTTAAGTTCCCTCCACCGAATATAACGCGCAGGTGACGCTGTACAACGTTCAGTAGTTGCGACTCAACAACGATGGGTCCTGAGCGCTCCATTGGTTTAATAATAGTATCAATAACAGCAAACTTCCTCCTTCTCTTTTCTTCTAGTTATATGTTCTGACCTTCACCACGACGCTTGTCTCTTTCCTTCCCTCTCTTTTCCGCTGCACTCGAGACACCCCAACGCCACCAGCTCACACCTTCTCTCAACTCAGGCAAACCCTCCACAACACCTCTTTATTTCTTAATTACTTTCCCGCTACAGCTCGCAGGATACTAAATTCTGTTGCAGTGTTTGCCCGGTGATTTCAAAATGTATTTCTTTCCTTCCTCTTCCTTCCCCTTTGCTTTCTTTCTCTGCGTTGTCAATTTGTTTTGTAGTTTTGATTTTTTTTTTTTAATTTCTCCTCTTGTTTATTGTTCTTTTTTTCCTTTTCGTTCTCGAAGGAAGCCTATAGCAACAGCGGCAACAACAAAACAGTGATATGTCGATGCTGGTGAGGCTCGACAGTACCGAATAAAAGAAGAGAGAAAAAAAGAAATATTTCCTCTCCCCCGTTACCTCCGAATATTAGAGTCAAATGTGTTTGTTTTAGTGTGAAGTAAAGCAGGAAAAAAAATAAAAAGATAAGGATAAAGAGAAAGAGGAAGAGGGACGAAAAGCATGAATTCAGATTAGTAACAGAAGCATTTGACAGCGGAAAAAGGAATGGAAAACAAACAGCCGAATTAGAACAAACACATAGCACCGCTACGGATTGCAAACAGTGATGTGTGTGAGTGGAGAAGTAAAGATCTACGCAGTTGAAACAACACACCAAAAAAAAAAAAGTGAGGCATGTTCAGTTGCTAACCACAAAGGCAGGAGAAACAAAAGATTCAAGGAGAAATGGATGAGAAAAGGGGAGGAGGGAAGGGGAAGTGTGGGCGGGGTAAAAAGTCGTAAAAAGACGTTGCACGTATTTGTGTCGAGGAAATAAAACTGAGAGAGCAATTGAATTGCGCATGTAAAAAAAAAACCACCGATACACTTCATTCATTTTAACCCCATGCGTTTAAACCTGCACACGATACTTGCATCGTACTTAAAAAGTAAATATAACTGATGCCACACTACCTTTTTCTCTTGTTCGCTCCCATTTTTTTTTTCTGTTCTTTTCTCTTTTCTCCTCACAGGTCCCCAATTCCCCCTACCCTTCAACATTGTGTATTTCAATGTAAATGCCTCACACCTTTATAATCACTTCGATCTCGTGTCATCGCGCTTACATGCACGCAACATTTTGGGTGTTGGAGGCAAAAAGTACATACGAAGGAAAACAGACACAACAGAAGTAGTGAAAAGTTTTGCACGGCGCTACCAGTTTGCAGCTGAGAAAATATAAAAAGATAAAGAGGAGATCAAGAATTCAGAAATATCTCTCTTCCCGTCAACTGCAATCAAACACCTGTATATAACGGGACGGATGGCTGCAAGGGGGAATGAATGGTAGAACCAAGCATACAAATGAATGTATGAATATATACTACGTATAAATATACATATAAGTAAACATATATATATATATTTATTTATTTATTATGGTATAGGAACGGACAAATGTAAAAAAAATGCGATCTGTTCACACTGTCCCCTTCTTCTGTCACAGCACAGTGGCCTGCGTTTCGAATACAGAAGTGTATATGCACTTGCACACCTTCCATCATTTACTCTAACCTCAAAAAACGCCGTTCCCCACCACCCACCCATCCATCCATCCATCCAATTTTCACTGACTAATAACTATTTATATTGCAAATATAAATGAATATAAACGTATGTTTGCCACCACGCACACCCAAATCACCCCTCCTCACCAAAGGCAAGAGCGGAAACAGAACCTATGAAACACACAAACTTGGGAAGGAAGAAACGAACAGAGAGCAGAAAAACTGCATCGTTAATTCGCCGTCGGTTTGCCGGTGTGCTTCCTTACTCGTCCTTACCCAATAAACACAAACATAGTTTTTACCCATAGTTCTTAGGCTCAGAGCTCCGCACCATTTCGTGTAAATGAAACCCACACACGCACCTCACTGTACCCTCTTTCTTCCTCGCCGGAGGAACAGACAATCACAAAACAAAAAAAAAACAGCACAAATAATCCATCCACCCGTGGTGGACGCACTGATATGCCCTACGACTGGCCGTTCGCATTCTTACGGAGAAGGCTGGCCAGTACTCGCTCCTGCCCCACACGCCGCAACCAGTCAACAAAAAGTGTGTGCACTTTCCCTCGTAACTCATCTGCTAAATCTTTCCTTCCATCCGCCTCGAGTCGTTCATATGCCTCCCGCAACTGCCGCGAAGTTTCCTGAAAACGTCGCACGCGGCGCTCCATCGCGGTGGCATACGGCGGAGGCGGCGGACACGGATTCGTGCGGGTGGTCACCACAGCGCTGGTGTGCGGGGCGACGGGAAAACACACGGGGGTGAATTCATCTGGTGGTAGGATACAATGCGGGGAAGGGATACCAACATTCCATAAATTCATCATGGGGTTTACCCCGGAGTTTGCCAGATGCTCCTCTAAGGTGGAGTAGTGCGAGTTGTACGGGGCGAAGCGGACATTCTCTGAGTTCTCGCTTCCCTCGAGCTGGCAGAGTACGGGTGGACTGTTCGTACAGATGAATATGTTCACATTGCGGCATCGGTTCACCACCACAGCAGTGCACAAGGCTGAGATATTGGTGTTCTCGCAACGATCTATGTACAAAACTCCCCCGACTGGACCTAAAGCAACGGTGCAATTGACAAGTTGAGTGAGCCGTGTGTGAGGAAGGTCGGAAGTAACATAAAAGCTAGTTTGCGAGCACTTCTCGACGGTGTAGCTGGAGGATATAGCTAACTTCGGGCTATAAGTTACCACTGGGCACGTAGGGATGCAAATAGTTCCTTGCAAACCCTTAACTACAATGTTGTTGCTAAAAGGTGACGAGCGTGAAGTGGCGGCTAACTCACTAGGCACCGTTATCCTAGGACGTATGAACTGAGAGAGTATCGTAATGTCGATCGTTTTCTCAGACCGCGGCCACAGAAAGCCGATGCTGGTGCCAAAAGGTTGCTCCACGCCATTAACGAACTCCCGAAGCAAAATTCGAAGCTCTTTCGAATCACTCAACGTTAATCTTCCTGGTCGCGTGATGGCTACTACACTTATGTAGTCATGAAGGTGTTGACGCACACTTGCCATAACGCGCTCCCGCTCCGACTCACCCGGTAGTACTCGCTGAGTTTGCTCCACGACAAGTTGGGCGAGCAGAAATATGATGAGTGCCGGTAAACCTATTTGCCTAGTGGCGGAAACTACAGGCCAGCGGGCGACGTCTACCGTTCCGCCCATCTTTTTAAGTAATGACCGGCTTTCCTCCTGCCTGCATTCCACCGGCGACCTCACCTCAGGGCTGCCGTTGCCGCTCCCTGTACTGCTTCCTAGTGATGCTGCCGTGTATTGAGTGTATCCACCTGTTAATGCGTATACCACATCGAAAATTGAACTGGCAACGGACTCGCGCATGCCAAGAACATTAATGGCAATATCTACCCAAACGGAGAGTGAGATGGCAGTACGATTTGGACACTCCTGACGAATTTTCATCACTGATGAAGTTGTGAGACCACTGGGCACTTCAAGAAGGAGGCCACAGTTCTGAAAAAGAACCGAGTTGACACAAAACACCACCTGATTGGTGCCCAGAAGTGCAGATGTGGGAGAACTGTCCCCGTAATAGGGGTTTCCAGGGGCGTATTTGTTAGTCATTTGGACACTAAAGCGAGACAACAACACACTTCCTTCTTTTTATTTATTTCTTTCTTAATGATAGAAAGGTACGCTCTCCAAAAAATGAAAAAAAAAACTAACCTAGTGCCCTCCGCTTTGTTTCCTGCTCTTCTACGTGCTTTCCAGATAATCTATTTCCTTTTTTACTCTTCTTCTTTTGGAAAAATAAATTCTCAAAAACTACAATAGCAGCTTTTGTATATGTGAGATGATAAATAATTTTCTTACAACCCTTCCCTTTTTGGTGGTGGAGGCAATTCAAATACGCAGCTCCTCTCCCTCTATATAAATGTCTGCTTTTCAGTAGAAACAAGAAAAAGAAAAAAAGAAAGAAGAGTTTTCGACGATAAGTAGAGCAACACAAAGAAACCTGTTGAGGGACAGTTTCTTCTCTTTTTTTTTTTTAAGTATGTACGAGTTTGAGTGAGAGGGAGATGAAATGGAGAAACGGAGACAGAAGAAATACCATCAACAATGTTAGTGATACAGAGGACAGAAATTGGGAAGAGGAAAGTATAAAAAGAGGAAAAAAATAAAAATAAAAACAGTGTTTAGTGTATCCATTCATCCGATCAGCTACGCGCATTCAACACGCACGTGCAGTGCACGAGCGTAAAAGTATTTGTTAACGTATTTATTTTGTTGCTGATCCCATCGAGCATACCAATTCATCCCGTCCCTTCCAAACAGCGGAAAAGAGAAGAGGAGAAACGGGATGAAAAAGTAGCGGGGTGTAATGAAATAAGGAGAACAGATGGGGTACCGCACAGCAGCGGACTTCCATGTTTTAAAAATAAACAAATAAGTGATTAAGGGAGTACATGATAAAAACCTTGTGAATGCACATCAATAACAATCGACAAAAACAAGTATAACACGGAAAACAGTTAAAAAAGATAAAACAAATAAAAACTCAGCCATTGTTAACGATGATAGCAAAAAAAAAAAAGAATAAATTAGCACGGGAACTACTTAAAAGATAGTTCGTCGCTGTGACGAAAGAGCCAAATAAAATAAGGAAGAGAACAGAGTGGTTACTTTCACCTTTACCTTCCTTGCCATTCCCCACCTTTTCAAAGTATCGCCCACATATCACCGGGGTCGGTACAACTGCGGCTAATTCATACAATAACTGGAGAAATGACTAACTCTAACACTTTCTCCCCCCCCTCCCCCGAAAAAAAAGGTTAGTGGATCATATTATTTCATTATTACACCACAAATAATTCCCGTTTGTGACGCATTTTACGAACCTCTCCTGCACCCTCCCGTCTCAACTTTGAAACTTCCCTGGTGAAGGTCCAGTCATTTCCCTTTCCTGTTCAATCGGATGAATGGCGCTATGATAACCTGTTCCGGTACCCGTGATGGCAGCGGAGCCGGAAGGTACACACATTGAGCGCTGCAATGATAGCATGGAATTCAGAATATGTTGTTGCGGAATGTAACCGGGAGGCAGCGGTTGAGCAACAGAAGACGCAGCAAACATGGAAAATGGTTCACTCGGACTGTAGTTTTGTTGTGTATTGTTCAGGTTGTTGCCGGAATACATCTGAAGTGGACCACTGCTCTGCATTGGGTAGTTTGGCGGTATGCTCCCAATTGTCAGTGGGGGTGTCAAGGCGTACGATTGAGACGGAACCATTGCTGTTGGTTGCAGATGATCGTGCACTTGCTGCTGTTGTTGTTGTTGCTGTTGCGTGTTGTTGTTGTTACCAACATATGTTTCGTCAGGTCTCCGATTATCCCCGGTGTCGTTACTCCCACTCCTCCGCCCTCCCATGAACTGACGCATGATACACATATTACAACAACCAGCAAGGAGGAAAAAGACAAGTGCTAATCCCACGAGTCCGAACAGCGGGTTGCGAACGATCTTAGCTAACGAGAAACCCAAGTAGCCGGAGGAATCGGTGTCGGTTGAGTTATCTTTTATTACTGATACGTTGCACCAAATGTACCGCGGGTTCAGTACGTCCTGCTGAACAGAAGTAATCCAGTCTTCATCGCACACGCATGTTTTATTTTCTTCAAACCACTCCCCATGCATGCATATATTCACAGTGTTTTTGAGGTACGGAGGCAGTTCAACACTTTTATTTGGGAGGGCAGCATATGATGGCAAAGTACTGTCTTCCATTAATGACAGCAAAAGTAACACCCAGGACAGAAAACGCACTTCCGCCAGCATCGATAACATTTTTTCTTTCTTTGTTCCCTTCGTTTTTCTTTTTTACCTTTTCGTGATCCTACAAGCAAATACGACCAAAATAAGATTCGAAATGACGTCAGAACAAATGACGTGCATGCCCAGACGAAAGAGCATAAACACACGTATAAATAAATATATATTTATTTAAGTACAAGCGATATCAAATTGCAACAATCAAACACAGGAATTTTAAACAAAGTGGCGATACCACAGATCCCAATTGATGTAACTGCCCTGTACCCACGTGCGCCGCTTAATGCGTATGCTTAACGATAGTAACAATATTAATCGTCATCACAATAATGAGACTATATATTTTGATGATTTCTTCTATTATTTTCTTTTGTTGCATACACACACTCGTATTACATTTTTGAACAAGCCACTCAACAGCCGCGTCACCGTTTTCGCATAATTGAACAACGCATTTCTTCCTTTCCTTTTTCATTATTATTGTCATTGTTGCTGTTTTTTTTTTTTTCGTGCGTGTGTGTGCAGGTTGGGTGTGTGTGTGTGGGGGGGGGGGGAGAAGGGGAATGGAAAAAAACAAGCGTGAAAAAGTGACCGCACAAACATGCAGACATGAGTAAACAAACAAACAAATAGATTTATATTCATATGCATATTCATTCCACTTGATGTACTTATGTAAGTGCTCAGTCGCTGCCGGTGTTATCGTCATATGTATACGGTGATGTTTCCAAAAACTTTGGTACATTTGCCAGTGGCGTATCCATGCCAAGAGCCGATTTTGGATTTGCCTGAAACCATTGTCCCTTCATGGGTTCCTCAATTACAACATAACGGAAGCAATCGCGACCTCCATAACTCCACATAAATAACTTATATGTTCCCACAATACCAACTATAGTGGAAATGGGCCAAATCATACAAACGGCATAAATCTCAAAGCGCCGCATCCAACGAGGCACGGCCATTTATTACTAAACTAAACCACATTCCGATGCAAATGATGCGGGGTGTAGACGGAGAGGGGAAAGGAGGTGTGTGTGTGTGTGGAGGAGGAGGGACAAAAATAATTATTTTAAGGCGTTCAACAACAAATAAAAGTAGGAGAGCTCATTGATAATTATTCATGGAAAAATAAAATCATACAATATTAAACAATAAACAACACCTACAAGAGTAATGGAAGAAAAAAAAACAGGCACAAAATAGAAAGATGAGAATGTGACACAACAACTGTACGAGACCAAAAGGCGAATTGTCAGTGAAAATGACACCAAGAAACGATAACCAGAAAAGGCAACAACAACAAAATGTGCCTCCATTACACCTACGAGCGAAGCAACATGTCTAAAAACATAATGCACAGCAACGAAGTACAAAAGGCATTTTTTTTTTTTTTGCGGTGACATGTTAGTTTCGTTTCCTTCTGAGAGAAAAAGAGGCTGCAGGTGGGAAAAAAAATTGAAAACATAAAAATGAAAGAGAAAAAGGTTTGACACCACACCGATACAAAAAAAAAAGGAAGGGCGATTTGGTATGCTATAAAACCAATAGTGCAGGGCTGTTAATTGAAGCGAAGAGCCACTTGATACTTATTTTGTGAGAAGTTTTTTTTTTTACCTCTCTTGGACTTTAATTGCCCGTGTATGTATGATATGTCATCGGATCCGGAAGAAGAGAGAAAAAAAATCAAGGAAATAACCTGGTACACTCCTCACTTATGAGAATGTTCCTCCTTTTTTTTCTTCTTTTCTAACCCCGATGTTGTCACTTTATTATTATTATCATTATTATTATTATTGTAACGGTTGACCAACCTTCAGTCCGCAAAACTCTCCCCTTTCACGCTCATAAAGATATCTGTCGGTTTACAACATTCGATAGTAAATTTGAAACGTTTTCGCATTCTTTGCGTTATGCGAAAGCAATAAACACCATACCATATATATATATATATAATTTTACACCATCACGCACATCATAAACTTACTTCTCCCTCCTCCCCTTCACACACCAATAGGCGTGGCTGTTGGCGCATATTTTCTTTACGATTATGTGTCTTTCATTCCGTCAGCACCACACCTTTTTTTTTTCGTGTTGACGTCCACACAGGCCCTTGCTGCACACCACATGACTCATCTTCATTCTTACGTATGTAATCAATTTGCATGTAAATGCATGTGCGTGTTTACAAAAAAAAAAAAAACAACAACAAAAAAACACACTCACACTCCTATTTGTGGTGCATTATGCTGTCCCAAAGAGTGAGGCTGCAAAGGTTTGTAGGAGTAATGTTACACCGAAACCTGTGGCGTCATCGCGGGCAGCAGGTGCTGCGAGGTCGACGTGTGCCCAATCCCCCTTGTATTTGCTGTCTATGTGACTCCCAACAAAGTAACCGGCGCAGCTAACTTGTGCATTCGAGCGATTCAGCACGGAGTTACGGCTGTCTGCTACACTGCTTCTGAACTCGGGGCACTGGAATTCTGGACAGAAAACAACAGGGAAACAGAGGTCACCACAGCGGCGTCCCGCCTGAAGGACGCGGTTTTCAATTTCCTCACTACTGGCATATAATGCGGCATGATAGCGGCCAGTGGCAATACCCTGAGCTCCCGTAAGCGTCGCCATGTCCACAATAACATCAGGCGTATAAGGCAGAAGAGCCGAGGCGTGGTAAACTCCATCACCAAGTACCAGTCGACCTTCAGCATCTGTGTTATTGATTTCCACAGTTTTCCCTGATCTCATCCGCACAATATCGTCATTGCGCTGAGAGCGGGGTCCAACAGCATTGTCAGCAAGGCACAGAATGGACGAAATACGGTGAGGGACGCCGATCATTGCAAGTCCAATAAACCCACAAAAGACAGCAGCCGCACCGCCCATATCGTGCTTCATCCCACACATGCCCGTCGTGGGTTTAATGGAGAGACCGCCAGTGTCGTATACAATACCCTTTCCAACAAAGGCCAATTTTTCTTGGGGATTTATGCCGCTGCCCCCGGCCGCATTGGGCTCGTAGGACAACGTTACCAAGTGCGGTGGATATTCCGCTGCCTTTCCAACACCATAAATTCCACCATATCCTTTCTCCCGCAGATCCTCTCCACTGATGATGTCAATGGAAACGTTGCGCTTCAACTTATTTTTCAGTTTAGCGATGTGTCCAGCAGCGATCTCCGTGAAAGTCGTTGTGTCCAGTAGGTTGCAAGGAGAATCAACCAAGCGTTGACAAAGCTGAATGGAGAGAGCTGCCGCATCGAGGTACTCCCGCTTTCCACATGCAAAAGTGTCACTTGCCTCGCTGAGGCTCTGCTTTCGCGTGTCTGGGGCAAACACGACTCGGACAGGAATGCCACGATTCCAGTACGACTTCTCAGCGTAACCATTCTTTGCAGAAAAACTTTGATTGGCGCCACGCGCAACGGCAGCCGCCACGCAAAGCACGTTTTCGGCTTCGCAACAGTAAATATCGAGCGCACCTGAGGCTGCTGTGACACCCTTTACTTTCTTGGCATATGCCACGGCTTCCTTCACAATGTTGGTGATGGAGTCGGGGCGAAGAGGACAGTTATGGCGGGAGAAGGCTCCTGCTATGACTCCAAGTGTAATACGTAACTCGTGGTTAGTGCCACACCGGTAGCCATCACTCCTGAAGCTTGCCTCGTCGATTTCGTCGATTAGTTGATCTAGCTCAGGTTTGTGGTATGGGAATAACTGGCTGAGTCCTTTACTTTTCAGCTGCTGGCGAGTTCCAAGAAGAAGAATAGTGTGGGGTTGAGGTGCGCTGTTGGAGGTGAGAACTTTGGCCATATGCTTTCCTTCAGTTGTGGTGTGAAACGTTACATTTGGCACAAAGTTAACGCAACTGTCAACAAAGCTCGACAAGTTGCTTTCCTCATAAACCGAGTTGCTGCGTTGCCGCTTGAGGGTTGCAGGCATAATCAGCTGATATTTACCAGTTTTCTTCGTGTGTCTGTGTGTGTGTCTGTTCGTATTTGTGTCTCAGTGTAATTCACTGCCTTCACTCCTTCCTCTTTTTTGTCGTACAAGTGTACCTACTCTTCGCGATGCACCCGACAAAGCAAAGTAAACGCCTTTTCTATATTGTTTCTTTAAGTCTTTCTTGTTTGATTTCTTTAGGGTGATCCTCGTTATTTGGTAGGCGTTATTATTTTAGATTATTTCTCTTTAGCGGCACAACGCGAAGTTCTAAAGAAGTAAATTATAAAAAAAAACAACAAAATAAATTAAAAAGAGAAGGAAAATGAGCAAAGGGTAAATGAAACAATGAATGGTAGTTATAATAAAATAGCAGCAACATCAATAATAGAGGTATTCGTTGTAAACACCATCAACAAAAAGATGAATAACAAGCACATTGAAAAAACAGGATGAAGATGTAGCCTGTGTGTCCCTTTTTTTTTTCTCTTTCAAATGAGACAAAGCATCTCACTACGGCAAACGCAATGACAAAGGAAGAGAAAAGGAGAGCGAAGGGGAGTTCAACGACAAGATAAACAAAAAAATTATTTGTTACTTTTCGTCTCTTCGTCTGCTTGTCCTTCTTTAAATACAGCACTTCAAAACCACTCCCTGACAGATAGGAAGAAAGCAAAAGAAGATAAATTTATGACGACAATTTACGCCACTACACCAGCACAAAGCACATAAAGCACACAAACAAACAAACGAGTTGACGCTGCTATCAAATTCCCCCAACGAGACAAAGAAAACATTCACTAGTATCAGCACGCAAACGTGTTAACCCATATATAAATATACAATAACACATATTAATGTAAATATAAATGCATATATGTGTATATATACTTTTACATGGGTTTTTTTCTCTTTCCCATAATTTGTGGTTTGTACCAGAGTCGTTGAAAGGATATATCAAACAAGTAAAAGGAGAGAAAAAAAAAACAAGTACAAATCATGTAAAGCATCCTTTCACAGCAGGTCAGTAAAATCTTGCGCGTTAGAGAACATAGCAAACCACATACCATCATACACGAGAAACACACCTCACGCGAATTTGAAATCCCGATGTATTAGCACCAGAAGCAACGACCATAACAATTATAACAATCATCATCGAAGGAGAAAATCAAATAAAAGGGAAGGAACTACTGAAAAATACACAATTGGCGGTGCCGACAAGCAATATACACACACATATATATATATATATATTTATTTATTTATTTATTTAGATTTATGAAAACGTTGCGAGCTTGTTTACTGCTGTTGTTAATATGGCTATAACCATTATTTCATCTTCTTTCTTTTCCTTCCTTCTTCTCGGTTTACGTACTTCATTCGTCAGCATCATTTTCCCCTCTGCACCCATCACTTTCGGGAGAGGTAAGGGAGAAGCGTGAAACGGTAAGTGGAAACAACAGCATAACCTCGTCAGCAAAGTCCGCCGGCCGGCAACATTAAAAAATGAAAAAAAAAAGGAGAATGAGCAACCGAAGAAGAGACCTAGTAGAAAAATTAAGAAAAAGTGCAGGTACGAGTGTATAGAAAACACATGTGCGTTTCGTCTGCTCCGCAGTGCTATCCACCATCAGCAAATAGTTGCAATTCAAACAAAAAACAAAAGGAAACAAAAGTAGCGACCGCTTGCAGAGGGGTGCAATGGAGGAAGAGAAAGGGAAAAGAGAGAACAATGGAAGAAGGTGCAGTAAAATTCTTTTCTTTCCGGGAACTTCATATCCCACAACTTCACAGTCACACATATTCCCAACGCGGACTTTGCACGAATGAGCCCCACACATAAGTATATATATATATATATTTACACACATAATTTTAATCAATTCAGTGCGACTCCCTTTCGTCAAATTCCATTAACGTGCGTTCTCTTTCTCCCCCCCTCTCCCTCCTACCGTTGCTGCAAAACGGTTTATGGTAGAAGCTTTACACGTAAAAGAACACAACCTAAGTGCTCTTGTACGCGCATGCTTCATCCAGCAACAAGTTAGAGAGGCTCCCTTCGTGGTTTGCACACAAATAGGACCTTAGAGAGAAAAGAAAAGAGAAACAAAGTGTCTACTGCAAACAAAGCACGAGCAATGCGGCAAGGGAGTAGGAATCAAGGCGGACACTTCCATCTGTGTGGTGAACACTTCGAAAATGGAGGATAAAAACACAGGAAGCTCAACGTGCAACTAAACCACATTATGCGAGGTGGGGAGAGACGCCGCGTTTACAACGAGTAACATCCTACTAACATTTATGACTACAAAGCGGATGTGAACCAGCTTCCCACTTACTGTTCCCCTCTCCCTCAACTTCATTCACATACAAACACGTGTATGCCCTTATTTATTTATATATGTACGTACAAGCAAGCTCGCATGTTGAATTGCATCATCACTATACAAACTACGTCTGTGCAAGCACGTCAACAAGGCGGTCCAAGGCACAGCACTCACCCGAATGGTCCCCGCAGCTTCGAGCCTCTTTCATTGCCTGCAGTGCCGTCTTCAACTCATTCAAAGCGTTATCAGTCAACAACGAATCTGAGCACACACGTTGGAGGGCTGCCTCAACGTCAATCGGCTCCGTATGGTTTCGCACGAAGGGAATAACAACATCATTCAGTTCGTCCTCCTCGTCGCTATTACCACTACCATTTTTCACACCTGCTCTCGAGCCACCTTGACGACTTCTTTCGATCTCCATAGTGCCACCGGCTCTGCCTTTCATGGATAGCCTCGGTGTGGTGCCGCGTGGTGTCATGAGTGCTGTGGCTTCACGCTGCTTTATTTTCTCTAAGGAGTTGACATTCTCGTCCACATGTCTCCAGTAAGTCAAATCACCGTGCACTTCTTCGGCCTTCTCTCCATCCCCCAGCGCCCGCCGCAAGCAGAGGATACTCTCCTGGCACGTTACACCGGGGCTTTCATACAATATGTTCCGTATGACATGACGAAGTCCATCGTAGAACTCGTCACTGTTCTCCATGTCGTGAAATGTAACAAAGAGAGAGCGTTGCACCATGCGCAGCAGTGCACGGCTCCCGGGTGAGCTTATCACCCACATGGTGTTTTCCCAGAACTGACTGCTGCCTACGACATATACACTGTTGGTCGCGACCACAGACGGTTCAGTGCCCTTTGTATTGTTACTGCTACCATTGACATTACTGCCTACGCGGTTTCCACCCTTGCCGTCGTCTTGTGAATTCGGGTTCCACACCAGATCTTCCAACTTGACGCAGCGGGCCGTGGCGGGCCCAAGGTAAACTTTCTTGGCACAGTGCGCCACACGACTCACAATGCGCGAGAAAAAGTTGTGCGGCACCATGTTCAATGTAAAGCGGTAAAAAGGACCATGTAAAAACGATGGCACGTGCATGCAGAACGAAGAGGGAGTGGGATTCATGAAGCACGAGGGTATGAGCACAAAATGCTCTGACTCGGGACCACCTGAGGGACCCGCAGATTTTTTCCGTCCAAGCCCGGATCCAACTTCCCTCATGTCTTTCCCAGCATTCGTCGGCGACGACTGTACGCTTGTGTTTTCATCGTTGAAAAAAGAGTACTGAAGTCGACTACCCATAATGATAAAGTCATAACTGCGCAACAACTCCAGCAACCCACCTAGTTGTGCGAAACCATATCCCTTTTCCTTTAGTACTCCATCGAATAGAGCTAACGCTGTCCTCATTGTCAAAACACCCTGAAGCAAGGCTCCACATACATCTTCAATTAGAACAGCATCCACATCGAATGGAAGGGATTTTCTCATGCTTTGCATAACCTCTCGGCACAGGACGAGTGGCACGGAGCGGAGAGACGAGTCATTTCCAGGGAGTTTGGGTGTCACAGTAGAGCAGCATGACAAGGTAGCCACGACGCGAAAAACCCACGGTGTGTCCACAATTACATACTTCCTCATGGCACGGTGCCTGTAGTGGTGATGCAACACACCCCAACTCATTAAAAGTTGAATATGTCGATGGAGGTCGTCCAAATTGTCACTGTAGCGGTTATCCAATGCATTGGCAACTGATTTAAACTCTCCAAAGGCTACACACCACTTCCCTTCACGGTTTATTTCTTTCGTTCGCTTCCCAAGGGATAGCAGCAACTTTGGAACCTGAGCATTTGGAAAGTCAGCATCATTGCGGCAGCGCCGAATAGCTTGATCCCCAAACCAGGAAAGCAAATCAGGGAATTTCCTCAACCGCTCAAACATTGGTGCAAAAACAGTGCGGTTAACATTATCCACAGCGAAGCAACCAGCGATGGAGGGCCGCATGTCTCCAACAACTTGCAGCGTACGAAAGTAATTGTTCACTTGCATCTCAAGTTCGGAGAAATGTTGAGCTAACTTACTGCTCTTAAGCGGGGAGCGGTCGAGGTAAGTTCCAACCAACACCACAGAAGTGTCTCGGGTGGTGGTGTGTGAAAGAATAAACTCCAAAAAGGGCAGAAGGCCTTCGAACGGGACGCTCTGAAGAAGTGAAAAGCATAACACATAAGTTGCACGGCGCGTTGGCAGAAGCCCCTGGAGAAGAGAAAAGCAACCAGTCCCCCCTAATTCCATCACATTCATCTCCACAGACGGATACTCCCCTGTGGTTGAAATCGTTGTTGACTCTACTCCAAAGGAGGGTCGCAAGTTCTTTTGATCACTAGTGAAGATCGAGTACCATTTGTCCTGTTTGTGCAAGTTTTCGCGGAAAGAAGTTTTCCCGCAGCTGCCGCAACCGAGCACAAGGAAGGTGTGACGATAAATAACATTGTATTCGTCGTCTCTGAGTTTTAACCTCCTTGCCGTCTTCACTGCACGAATTCGCTCCATACCTTCGCCAGCACCAATACGACTTCTCCCTACTCCCTTTGCAGTCCTTGGTAAACGAACTGACGTGGGTCGGACGTCGGCTGCCACTGGGTCTTTGTGAGTTGGCGGGCGATAGGTGTTTGTTTGGGCCTGGTGTTGCAGAACATCTTTCAGCTGCAATGCTGGAACAAAAGGGGAAACACCACTACCCGCAGTAATTGGGGGAACAACAGGTGCTGCACTACCACCATTACCAGTATTAGCGGCACTAGACGCGATGCCTCCTCTCGGACTGTTAGTGGCGGCAACGGTAGTGATACCAACACCCACACTTTGTGTTGGGGCAGGGATTCTCAAGCTAGGTACGGAGCTTTCGGAGATGTTTTTAAAACGAGGTGAGAGTATTGTACCCTCCGCCGAGCGCATAGGACGACGCCGCGCAGTCATCGACGGCGCTGTGGGGTCTGTGAACTTGAACTGCAGAAATTCATCTCCAATGCACACCACGGTACCACTCATTAACGGGACGTCCCTCGATATTGGTTCTTGTTCGTCATTAATGTACGTGAGGTTGCCCTCCAGAGGTCGAAGTAACACACAACCATTTCCCTGGCGAACGAAGCAACAGTGCCGTGGAGCGACCCCACTGGTTCCCTCTCCACTCACTGTGATGCTCCGCCACTCGCTCCCTGGTGTTGGCTCTTCTGTTCCAAGGTATGTGGTTCCAGCCACAAGGTGCTCAACCACCCAATCCCCTACACCTTCCATATTGAGAATAAAGGGCTCATTACGGTCTAACTTAATTGTTGGGTGCGTTGGCCTTGGTGCCTCTTGCTGTTTCCCTTCCGCTTTGGTGAGTTGCTTTATAAGTTCCTCCGCCTGCTCCAATTTTGATAACAAAACAGCAGCGTCATGTGGCCTTCGTGGTGTCATGGAGGGGATGCTACTCTCCAGATCCTCCATGTTACTGGCGGGGCCGTGGCCGCCCCCAGCGGAATTGGGTAACCCACCAGGATTTGCTAAATCTGGCATTACTCCTCCCCGAAGAGCAAGTTCCTCGTAGTGCTTCATCTTCTCTCGGAGTTGCTGTACCTCTTCTTCCAACTCACGTATTCTTTTATCCCCTGCTGCGGCGTTTACAACTGCACGGGTGACGATAGACTTAGCACGATCCGCATAGCGCAGCGTGCTCATCGTTTCGTCGTAGTTTGCCGCTGCCGGGCTGAGCGTAGACAACATGAAGGTTTTACTGTTCCCGCCAAGAGACTCCTTAAGGATAAATGTTAAGGTGGAGTCACGATACGGGACGTGTCTTCGTCCACCAGCATCCGGCTTGCTTTTTCCGATGTCTGCTAAGGCACTAATCACCTGACCTAAAACCGTCAGAGATTTGTTTATATTTGCTCCCTCACGCAATGTGCCACCTTCTGCACCCGTAGACTTTGCCCTCTCACTTCCTGCAAGGTCCACCAGGTTAACTTTTGCACGGAGCTCTGTGCATGACACCGTACCATCTTTTACTTTCCCCATACGCTTCTGGATTACTGTGATTGAGAATATGGCGTGAGATCTACTTGAACGGTCATTCATATTTGTTGCTGCAATGTGACGACTCTGATTTCCTCCGTGCATCACTTGCATCATACTCTCCTCAGAATCCACTTGCACCTCCGAAATACCTTCAACATATACACCCAACACCTTGTGCTCGCGGACTTTGAGGTTCTCACACTTTGGATTAAGAAGGCAGTTGACACGCTCCTGGTATATTTCCATGTAGCTCACGAGAACTGTAATGTTCAACTGCGGTGGAAGTGCATTTTCCTCAACGCCTGATGAGCGCGCCGCCTCTCGTTCCCTCTCGTTCTCCGCCACTTCCTTCGCAACCATCTCAAAAAGACCCCTGGAAAGTCGGGGAATAATACCGGGGTCAACCACTACGTCACGGCCACCCGAAGGACCCATCATGGAGTAGCTTTTCCCGCTTCCAGACTGGCCATATGCGAAAACACATGCATTGAAACCTTTAATGGTTGCCTGGAGAACGGGGATACCAAGATACTCGTACACAGTTGTTTGGCTGTCGTTGCTGTCAAAAGCTCGGTCGAAGCTGAAGCACTTTCCCCCCGCCGCATCACACCCTGCGTCAGTCGCCGCACCGTTGGGGACACTTGACTTGTAAATACTAACCGTTTTTCCATTTTGGAACTGTAGGCAAATGGGTGAGTTGAGACGCTTCTCCCGCTCGTTGAGAGGTCGGGCACGCACGCAAACGGTCACATGCCCCTCCTCCGCATCGCGTGGCTTCGACATCCCAATACGAATATATGCGTCGCAACGAATCAAAACGAAGGAGGGTGTGGTAAGGAAAGAAGGACGAGGGGTTTCTTCAATAAAGATAGAACAACCCCCAAAATCTATATCTGCACCCTTTTGATGGTAATTTCTGTAACCTTCGGCCACTCAACTTCTTGTTCTTTTTCGTTATCCCTCGCTTATGTTCTATTAGTAACCTTCCTTTAAGGTACTTGGCGGTACACGAACTGAAATCACAAAGTAATTCACCGTGAGGTGCGTACTTAGAGAGAGAGAGAGAACGTGCAAGTCCAGCCTGTCACAGTTGGGTCCGATGAAGGCTGTAACACTTCAGCAGGGGAAATATCCGCACCTTCCACCTAAAAACAGCAACTTTCCTCGTCCTTTCCGTCGTTGTTGCCGTTCCCTTTTGGTGAGAGAACTTTTCTCCCCTTTTGCCTGTATGTGTTTCTTCTCTTTACTCAGGTTTTTCGTCTACCTTTCTTGTTCACACCTCGTTTGGACTACTCTCCAGAAAGCCTTGATTATTTTTTTCTTCCTTGCTTTTTCTTTGTTGGCGCTACTGACGTGATGAATGCTCTTTGTTTTTTTTGAAAAAAAAAAAAGAAAAGCAACTCTCAATTCCACGTCGGCCAATTCCTTAACAAAAATGTGGTCCCTCCTTTCCAGCAGACGCGTTAGTAATAAGCTACTTCTGCTAATGCTCTGCGTATGCGAATGTATGAGTGAAACATACGAATACGAGCATTGTTGACGTTAAATGTGCGGGGAAAGTGGAGGAAGGGTAAGGATAAAAGGAAAGGAAAGCATCAGAAAGCAAAGGATGAGAAAAATTCGGTACATTCAATAACATTTATAGTTCTGAAGAGGAGTAAAACACACAACTCCGTGCATCGCGAACATCAGGTAGAGGTATATTATTCATTAAAGTAACCACATTAATATTTAAATAGAAGATAAAAAAAACATAGCAAAAGAAGTAGCAACATAACATATGTATGCATATGCATATTTAAAAAAAAGAGAAAGGAGAAAGGGAGGACATTGTAAAGAAAACCCATGGCAAAGGCAGGGTTTGGTTTGTACTTCTCTTCCTTTATTTTTTTTTAAATGTAAATTCGCTCCTAAAACATTCCCTACTTTGCACCAGAGATCCGCATTTTTTCCAGCCGCGCAAATGATAAATACGGCGGCGCAGTCGTTCAGTTGTTATGAGAGGGCAAAGAAGTTTGGTCAATTATAACCTTTAAAATAAATAAATATATATATGTTTCCCTTTCCCTATAAAATAATATAGGAAAAAAACATAAAAGGGGAAAATGTGGCGATAACAGAACTCCGTAATATAAATGACAGCGTAGGAAAGAAGAAAAAAAAAAAGAACAACAAGGAACGCTGGAAAAAAAAAAAACGTAAAAAAAAAGATAGATCAAGATGACCAACCATTCATACAGAATGGAAAGAGGTAACGACCGGTTTTTTTTTTTTTCAGTTGGCATCGTCACGGTAGCGACGCTCCAAGTGCTCTCGGTGGTATTGCGGATTGAGCGGTTCGCCGGTGGCTTGCTTGATGAGTTCTTCTGTTAAGAGAGAACTTCCATGACGCCAGATCTTCTCCTTCTGCTTCGCAAAGATTACGTCGAGGTCTGCTTTCATGAGGCAGTCTTCCACAACGTTTTCCCCGAGCTCCCGCCGTACGGTATGCATCAGTTGCGCCGCAAGCATGGCACCCAGGAGGTAAGTGGGGAAGTAACCAAATGCCCCACCAAACCAGTGAATATCTTGCAAGCAACCCTCCTTGTCATTACCGAGGGTTTCAAGGCCAAAATAGGCCTTCATCTTCTCATTCCATGCACGAGGAACATCCTCTGCTTCGATTTTACGGTCGATTAAGTCACGCTCGATCTCACAACGCAAGATGACGTGCAGGGGGTAGCAGAGCTCATCGGCCTCAATGCGAATAAGGCTTGGTTGCACCTGCTGCAACACTCTCTTCATGTTTGTTGGAGTGAAGGCGGGTTGCTCGCCAAAGTGCTCCACGAGCATAGGGGAAAGCGCGTTCATAAAGGCACCCGAGAGTCCAATTTGCATTTCCGCAAAGAGCGATTGGCTTTCGTGTACCCCTAGAGAACGGGCCCTACACACAGGTTGGGTGGTGAACTCGACAGGACCCAAATTTTGTTCGTACTTTGCGTGCCCAGTTTCGTGGATGACACCAAAGAGGCTTTTGGCGAAATCGTTTTCATTGTAGCTGGTCGTAATGCGCACATCCTCCTTGACGTTACCACAAAATGGGTGAGCGCTTACGTCCAGTCGGCCGCCATCAAAGTTAAACTTCCACAACTTCATGCACGCACGTCCGAGAGTTTCTTGCTTAGCAATAGGGAATGGTCCCTTGGGTTGCACAATAGATGCGTTAAGTGATTTCTGCTTCTCCAAAACTTCTTTCAAGAGGTTGGGTAGCCATGACTTCACATTTTCGAATATTATGTCCAGTTGCTTAAGCGTCATGCCAGGTTCATAGACGTCAACAAGGGCCTCGTACGGGTGCACGCCGGTGGTTCCTGCAAGAAGCTTTCCCTCCTCACGATACAGCTCGACGAGTTCTTTAAACGTGGGAAGAAACCCAGCGAAATCATTTTCCTCCCGGCACTTCTTCCACAGTTGTTGTGAGTTGGACGTTAGGAGGGCCTTACGTTCCACAAATGCCTCAGGAAGGCGATTGACCTTCTCCCAACTTCGGCGGATTTCTCGCAAATTGGCCCGTTGAAGTTCATTAAGTTCCCCCACAGAGCCCTCCGCTTCCTCAATGAATGTCTTCACTTTGGGGTTGGTAATCTCTCCGTGCATGAGCACTTCCAATTCCGCAATTGCTGCACCACGTGCTTCCATTGCATTGGGGGGCATGATGGCTTGCATATCCCAACCAGCAAGGTTCATGAAGTGCTCATAGCGGTATAGTTTAGTGAAGACGCGCTCGAGCTCTTTGTATGCCTTCATGTTCTCAAGCGACCGTATCTTTTGTATTCTTTATTTTACTTGTGTTGGTTACCGGTCAAATACGATTCCCTCAGAAAAGGGGAAAAGTCCGTTCTTCGTTTTCTTTGTAAGGTATTTCTTCTTTCGCTCTCAGTCTTCACCACGGTTGCTAATTCGATTATTGCCACTATGAAAACGTATGGCAGTACAACAAAAACTAATGCTTGAACTATAGAGAACCCCCCCGAAAAAAAAAATAATAATAGAGAGGAAACATGCATTTAAAGACACAATAAATGAGTTTTATTTGTATGAATCACACTCACGAGATTATGCGAAAAAAAAAAACAACTAAGTTAACTGCGTGATACCCCACAACTCTCCTTCACTTCACTCTGATACATACGTGTACACGTATGTACGACAGGTGAGGAAGGAACGTCAGTTGAAGCTGAATCTCTCTTGTTAGTTCTGTGGTTATCGGACATTAATACTGACACAAAACACGGCTCGAAAGCTTACACAAAGTCAAAAGGTACAGCATGGGTAATACTAAACCTCAACGAGTTTAAACGATTACATTTACCTAGTAAAAAAAAAAAACGCTACATTCACGGGATTTCCTGCTCTCCTCCTTCAGCCATTTCCCTATACCCTCCATTTATTGGCTTAGATTCACTTTTTGTTTTTTCTCTGCCCTCCGTTGCTTAGCGAGTTTAGAGAGTTTAGCCTTGTTTCCCTTTAAGTTACTTCTGTGTGCTACAACTTCCAACCGTTGTATTGCCTCCCGCTGGTGGCGCCGATTCATGTACTGCCTATTGAGTGGCACATACGCGTAAGGGGCTAAACCACCACGACGCACGTCGCCCTCACCAGTTCCTTTAAACTCATCACCACGGATGATATCTGCTTCGACGCGCGCGCGCTTGAGCTCCCGCTTCTCCTGTTTCTGTTCACGAAGTCGCTCCACTTGATTGACACCTGGTCCCACAACCCGACGAGCAGCCGCTGCAGCCCCTTCATTATTGATCTTGTCTCCATAGCGCAACAATAGTTCATCATTTTCAAAGTCTTCAACGTCATTACGGGTTCGCTTCCCGCGCTGCGCAACCGCACCCTCATTAAGTGCATCCGCGTGAACAAGGCCGTTGCGGGAGCGGAGGAGTTTTTTTGCCATCTCTTCGCGTCGTCGACGATCATCCTGCTTTCGCTTCTCTTCCGCTGTCATGATATGAAGCTTGCCTTCTTGGAATTCGATGTGCATGTTGTCCAGTTCGTCATCATCTTCATCCCCATTGTAGCCTCTGCCAGCCGAACCTGCATTGAAGGAAGGCGAAGCATAAGCTGAAACAAAACTTGTGAGTCCGCCAGCCTGCAGAAGGTCACGCTCTGCATCATCCTCCGTTCCAGCCTTCATGCCAGCACCAAGGAAGAGCCTGTCAAACTCATTCTTCCGCTCTTCAGTGCGTTTGCGGAGCTCTCTCTCTTCCTTCTTCTGCTCGCGCTTCATCATCTTTTGCGTGTAACGGAGGAAGTTCTTAGAGCCAATGGGAAAGGTGGGCTCAAGTCGTTCGTAGCCGAACCGCTTGATGCACTTTTCCAGTATCACGCGCATCTGAAGACGGGTGTTGCTTGACACACGCGGTTGCGAGGTTGTGAGGGCGATTGCTAACATCAACTTCGAAATAGACTTCTCTACCGCAGCCCCTACACGTCTGCTCCGCTTCATCATTTTGAGCAGCATACGTACAAACATCGCGGCGGCTGAGCGCACGTCAAGAGCCGTAGATTCCATCATGCGAATTCCTAAAGCCACTGCCGCATCAAGATCTTTCTCAGGAAGCTCTTCATGAGCGACAGATACAATCTTTGCCATAGCCACAAGCGTGCTAGAAATCATCCATGTGGTTTTCCCAGAGAATCCAGCGAGCACAAGGTGCAGCAGGGTGTTGACAGGATTTCCGGCGCCAATTAAATAACGGTGCATTTTTTCCAACAAATCCATGGAGAGTGTGCGAACCTCACTAGAGCGTTCGCGGGAAAGTGTGATGGTTTCTCCCACAATCGCACGTATCATTGTTGTGACGTGATCCGGGTAAAACATCTTACAGGCATCAAGGGCCCACACAATGCACCGCAGACGCATTTTAATGCCAGATATAGTAACGTTCTGGCGTCCTACAGAGAGAATCCCTGAAATGCGCGTGAACAGCGGGAAAATGTCCTTGCTACGGAACTCAAACATCGAATAGAGAAGTTTGTATGCTTTTTTCTGCAGCAGACGTGACTCGGGTGCTGGGTCCATTAGTACCGGTTCGATGATGTCGTCGAACAGTTTCACCAAATGTTCCTTCTCGAGTTGTTCGACAACGGCACAAGCAATGTCGAGTATCATGCGGCGCTTTCCAGTCAAAGGCGCATATCCCGCCTTCTTCACTACTTTGTCACCCCTTTCCTCTGCCTTTTCTTGCAGTAACTGTTGTTTATGTGCGATATTAGCCCCGACGTCCAGAATACCCTTCAAAATAACCTGCATGACCTCTCGCGAGCATACCCGAGAAAAGCTATGAATGGCGCGAAGGATGGACGTGGAGTTGTGAGTTTCGAAAGTGTTGCACAACTTGGGCATTATGTTCGCACTGAAACGCGAAAACACATTACCACAGACGTCCTTCGCTGTGGTTTGGGAAATGCCATGGTAAACATGGCGGTTCCACGTGGGGTCATTTAAAGAAAGAAAGAGATCATCCTCATCCAGGCTGCTCTTGTGTCCCAGTCCGACCTTCGCGCGAACTCGGTTCGAGGAATCCTCCTCTTGCTGTTCATCTGCCAGCCACCCCTTCTCTTGCTCCTCTGCCTCTCCCACGCCATCACTGATATCATCATCATCATCCACTGGTTCTGTCGATGCCAAATCGTAATAACCACTGCAGAGCATATGCAGAGCAGTAGCACCTGCGTCAGCGAAGAGGGGGTGAGGAAGGAGGCCAACAAGTTGCTTTGCGACGTCACGGAAAGAGTCTTTATCCACTATACGGGGATACTGACAGAACCCGATAGCCAAACGCCAATATTGCTGCAGCAGCGCTGTCCATTTCGCTGCTAGCTCTACCTGCTGCTGGCGCCCATACTCTAGGGCCACGCCACTAGTAAACTGAATGAGTGGGAAGAAGTACTCAACAAAAAAGGGCAGTGAGTCATGCGACGCCGTGCGCCTAAGCACGCCCATCACATAACTATTTATCCACGGATCGTCGTCGGGAGACGGGTACGCGCCACCGATGGCAGTGCCCCTCAACTCTGCCTCGTAGACTTGGCGGGGATCAAATGGAATGATATCCACAAATTCCCGGACCGTCATACCTCTGCCTAAAGCGACCATGGCACGTTCGATTGCCCCATTTAACTTGCCATCATCCATTCTCCGCATTTTGTTCAGTACGCGCAAGAGGAAGTGAAAGGAGGGGAAGCGTCTCGTCAGTAGCAAGGCATCGCCAGCAGCTGTGCGCTTAAGATAATTGATTCGGTTGAATAGTGCCTCAAGAATTTCCAAGGCATAGCTCCAGTACACCTGACAATGCGGTTTCAACAATTCCAACAGCCGATTTGAAACAATTTCGTCAATCATTTCCCGTCCCTCAGCCGATTCGACGATGTAGGGAGAAATAGTCCGCCGGATTAACACGGTAAACTCTGCAGTGGTGGAAGAAACGACACTTAAGGGGGCGTCAGTGAAGTTGCTGACACAAAGAGCCGCAAAATGCCGAACCCCCTGTACGAAAAATTTCTGATTATCACTCAGTATGTAGACACCACCTTCTGAGACGTTTCTCCTGGTGCCTCCAATGGATTCATCGGTTGGGGAATGTGCTGCCGATCTTTCGAGAAGTTTACGGAAGGCCACCAAGTACATTTTCATGATGTCAACTTGCATTTTGCTAGGCTCCAAGCGAGAAAAAACATTGAGCACCTTCATGGAAGGCGATTCTACAGAGAGGACTAGCTGTTGGGAAAACTTCATTGCCTTCGCCACCGCGAGGTAATTGCTCGCTATGTTTTCCGCAATGACTCGTTCAACAGTTGCAATAGATGGTTCCAACTGATGCAGCAGCATCCCTTGGCTTAGTCGCGGAGCGCAAGCCGACAGGATGGCAAGGACGTACGGCACGTGATGTTTCTCTGGCGAAAGGGAAAGGGCCGTAGACGCTGCCATAAAGAGTGAGAGCGGAGTAACAGGTTCACCAAGGCTCTCAATTGACTCCACCAGACCGCCCTGAACACTCTGAAGAATGCCTTGATCAAAGGTTTTGTGAATTTTCTTGTTTTGGGCGGCCAATACCCGTTTTGTTACCTCCCTCTTCTGCGCGGATTTCTGTACCTCAGTCTTCTGTCGTTTTACCATGAGGGCCTCCCGCTGCAGACGCAAGAGCTTCTGACGACTCAAATTGGTACCTTTACGGAGTTGCTTGAGGGGCGTCCTGGTGCTCTTGCTAGCGAAGGCGCCTTTGCCTCTTTGCGCAGCCGCACTAGGAGGTTTCATCACTCTGTTGTATTACTTTCCTTCTTATGGAGTGCACCTTTCCACCTGCTATTCCGTCTTACTACCGATAAAACATAATGGTCGCATAATAATAATGGCAATAGTAACAACAACAAAAGAGAATCAAACAAGAATCATTTGTTTTATTGCGGTATTCAGTGGTGTTAACCCTTTCCTCCACCACAGTTCACCATCCAGGTAGGGCATTAAGAGACCACCGAGAGAATGCAGCGCCGAAGAAAGATCCATATACTTCCAACAGTACAAAAAACAAAAGAAGGTGCGCGAAAAGTGGTTGGGGTCGACCATTCCAGAGACAACTAGCGGAGAAAAAAAGTGACAACACACATCATCTCAGCCCATTTGCTACGCCCCAAAAACACTGGGAGCGGAATGGACAAATTAAAGGATTAAAAAAAAAAAAATCAGACCCTTTGGACTTGCGGAGGTACTTCATTTAAGGAACCATCTTCCGTTCCAAATACAAGTGTGTCACCCCCCCTCTCTCAATATGCATCAGCACACTTAAAGTTTTGGCCTCAAATGTATACCTTCCCCTTTGTTTGCGCACCCTGACATCGTGTCACTGGAGTTCATGTTGTGAGGTAATTGCCATTTGCGCGGATTCGAGTTCCTTTCTTCATGAGCTTCCGATAAACCGGGCGCTGCAACGTCCACTTACATGTTCGATGATTCGGAGACCACCTCATCGTCCCTGCGAATGAATATGACTGGCGGAGGGTTACGAAGCAGCTGATGGATGACGCGTGGGAGATGCTGGCGGAGCGCCTCCCCACCAACAGAAACGAGTGGTGATATCTCTGCTTTGATGGAACAGCTTCGCATCACTGCGACAGCTTCCTTTGCCTCGGTTACATCGACACCTCCCCTAATGCTCTCTTGCTCATCTGACATCGCAGCAGTCTCGAGAGCCGTGATTAACCACCGCGTGTGTTGGGAGAGCAAAAGTCGCACTGCATCTGCCGGTGTGTCTGATGCCGCTCCATCAGCATTCTTAACGGGGCCAAACTCATCATCGCGATCCACTTGCATGATACGAAAAGCCCCACTATCCTTTGGTGGATGGTCGCATTCATCAACGAAGCGGAAAAGGTCAAAGAGGAATGCCTCCAGTTTGATACCCATGACTGGGCCTTTGATCGTCGGTATCTTTTTACGCGCAGCGTGATACTGCGTGAATGACTTCATGCGTTCGGCTGCCAGTGACATAAAGTGAAGACTGCAGAGGTTTGAAGATATATTGGCGCAGTTAAACTTCAACTCACCAGTAGCATCATCGATTTCCTTCGCCCGATCACCAATTTCAGTATACTCCACCACACCCCATTTACCGCTTGCGCGAACAAAAACGCCAACGCGCTCATCTGGGCCCCGTTTTGGGCACGTCTTGACGACAACGTGCGCCTCTTCTTCAATGGCATAACCAATGAACACTGGATCAGCAACGTTTGCTAGAAGATTGTCGATGTTTCCAATCTGCACATATGCTATCCCAAGCTTACGCAAGTGTTGCAACAATGACTCTTTCACTTGCAGAGTCCCGTCCTTGTCTTTTGTGGCTCGGGGTGCGGCGAGTGCAGCAAAAACAGCGCCATTTCCACCCGGGGCGGCGCAAATACGACCGCGATTCTCCATGATAATTCTTCCCGTATTCTCGTCATAGCACGGCACAGATGATTGGGCAAAGAAATGCACCTGCTCCCTCTCAAGTCCAAAGTAGGAATTCTCCTCGAAGAACCGCTGCGTTTCGGCGTCATTTTGTCCTGATGTCATCACAAGAAGCTGCACCCGCGCTTTCCTCCCCGACCCAGATATGGATTCAGCAATCTCCTGGCGCCTGCGTATCTTCTCGCAGTGCATCATGAAGAGTGACTTACGCTGTTGGAGGCCATCACATGTGAAGAATCCTTTCGGTTTATCGAACCCGAGTCGGGTACCACTACCTCCTGCAAGGATGAGGAACGCTATTTGGCCCTTCTGAATAGCCTTATACCCAACTGCCTCCAAATTCTTTATACGTTTGGCTTGCCCACGACGGCGGTCTACGGAGGAAATATCGAAGAAGGAATCCTTTGCGGGTGGTTCAGCCAATGAAGCCGTCGAGCAGTTCTTCGAAATTTCTAAGCTCTCGCGCAGGACGTTGTTAAAGTGCCTGAAGTCCACGCCCGCTAGTTCATTGGTGATTTGCGCCGTTAATGACGCCCTTTCCGCTTCACTTCCGTGCTCCAGTGCCGTGAGAATGTGATCTTGGTTTGCTCCAGTGAGGCGCTGAATGCACACGTCCCTGTCACTCATTATCTATAACACACGGAGCCAAAATGATTGACGATAACGAGGAAAAGGGATGTCAAAAAAAAAAAAAGATGAACAGTATCGTCTTCGCACAAACACTTTTAATCTCCCCCTTGCGCCTCCTGAAACTTTCTCGGGGTTGCAATACAAACTTTTTCCTTTCCTTTGTCCAAACCTTTGTACGGTACCCTGTTACGGTGGCTGGGCAAGTTTGCAGGACAATCCTCAAGTCTGCAAATAACAGTCCACCTTTTCCAGTAAATGAAGTATTCGTATGAAAGCGGGAAAACTTTGAAAAACAACACTGATTTCTACAAAACCAAAGAGAAAGGAAACAGAATGACGTCGCGAAGACATTATAGTTTTGTAAGGGAGAGCGCAGGCGTACACAAATTAGTATATATATTTTTTGTTGTGCACGCATCTATATTTTCACCAAAAAAACAAACTGAGTTTAAAGCTAAATACTCCCCGCCACCTGTGAGGACACACACACACACACACACACAAACAAAAAAAACGGTGGTGATAACAAAAAGACAGTACGTAAGCGAAAAGGAAAATACAAAACACATGAATTTGTTGTAACGCGTTCCTCCGTCGGAGTTCCCATACAAAGGTAGCACCAAAAGAGAAGGACTTTTTCACACTCACAAACTTACCTTCCCTACAGAAGGGGGCGCCATCCACCGCGTATAGTCGTCTGCACGTGCATCAGTGGGGAAACCCGTATCATCCAAGGACCGGTTAGCGAAAAGCATGTAACGACCCAGGCGACGCGCCAGCTGCTTTTTGTCGTTCTGGGTGTCATTGAGTGTTTTTGTGACGTCCGTGACATCGTGTTTGTCCCTCAGAATAGTGGTCCATTCCTGCTCCACAAAGTTATCAAGCAGTGAGGCAGCCACATTAACCTTTTGCCTATTAACACGTCGCACTGTTTCATTGTGGTACTCCAGTGCTGTATGATATAGTGCCCGAGCCAGGTAGTAAATACGTTTCTCCAATTCCTTGTGCTTTGCACTCCCTTCCTCTGAAGAATTACGATCCGGTAATCCAATATGTAATAAAAAAGAAATGTGTGGATCTTTCTTAATAATTGCTACAAAATGTGGCAACGTTGGCAAGTACGGCGGCATCGTGCGGTCCCGCTCGGTCACTCGCTGTGTGTGACAGGCTTGAACATCCTCGAAACTATGACGATAGATATCATTTGTTGCTGAATCATACAACTTTAGTGCCTCGACAGCTTTCCGCGTGAGACGGTCACGCTCCTCCGCCCGTACGGCGCGTGGGTTGAAGTAACTCCAATCGGAGTAGCTGCTAAAGGCGGAGGGACTATCTTCAGCGTGGGTACTCCGTAGCAGTTTCTGGAAACTGACAATATCATCCCGATGGTGTTTTTGCTGCAACCTTCGTATATCTTGAGCTCGGGCGTCGATTGAGGTGGCCGTATTACGTGGAAGCGACGGAAGCAAATGACCTCGCTTTTCGGCCATGACATTGGCTAGACTCATACCATCGGCAAGCGTGCGCGACGAGTCAGTTGAATATGGCCTCGTCAAAAACCCATGCGCGCTCGGAAACTTTACAAATGGGTTCTCGGACACTATCAAATTAAATTCACCAAAAAGAAGAACTTTGAGGAGTGGTAAGTTCTCCTCACAGCGCCATAACATATCAATAGGCGGGTAGGCGCCAGGTAGAACAGGAGGTCGCGCGGGCCTCCCCCTACTGCCTTCGGAGGTTTTCTCGCTGTTTTTATTGTTATCACTATTACCAATAACGCTACCTTCACCTCCAGGAGGTAATGTGGGGTCAGAGACAGCAGCTGCAGCCGCTACACCGCGTTGTATATCGGCATTCCTTAATAGTTCAACCGCTTTCATTATCTCCGTATCGTCCTTCGGCGGTGGATTGGAAAACAACAAATCAGCTGCATTCGGCTCGCGATGACACCGAAGTACCACATGTGCTTCCACTGCGTTATCAATGTAGTACTTCTTCACCAGGTACACATAATAGTAATACGCCTCCAGAGTTGGGCACTTCGCTGCCAATGGGTGGCTGGAACGATCGTGCCCCTCTCCCCTAGAGCCTGCCATTTCCATCGGTGTCGAAATGGTTGGGGCGAAAACGGTGTCTTCAACTGCGGTGAAGATGTAGTGAAAGGATGTTGGATATGACGGCTTTCGCTCCGAGAGTATGGCACGGTATAGTAGAGCCTTCTCCCATATCATGTTGCTGTCGAGTGAACGCTCCAGCACCATTTCCTTAAATAGTTCCACCAGATGGAAGCGGCTACACCTATCAATGTGGATGGCTGGGAAATGCGGTTGGCGCTCGAACAGGTCAAGCATACCCTGCGCCCTCGCCACTTCGTCCAGGATTGATTGGGCTCTGCGACGCTTCAGTTCACCGGCCAGACGTCTGAAAGAGTGCGCTGGACGAAGAAACATACCCGGTGGTGGCGCACCAGGGAGGTTATGATGGTCATTATCGACCGTATCACCGCGGGTGTCTCCCCTTTTCCCCTCCCGCCTGTTAACTGCAGCCGACAGTTCGCTACTGACGATATTGCCGTTAAATTTTTTCTCTGATACGGCGCGGGCATCCATATACGTCCCCTTTGCCTTGTAACATCTGTGGAGCCAGTCTAGGTAGTCTGGTGTATATGCAACTCGCAACGGCCCGGGGTTGGTAATAAGTTTCTCAAACGCTTTCACATCTCGCGCACGCACTCCGCGCTCCATAGCATACGAGAAATTGTGAATAGGGTTAAACTGCCCACGGCTGGTTATGTTACGGCACGTCCACACGTAAGCAGAGCCTAAACCAAGTGGCACATCGTCTGCACTGCGGTAGCGGCACGTTGAGGCAAAGGAACACCGCCGCATCACCTTGACGTTGCTGTTTTTCGACCCACTTTTCCCCGAAACGAAAGGTACAGAAACCTTTCACAGATTAAACCCCCTTTTTCCTATCCCACCACCGTATCCACGCTGCGGTCCACCACTTAGGATGACACCTGCCTAGTACTGGCCTCGCAGTTATTATCCAACTCTCGATGTTTAGCTGGTTATGTTTTTCTCAATTAACGGTAACAGATCCTAGAGTGGCACTTGGTAAGCTTGCCGACAGGTTTCCCTAAGTGAACAGTGCACCAGCTGCCGCGGCAGGAGCCACAATTTTTATTTTTTCAGGAGTTATTGGCGCCCTCCCTAAACCCTTAAATGCGCAGATCTGTACTATATGGGACTCAACAGTGTGCCAGTATTGCTGTAACAAAGGTGCTGGTGCGAATTAACACGCATAGACACACGCCCGCGCATTCCAACGTTACGGGTCGATACGGAGGAAGTAGAAGAAAGAAAAAAAACAAAAAAGGGGAAAATGGAAGGGCTTGTGATCAGCTACACAACTCGTTGGGCAAACTATGCCTTCTGGGCATGCTCAAGAAAATACAGAGATCAACATTTGGGGAATGTTTCAAATGGGGTACGCAGCGCACGGCACACGTACGGTTGTGGCGAGGGGCACACCTTCAACGGTGAGGAGGAAAGGGGGTGATAGAGGACAGGTAGTGCTCCTCTTGAAAATGAAGCTATCGAGAGGTTAGTGTTGGATGCATCACTGGTTTTAACCCCCGTACGGTTACCCAAACGCCGAGACCGCAATCTGTACATAAAATGTTGGAGCGCGGAGAAGAGAGGTCACGAAATGCCTGCCGTATTCAACATAACAAACGAGTCACAACTGTAAAACAAACAAAAAGAAAGCACACAAAAAGCACCACTGAACCATTCAACTCCCTCCGGTGCTACACCCATCAATGTTGTTCCCGTCTCTTCTAGGCGATTGTTTTACACCAAAAAGGAATCCGTAGAGTTCGGCGAGTACTGACCCAGACGAATAATACGTCTCACTTCCCTTCTATATATATATATATATATATACTTTTTGTAAATTGGGAATACTCTTCACCCTCTATTCAATTACCGCAACCCTCTCTTATCTAATTTCCTTCTATTCTTCTCTTTCCACTTGCATCCACAACTTTCACAATCCCAATACACCACCTACGGCTGCAACATAAGGGACCTCCCCTCCCCTTGTGTCCGGATACATATAAACAAGCTCATAAACACATATACAATCACACCAGTAGATTCTACAGTTCAAAGGCAATGTCGTGGTTTATATTCCCGTCCCCCATGTAGACCGTACCATGTTTGTTCGTTTCCGGTACGTGATAGAAGACAGACCCAATGAATTTTGCGCTCATCCCCAGGACGACATTGCGAACGGGGTCGTACCGCAATCTCCACACACCACCAGGTAGATCATCACTGATTGGAAAGAAGATGGCATCAATGTCCTGGTCTTCCCCTAACCGCTCTAGTCCAGACTTCTCGTGCGTTTGCGTTCCCTGATTCCGCGCGAGTAACTGAAGGTAGGGATCCTCCGACCGCAGGTGGTAGTAATTGCGCAACGAAAGTGCCTCCTCAAAAGTGCGCTTGAGCCCTGCAAAGGCAATGTTTCGTTTAATCTCTGATGGGAGTTCGGTATTTCGCTGTTCTCGGTAGTAAGCACCACGCGGGGCTACGCGGCAGTGGTAATCGTGTGCCTCAACAAATAGCACGAGCCGTAGTGACTCCTTGTAACTCGCCGTGCTTCCCGTTAACTCATCGACCACACGATATTCATATGATGGATCACCCATGAAGGGGCCTCGCAGCTTGTACATGAGGGCTTGCTTATGCTTTGCTGTTTGTGTCATGTCCATACTCTTAGGGAATAGCGAGTCTGTGGTGCCGAGGTACACAAAGGAGTAGCCACCGTCCGTGGAGTAGTAAATGACGGGCTGTGCGACAAGGTCGTCATCAAACGCCTGAAGGATAATATAATCGCTTTTAAACCCGTAAACTTTCCCCCACAGAATCATGTTGCGCCGCTTGCACTTCACTGTGAGTAGTGGAAGTGATGTTGCGAGTGCAACCCGTTCACTAGTGGAAAAGACATGCCCTGTTGCGTGGGCAAATGCAAAAATATCAGCCAGTGACATAAGTAGCGCTACACAAGTTAAAAGGTAAAGGATTCCAAGGCACCAAAGATAGCAGATGGTGGAAGAGGAGAGATGAATAAGTGATATATTAACACGGTTCAAAGCAAGTGAAGGCAGGAGAGAGACAGCACTCAAGCGGGTACAACACGTCCACAAAAAGCAAGAAGTGCACCGTCATTAACACTCACAAAAAAATGTATCCACATGGATGGGATACATGGTCAGTAGCAATCGTACACATCGCGCACGAAAAAAGCGATTCCGTTGCGCAAGTTTCAACTGTTATACGTCTTGCATTGACTTTCCATTTGACAGCTGCCAATAGTGAAAAGTTGCCCGAGGGCAATCAAAGAGTGGGTCGGAAAACATCGCGCACACCTCTATAACTTATGGAAAAACAACACTGTCCCTGCGGCTGTGCGGGGCTTTTTATGAGCCGTGCCACACGGTGCTGAGCTGCATGAAGCCGCTTGCTACCACTTCCGCCATCAGAATCGTTGCAGCTGGTGGTACTATTCTGTCCTGACGGCATCACGAACACCATGTTGTCATGGCACTTCTCTCCTCGCTTTTCTATTTCATTGTGATGCAGCACATCGTGCTGATGAGTAAGAAGAAGACGTGTGGAGAGGGCGTACGCCCATGAATCGCCTAGAGCTGGCACAAGAGTCCGGAAACCGCCATCCAGACCACGAATATCCCCCATACGTGTTGCCATTTGATTACTCACTACAATACAGAGGTTCAACTCCCGTGCATGATCTTGCAGTAGCTGTCCACATCTGAATAGCAACCTTGCGCGCTGCCAGCCAAGTTGTCTAGACGTCGGAATGCCACTGTTCATGCCGGTTGAATCATCAACGCCGGCCACGCTCTTGCCCACCGCCCCGTGACTTTCAGTAACGCCACCACTGTTGGAATTGACGTTCAACTGCAATAAAGAGCGAAAGGGAAATGCGATAGAGTCGATGATCACCATTCGGATCCCTGGGTGGGAGGCAATGTACGCGGGAAGTCCGTTCAGCAGTGCCATAAGAGACACTACATCCAACACGCGAACGTACTGTGTTCGCTGAAGAATATAATCTACTGTGAAAGAGCTAACTATTGCACCAAGCGGGGGTGGGACCGCAGCCTCAACCCTTCCCCTCTTGCGAGATTCTACTGAGGACGTGGTGCACGTCTGCTCTGCTGTCACCTCATTCATCGCACCATTGAGGAAAGATGCCTGCCTCACGCCGTTTTCCTCGTTTGTCACCCCAACATTACCTGCTCCGAGTCCTTCTTTCTCACGTTGTAGTACGATTTCCCTCACATGCCCCACGGCAGCTGATGCAATCTCCCGAAACCGTTCAGGTAAAAAGCTCCCCTCCGTGTCAATAAACAAACACCCGCCCTGTAGCCCACCAAGTTCCTTCGGCAAAACGCAATTCACCGCCAGCTGCATTGACAGTTGTGTTTTACCAACTCCCGGGGGTCCACAAATCTCCGTAAGGGTTCCCACTTGCAATCCACCACCCAAAAGAATATCAAGACTCCGGCAAAGTGTTGTTACATTTTCTATGCCTTTGGTTGCCTCAGCATCGAGCAATTCTCGTAACGTACGAATAGCAGGAGTCCTGCAAACAGCGGAAGGTAAAACGACTCGAGCCGTCTCAATCGCCTCTGTGTGTGTGAGTTGTGAACAATTCTGCTGTAGGCGCTTCGCCGCAGCATTGAGGTGAGAGTCATCCAAAAACTTTCCTACGTTGAATGTTGTTTCAACACCGCCTTGAGCACACCGACATAAATCTCTAAGCCACAGGAAACCGGCGTTCTGCAATTTTGCCTTTAGGGAAGGGGTAAGTGAGGAGCATTGCTCCACGGACATTTGTCACCCTCTATTGTTTGCTGGCTACAAAAATAACGCAGCATGAAAATGTGAGAAAAGAGAAGTGTGGTTGAAAACGAAGTTTGCCTTCCGGAGAGGCCAAAGGAAAGGTAGTTACCAATGAAATAAATAAGGCGTGCGAAGAACGCATTGCAATTTATGGTATTTCCTGAAATTTGAACACGGAGGAATTTATTTCCCCTCCCTCCCGGGAACCCCGCCATACAGTTACTGCCTCCCGCTAGTCCCCTCTGCAGTTCTTTTTATGAGTATACAACACAAATCCAAGCCGCCATCAGTGGATGCACCACCGCATTCGCACTTCCTTTTCCTCCTTTTCCTCTTCCCTCCATCTCAACAAAAAAAACTTTTTTGCAACTCCATAGGTAATGGCCACGACCTGTACTGTGACAAACAGTCACGTTGAAGCATCAAACAAACCGCGAAGAACTTACTGCCATGTGCGCTACACAGAGATGTAGAGGAGACGGTTGGGTGCACATGGGAGCAAGTTTCTGCCGCAGTGCCGTCACAACCAACGGGCGCCGCATCCATAGTAACTACGGGGCGCCACACATTTTGAAGTTGCATTTCCACAAGTCTTCGGCGCACGACCATGTGGAGCATCACCTGAGTAAACAAAAAAACGAACGGTGGGAATGGAACAAGGACCTCGCTTCCCCCCTGAAATCCGTGTGCGATACGCTGATACAGGCGAGGACAATTGTCAGTTTCCACCCAATTGGCCATGCGCGATATCGTGTAAAAAAAATCTATCCTGTACCCCCCCGTCTCATCCAACACGTCTGATGTATATCCCACCTCTTCTGCGCAGTGCAAAACCCTCTCCAAAATCATTACTGACTTGCTGGCGGAGGGTCCATCTTGTGTATAGAGATAATATAATAATGTACACGCTAACAACACATCACCGTCAGCCAAGGGCACGAAGGTATTGTGGTCATTACCACAAATCAATGTGTGTACAACTGTGGAGCACAGAACAACATCCTCACTATTTTTACCCTTCTCCATGCCACTGTCAGGAATACTGTTACTCTGACGGACACTCCGCTGTTCACACTCTCGGCTATACGTTTCCAAGAGCTTATGCGATTCAGCAAAAGACATACCGCAGATAAGCAATTCCAAATCGTTAAGAATCACAGCTACGCACAAGCACAGCATGCAAACGCGTGCACAAAGTTTATCCATTTGAGTACAGCCATTCGATGCCTCAGTTGTCTGAAGAGAGGGAGTGCTACCAGCCCAGGCACAAAATTGTTCAAATGATTGCGTATCCACCCCTTCGCGGACTACACGTCCTGATTGCGCCGTCATCTCCTGCATAACTGCCCTTAATTGACTCGCCAGTTCCTCTAACTTACGGGCAGCCTTGCGCTTTGTCGTCTGCTGAAGAATTCCCTTCACATCAGTTTCAGTAACCAGTTGCTCCAATAATTCGTACCACTGTGTTGTGGCGTCTACTGTGGACTCTTCCAACTGCGCCAGCGAGCGTAATTTCACCGGTATACTGCGTGTGTACGGGCGGCGAATCCATTCCTCTTTTTTTTCATCTGTCATCCCAAAGCAGGAGAGGCAAGTGATGGGAATACACGGGAAGTCGGAGCAGTAAATTATCCCCACCTGCACACCCCCTTTGGTTGTTGGTTGTGAACCTTATATTGAGTGTTTGTGTGTGTGTGTGTGTGTGTGTGTGTGTGGAGGGAGGGGGGTATAAAAAAGAAGAGCAAAAAATAAATAGACGTGGTGAACGCAAAGATACAGTGAGTGGAAGATAGAAAAGTGCAGAAAGAGTGCATCAACCATGGTCAGTTTATGCAACCACACAACTGCTTTTCTGCATTACCAACAAAGTTGAGTGCGCCTTTCATTCATACAGGAAGCAATGCACTTTCCGCGATACCGCCATCTATAAGGTCCTAGAGAGGTGGGAGGTGCAGAGAAGAAAGAAAAAGGCAGAGGAACATTATGGCACCATATTGGCATGCCGAGGAAAGAGAAAGCACGAAACATGGGCACCGGTGAAGGAAGAAGGCAGAAAAAAAAAAGAAAAAGCGAAGTCACCGTAGCGAGATGGTTTATGAAGGAGAGGTAAGGTGAGGTAAACATTTGGTGGTATGGCAATATCGCTATTAGAGGTCGCGTGAGCATACCTTTACCTTCAGATATACATTTCTAAATTACTATTTTCTTTTTTTTTTCTCCTGTCTCCATCATATCATTCTTGACTAATAATACAAACTGTTTCAATACATAACAAGCACCGCCCCTTTGCTTTTTGCATCAATTCCACTTCTCTCACCACAACTTATGCCGAGTGATTGCCGTCCCATCCAAAACTATATTTGCTGTACGCCGATGGTGAGGACTCAAACACACACATACACATACACACACACACACGCAAAGACAAATGGACGACGACAAAAAAGGCAGACGAAGACAACAAAAGTCAACACGGAGTGAACTGACTAATGTAACCAACGCGGCAAGGTAGTAGCTGAGTGCGATATCACATCGGTACAAAATGTCTCAAAAAGGAGGGGCAAGGGATCTTAAGGGTCAGAAGGCGTTGTGCTTCGATTTATTAGTAATCCTTCAAAACGTGTAGCATCATGAGGCAGAACTCATCGTAGTGGAGCCTTCCACGAACCTTAAACGCGTATTTGTGTAACATCTCCGACGCTCGTGCCCTAACCGCGTCATCTTGCATTGCCTCTTTCAAGTTACAATAACGTCGCAACACTGCGCTAAGGGTGGCTCGGTTCCCTTCCACTGATTTCAGTTCATCAGACACCGGTAGGAACCCTGAACCACCCTTGACAGAACAAAAGGTGGATGGTTGGCACATTAAACTGACTTGCTCCATGTCATCACCACTCTGCAATCCTTTACTATGAGGAGAATCGACCTTTTCACTACCTTGCTTGTTGTACACTCCAACACTTAAAGCTTCTCGGTACGCGGCTAACATCTTCATTGCCCCATTTCTGTCCTCGTATACCCCTAGTGGATCCAATTGTCGGAGAACCTTGACAACTTCTTGCTCAGTGACGTAGCCTCTCCTCATCACATCCAGTTTAGTAAACAACGCATGTGCGGTCACTTCGTCGACAAGGCCTTTATCCGTCACGAAGCTCTCGATTAGTGCGCTGATATCCTGCAACCTCGCTTCACGCGCTGCGAGTTCTAATGCTTCCTTATTCAGCACCTTTTCGTCTTCGTCCACTTGATGAACACTGAGAGTTCGCCCACCAGTGGGAGAGAAGAATGGATTGTGCTCAATTATATCTGAGCCTTCATCCACTGCTTTAGTTTCAGCAGCGGCACTCTCACCTGAAATTGTTTTACCACCATCTATATTAGTAGTGGGGCGCCTGCCAGCACTCGTCACGGAGACACGCGGTTGCGGAAGATCTGCTGCTTTTCCAACCGCTGATACCCCAACATACTCCTGCTCCTTCTGTTGGCTCTCCGATGCCGCCGCAGCTGCCGCAGCAGCCGCAGAAGCTGCAGCAGCGGCCACCAATCTCGCACCTTGAAAGTCATCCTCAAGTCGATGGTTCAACATTTCCTGGTGCTTGAGTTCACGTCTGGTGTGTGACCAGGCATCAAGGGCCTTTTCCATGATCCTCAAAATTTCGGGACGCTCAAGTACTTTGCCCCTGTTCACAGACAGGCGGCACACAGCCTCTTCTAGGTCATGATACGCGGAGTCATACATTGCCTCGACAGACCGCTTTATGCGCGGAAGGGCTATCGAAAGAAGATACTCGGAAGCCGCCAGAACAGTTCGTTCTACATACTGCTGCCAAAAGTGCTTGATATCATTGAATAAAACTTCATCCTTCGTACTCGCCGTTCCCTCAGGTGGGAGAGCCACGTCTACTGTGAAGTTAGTGGAAACATCTACGAAACACTTGTTAGGGTTAGTTGTCACTCTGGTAACAGTGAATGTCGTAACGGCGCTTTTTAGTACACGTGTTCCATCGAAGCCGAAAGGTGAGCGGCGCCTATCATCACATGCACATGGCAAATATTCCATGCGAGAAATCATTTGATGAGCTCCATTAGTTACCTCTATGAGCTTTTCGCGAAGCACTTTGTCCACGTACATTGGAATGTTGAGTGTTATGCGGCGCACGGCTCCGATGTCCGTTGGCTTGCAGGCGTTCTCCTGTAGGCAACATGTCATAAGTCCCGAGACACCAAATTCCTTCATAAACATAACATCAGAAAAAAGAGATGCTGCGGCACATGGCGGGACACCGACAACAGTTGATGCGTTGCAGGTTCCTGTCGCCACCATTTCTCCTCGTGCTTACTCTGTAAAGTTGCTTCGTTTGGTTACTCCTTTCCTTCACTACTATTGCCCTTCTTCTAACCTGCTTGTGATCTCTTCTTTCCCTTTTTACCTTTAACAGAGTGAGTGTAAACTTGTTTCCGCCGCCGGGTTTGAGGCAGCTGTCAGTGTCGGTTGCGCCACAGGGTTCGGAGGGCAGATGAAGACCTCTAGATGTTTTCTAACGCTGATGGCGAACACGTTCCTTGACTGTTTTTTCCCCCCCCCCACTCTTCCGTTGCGGACTTCTTCCTCACCCCCTATCCAAATTGCAATGTTCTTTGTCTTCGCGGTATTCCTAGGCGCTGATACGCAATTTTAGCCTCAGTTTGTAGGAAACATACACCCAAACAAACAAAAAAAAATAACAGATGGTAAACAAGCAGTCATATCAACGAAAGCAATGCCAATATTCGCACATTAACTCATGAGAAGGGGGGAGCGAACTAGTATTCCTTCTCTTTCTCTTCTTAAATAAAAAGTACAACCCGAGGTTGTGACTTTTTTTTCGATACGAAGACAAATATCCATCTGCACGCGGCGATAATAACTCTGCTCCTCTTCTCCCAAACACATTTGCACGGCTAAACAGCTTCACTGCTTTTAGCCATTATACCAGAGAATTTTTAGAGCTCACTTTCATGTAAATCTCAAACTTTCCTTGCGTATGTATGCAAAAGTACAAAGCACCCTGTTGTCCCTCTTATTTAGTCTTCTTTTTCACGATCCATCACCATCATACACGCGTTAAGACGAGGTTAATAGGAGAAACCCGGGCACAACACACACGTAGCGTCTCCAAAGCCTTCACTGTCTCACCTTTCTGTAATGTAGACACTGCCCGCACGTAGCACAGCACTAACATGACTGTTGCTCCGGCATCAACGACTCGACGCGACCGCATTGTTGATTTCAATTGATCATACAATGAGGTCGCATGATGCCCCCTTCTCTCCGCCTCGCCCCCCACTCCGGCACCTAAAGTACCTTCAACAAGCCTTCGGCAAGCCCACTGCGAACAACGCCAGAATACGTATGCCCCTCCACTGCAGATGCACAATGCCTCCTTTACCGGATCCACGGTCAGTAATAGCTCGTCCTCCAATCCGCGCCACTTGACAAAACGCGCAATGGTGGGGAGCGTATGCAACAGATTGATCCCCCAGTTCATCATAAGCTGCATCACAAGCAGGACGTTGACGTCGGTCCGCTGGAGCACCCTCACAACTTCAGTCGCACCACCATTGTTTAGGCCCGTGGAGGTCAGTAGCGGTGGTGTCGTTGTTAGTGCGATGATAGTGGCAGCACAGGAGAGCAGCTGAGAGCTTAAGACATAACTGGCCATTCCCCGAGTGAGGAAAAGTGGGATACAGAGTCCCGACATGGTGCTTGCCGTCAGCATCATCAAAATGGAAAGGGAATCCCACGCCACCCAACCAATTGGTGCGAAGGAGCATCCAACGGCAAAACTTGAGGTTAGAAAACACGCAACTCGACAAGCGGGGAACATCACTTCTCTCGGTAGCAAAAGAAGCAGAGCCGCAGGTGCCACTGTAAGAGATACAGGAATGGCAATGGGGACCTTTGGAAAGGAGAAAAACAACGCTCCACCGAGTGCCCCGGCGAGCATACCCACAGAAGCAATGGAATACACCTGCGTCAAGTGGCGGCGCACAACGGCGTAACGTACGCTGTCACCCACTGGCTCGGTCCATGATTTAACTTTCTCAACCGCACACTCTAACGAAGCCGCTATACTTTTCGGAAAAATGCGTTGGAGGAACCCGAAACGGTAAGCGAGCGCAACACCATACCCACCCACAACGACCCACGAAGCGAGTTGTGCTCCCCTTAACAACCTCTCGGATGAAATATTGTCCTTGAAGGACGTCATCTGCGATACGATTCAAAAAAAAAAAAGGGAACGAGTTGCCACAGCAATGTTCCAGTATTCAGGAGTGTACACAGATACCCCAAAGTTTCCTTCTTTCCCTTGAAGCTTCCTTATATTATTCGCCTACGAGTAGACAAAACAAGAAGAAATTACAAAAGCAGTGATGCGGTGTAAGGTAAGGAACGACACGAAGCAAAAAAAAAAAAAAACGTTCAAGGTTAACATAAACAGCCCCGTTGAAACACCAATATTTCCTTGCACACGCAGTTCACCCCTCCGCACTCCACGATTTCGTTTTCACCTGAACATTTATACGCTGATACAAACACAAGAACGCGGTACTCTTTTAGCAACGAACAAATAAAAATTGAAAAGAAAAGTGCACAAAAGGCTCCACCCGAACCAGTAGCGTATGCCACTTCCTGAAGGTGCTACAGCTTTCCAATGATTCGCAAAGTAACAATGAAGAAGAGGGAGCAAACAGAAGAAAAAGGCGCTCACAAGTTGTCCCCTCAAGACATTCGTTTACAAGTAACAATGTTTGGAGCGCTCTCCCACAAGCGCAAATAGGCGAAGCGGCAGCAAAAATGGAACTCCATGTTTCAAAATAATTAAGAAATACAAACATAAGAACCTTCACGAACAGTCGTCCACTGACACATACATATACATTCACATCGACAAAAGTGAAACATACAACCATTTATAGTAAATTTCAACACAAAAGAAAATGTTATAGCCCCTAAACCGAGTCAAGTATACCCTCCCCCGGCGTGACAATTTTTTTTCTGGTTGGAGGGAGGGTTATGACCGTGAGTGAACTCAGCACCAGATTGGAGGCACCGTTGTTGCTTTGCGCAACCGAGCTTCTTAGAATAGTACGGAGGAAGGGAAATGACAAAAAAAAACACTCTTTCGAAACGTACACGCAAATAAAGAAAAAAAACGAGCAAACGAATAATATATACGTGTATAATTCTAATATATATATATATATTCATTTTTTATGCGCAACAAGCTGCAACTTCAGCTTAATCGTGGAACAGCCCGCTGAGCTCTACGCTTAGTGGTTCGCTCACTAACGACTGTTCGTGTTCCCGGGGAAAGGTTACCACTACGCTGACTAAAGAGGACTTTTGGAGATGCTAGGGAGAATCGACCACGTAGGGTCGTTGCTAGGGACCCCAACCCCAGAGCAGAGGGAGACTGCAGATCCTTATCTTCCATTACTGAGCGACTAGATCTGGACGAACTCCATGGGCCGCTCCTTCTTATAGAAGACCTTGGGGTTATTATGAGGTGAGACTGATTCTGCTTCTGCATCACGATGTTAGCCTTCCGTACCGTCCTTTCAAAAGCGGTACTCAGCATGTACTCGTCAGTGCTTCGAAGAATAGGGCCAGCAACTTCGAAATTGTCTTTGTCCTTCGGTGTTTCCTGTTCCTCCGCACAACCACGACCACTAACAGCAGAGCCGTCATACACCTCTTTATTATGATGCTTTTTGACTACATTGTCAGTGTAAGTTAAGTCGTTTCGTTCAACGGCTTGCCGCAAACCTTTATTACACGCCCTTTCCCCAATTTCATACATCTCGCTTAACATGGGTCTCGCACACGTCGCTACGTGCATCAACATATTCCCGATTAGAAGGTTAAGGGACCACATGGAAGGATGCTCATTACTTGGCGGTAGTGGGGAGCCACTAGGGTTAACGGTGTTGTGCCGCATCAACTGCACGGCTGCTGGGGGTAAGAGTCCAGCAGCCGTTATCATTTTTTGCGCCTCCCTCGGAAGCACATCGCTTCCGCGTCCACTTCTGCTTGACGAAGGACATGACCTCACCTCATCTGGCGAGCTTTCCTCAACCATATACCGTGAAAAGAATACTATATCCGCCAGAGGAACCAATTTCACTTCTGGTATTGCGCACGCGTAGTCCTTCAGCATTCCCTGTTTCTCCAAGGCGGCCATAATATGCAGTGTCCGTCTCGCGTAACCGTAACGCAACATATCGAATGCAGGTACGGAAGAAGGTGAAGCACCTTCTTCCAATATCTGGGCTAGAGACCGTGCCGGTGCCGTGTTATTGGGGTGAACAACATAATGCAGATTAATATGAAGTTTCAGAGATTCTTGTGCACCGTGCAAGAGTTCCCTGGGCGACTTGTGGGGCAACGTTACCGCACCAAGTCTGACATAATGAAATCCTTTACTTGTGTCAGCAGTGAAGTCGCTCGAGAGGAGATACCCACCGTGAGCATCGCCCGTCGGATCAATCTGGAACAACATCGCTTCATAAAACCATTTCCAAACGTTGCTGTCACAATCCGTCAACAAACTGGCCTCATCAGCGGCGTTGATTTCACTAACCGTGCCGATTGGTACTGGAATGTCTACGAAACGCATCGTGGAGGTAGTGGGATAGCCATCTCTGACACTACCATTTTCTGGAGACGTGGACTCCCGCTTTCCCAATCCCATTGCTTTTCCATCTTTCACGAGACTCAGAAAGCATTGAAGAACGGAGCTCAACTCCTTCACATGCATATGCACATCGGCGTCATCAGAACCATGTTCCAGGAGGAACAGAGGAAGAACTCTGGCAATATCGATATGGCTTTCAAGTATGACAGTACTTGGCCAGCGACCCCGTACAATCTGTATGCACGTATATCGCAACGCTAGGTAAGACCATCGTCGATACGTGCCTGCGTCAATTGAGTAACCACCTTCCTGATCTGCACCGTCACAAACTAACTTTATAAGTTTTATGAAGGAGCGGCAGACCTCCTCCACATGCCGGGGCAGCCGACCCGGTTGAAATTGACCAGAGTGAGAGAATTCCAGGCGGCAGCCAATGATGTCAGGATTCATCACTGGAGGAGAACTACAACCAGACTGCCTTGAAATGGTTTCCCCATTACCTCTCTGGTTAACGTTCATCTGAAGTATTATATCATGACTGCTGATACCACTGCGGTAATTTACCCAACCGTCGTAATCACGGAGGAGGTCTGTCGCCACTTTTACATGCCTACTCAACATCTCCATATCATCGACCACACACTTGTATACAACCAACGCCGCTATGCGACTCCTTCTCCGCTTCTTCTCCAATTCAACCTTAAGACAACTTCCCTCCTGGCGACTATGTATACTTCCCAGAAGCCTTGTGATGAGGTTCTGCTCCTGCTTCAAAGTTTTCATCGCGGCTTCGGTGAGACACCACACGTCCCGTGTATCAGAACAGCTTGGTGCACAAGAAACCGCCTTTGAAGGTGAGGTGTTGCGCGCCGAGTCGATATCCCCGGCTTGCTGCTCTGTGGATCCACAAGACTGTAAAGTGCTGCACATGTGCATGGCGTGATGTAACAACTGTAGTGCGTGTTCGGATTGATCGTAGAACTCCTGATACAAATACCTCTCCTCCAAAGTTAGAAATGAATTTGAGCACGCTGTGACAGCAGAAAATGTAAGCCGTTTCCGGTATGTTCGGGCCGCGGAAGCCATGCGGCGCCTCTCGAACTCGATCACATCATCACGATCTTGCTCCAATGTGTAAACCGCCTCTGCAAAGGTCATGCGTGCCACAGCCTTCCGTATTTCTCTTTCGCCTGGCACACCAAACTCTGACAGTACATACTCTAATTGATCACGCACTTCCCGCAGACAACTCAGAGAGTGTGAGGTTATCCAGCGAGTGTACCACCGCATCACCGATATGTCCCACGAAACATCAGCGAAACACGTATCACTCCCAACAACCTCCATGAACAACCTCAATTTTTCATCCTTTCTCCAGCGATCCTCCGAAATGGCTAAAGAATCTGCCCCATCCTCTCTTGAAGTTAGGGAGGATTCTTCACAAAACGGAGCAATGAATCCTTGCTCATCTTCAATGTCCCGAAACTTACTTTCCAGAGCGTACACCTCGTCCTGTAGCACTGTCACTGCCTTCTCTACGTCATATGGTATAGGAGTTTGGTACATGGATGGGGCACTCTCACAGACAATAAATGGGAAGGTGGGTAACTTCAGCACATTGAGTGACTTGGCGTCCAGTGTACGATCCAAAGGATCAGTATATGACACAGCTGCTTCCGATGAGGCATCAGGGTTTTCGTGAGTGTTGCGCAACTCCTGTCGTAGAAGTTTCAGTACTCGCAGCTCCTCCAACACTTTGGGTGGTACCAGAGATATAGTTGTTTCCCTCTCTGCAAGAGACTCTGACGTAATGCTTCCTTTTTTGGAGGAAAAGGATGTTGACATTTCCCCCCCTTTTCTTCTCAGTTGTATGGTTCAGATATAAGGCGTCTATCCCCCTCTATATATTTTTTCTCCTTATAGTTGTATATCCGAAACTTGCGTGCTTGCTTTCCGATACGACTCAAATGCACAGACGTGCACCCTATTGACAAACGCTGATGCGACAGTGTTAATAAATTTATTGTACCTCTTTCCACGGCCGCCGCGTTCCCGTCTACCCCTTGTGTGCACGCCGGCAGGGTAATGAAGTGAACGCCTATCCCTGTGTCCACTGCCCGTAATGAAGGCACACGTTAATGATACCCTCTTGGGTTCCTTACGCTTCTACTATTTGCGCTGCTTCACAATTTTATGAACCAAGTTGTAAAACAAGCTGCAGAATGTGGTATCTTAGATATTATTCCTTGGGGTGTTGGATCAGTCACCAACAGCAGCAGAAGCTACAGGTACACAGTTAAAACGAATGCGCACAAACAACGTTAAAACTGAGGAATGAATCAAACACAGTGCGCAACGTGCCACTTCACATGTCACACGCACCGCCAACATTTGCTCCTCTTTCCCCCTCCCTGTTGTCACCCTCCTCCCACCACTTCTTTTATTCACCTGAGGCGTTTCTTTGACCGCAATCACACCAACCCCCGCTGCTCGTAAGACATTCCTCTTTTTCCCCTCTCTTTCATTTCATTTGTTTTCTATCACTTAAATACCACCCCACTACCACCGCGTCCCGCTCCTCTGCCGGTGCCTCTTCTTCCCCGACGACTATCGCTGCCCCGTCCACCACCGATCCTATCGATACCGTATCGGCTGGTTCCTCCGCGGCGCTGCCCCATTAAGGGGGTCCGCTGACTGTAGTTGTCATCTAGCACGCCACCACTATCTCCTGTAAGAACTGATTCCCTTCCGCGAGCGGCAAAGGGTGGGAATCCTTGTTGGGTTATGGGAAAAGGTGGCTGCGGCTGCGGTAACTGTAGAACTGCAGGTGCAGGGTGAGAAAGAACAGCGCCACCCCCTCCCTCACCAACAGGAATGGGAAGAATCCCCTCACTCGGCACTGCCGGTTTCCTAGGCGTTGGCATTGAGGTAGTTGTTTCATTCTTTTGTGTGTGGCGTTGTTTCCAGGGCTGATGCCACGGTTGCTTTGGTTGGTTTTGCATGACGCTTACCCCTTGCGTCGACTGCTGTATTTCTTGCGTCTGCCGCGGCTGCTGTTGACTAACCGCCGCCACCGGCGCCTGTGGACTTTCCTTGGCACTTACCTTCTGTAACGATTGTGGCGCTTGAGCTGCCCGCTCCCGGGCAGCGTTTTGTGTGCTCCTCTCCAGCGAGTCAAGAAGGGAATGAACACGTGCCCGGTCTTCGGCTGAAAGTTGAGATGCACGGTGCGGTGGCGTTACGTCCTCTCTGTAGAGCAACGCATTTGACGAGCATTCCGCACTGAATTGTTGCCACAGTTGGTCCATTGCAGCGCCAATTGCTGGTGAATACAACAACTCGGGAGCTGCTTCCGCATCTCGCTGAAAGTTTTGCCGGTATAAATCGGTGAATTTTTGCAGTTCTTCCAAAGTGCACTCGACGGCAGACTGGGAATCCGCTTCAGCTTCCGCAGAAGCTAGTATATAACGTCGACCGGCGTCGTAGGCAGCCTTCCAATCTTTATTCCTTTGCCCATTAACGGCTGAGGCGGGTCCAACTGTCGCCCTGCAAGTGCGAGGGGCCGCAGTGGAACCAGTTGCCTGTAGTTCAGCGGGATCAGACCCGGCACCCGAAGCTGCGGCATTCACAAAAGAAGACACTCGAAAATAACTGTTCCAAAAAGAGTTGCCACCAAAAAGGGGAACCTGGTGTTGACCTAAGCACCCACTGGAAGTAACCGTTCTACCTTCCTCACTGCTTCCATGGGTTCCTTCCCCGCAGCGGCGACTTGATTGTAACTTCTGCAAAAAATCCTCGACTATTGGCTCCGCAGGAGATGGAAGTGCGGAACGCAGAGCAACTGGGAACGGATTTTTCGCATATGTCTCCCCCAGTTTAAACTCAGTGTACACACTCACACGCCAGCACTCCATAAGGTTAACTACTTCGTGGAGCTTAAAACACATTAATAGCACCACCGTCGAATTCGTGGCACCCACAGTGAATATAAGATCTGTAGAACATGCCTTTGCAGCATCATCTTTCAGTACAGAGGTGAGGAAGAGCTCCCTCCACGGGCATGACTCGTGATGACCGCTGTGTTCGGCCCGTTCGCTCCAACGGATGGTACATTGGGTGCGCACGCGACCACTTTCACCTTCATTATTATCACAACTCATTGAATCAACATTTTGCGCACCCTTACCGCTTTCATTTCCATTCAGTGTCGAGTACACCACTGGTGGTCTCCCACCGCAAAATCGACAAAAGATATCGACACCAAGTGCGGCTAGGAGGGATTCTTCCACATCTTCTCCGACACCCTTGCTAGCCTCAATACCCTCACTAGCACCACTACATCTGCCAGCAGCACCAGAGGAGGGAACCTCAGTTACAGTGTAGCCAAACAAGGTAATGAGTAAACTGACATGGGGCACAAGATCGATGTTGCCATCCCTCGTTTCGGGGTTCTCGTCACTCCTGTTGTTACCACTCGAATCCGCCTCGAGACTGCGTTTCTTCTTCATCCCGAACAACGTGCACAACAGCCCCTCTGGTGTAGTGCTACTGAGTGCACTCGCCTGATTTGTTATCAACGACCGCAACCACTTCATCACACACTGCAGCATATTTTCCCGAATAAAGGACGGGGGAGTTCCTCTCGGAAGTAGTAGCTTATTCCCCTGGGGGAAGTTATTGGGGGATGTGTCCGAACCGGCCAAGTTGCCGAGTGCGCTGTTAGAGAGAGCAGTACTGCTGGTACCAACGGTATCACAACTGCCGCTAGCAGCAGTTGACAGCGTTTTTAGAGAGACAGCGCTGCAGCGGTGCCGAATGAGAGAAGAGTTTGTCCATGAGAGACTTGGGGATGACAATGCGTGCCTGACAACCTCACCAAGTCGCCACCAGCAAGACGGTGAATGAAGCTCTGACATCAGTTTTTCAATAATATTCTCACTCACCTCACACGAAGCTGCACCGGCTGAAGCGACGCTTTGCATGTTCGTACCGAGGGTTTCGCCTTCCATACATTTCGCTACTGAAGTTGAGGCACAAGACCGGGAGCGAAGGAACTGTAAAAGCCGAACCCAGTCGCTCGTTAGCATCAACCGCGACCTCGAACAGCAGGATGTGCAAATCTGAAGCGCCACCTCGCCTTCTTCATCCCCCCAACCTGCTGCTTCGTTGTTTTCACCTCTGTCAAGTGTAATAGGCTCGACACCACAAGGAGTGATGTTCATGGCTGAGAGCAGAAAAATTGTCTCTTCATCACCACCGATGAATGCCTGAGCCAACACATTACGCCGCCAGGTGCTAACTGAGGCAAATAGATTTTCAGTAATAAGCATCTAATTTAAATCAAAACAAACGTAAAGTCGCTGTGTGGCAACGGCCTTGTGTCGCCCAATATTTTAGATCAACACGCATGCAAAGTTCTAAAAGCCGAAGAGCAAACAGCGAGCTCCACTAAGTCATAGAGGGGCGAAAAAAATACACAAAAAAAGGAGAAAAAAAAGAGAGAGCGACATTCATAAGATAAAGGCACCAACTTTCGTTTCACATGTTAGGCGCACCTGCTCAAAGGGGAACTGATGGCAGGATGCACCCGAAGTCCTCATCCCTAGACACATGCACAAACAATCATGATTACAGAAAAAGAGAAGAGACACGAGCACAGAAAAATCCTCTCCTTGTTACTCTTGCTCTTTTACTCACTTTTTTTGGCCCCACCCCGGATAAAAAACGGTTATTCTCTTTCGTACATTCCTTCATACAAGTAAACATGGAGACACAAATATAATAGTTTATATATATATATATATATATATCCTGTCCTGCTCCTCTCTCGTTACAGACTTCATTCACTGAACATTAATAACTTTGAAAAGCGTAATCACTTGACGGATCACACTTTGGGTTTTTTCCTCATTCCTTTTCATTTCCCTTACCCATCTGTTGAGTTCAGTGATGAACTCGACAAGGAGGCTAAACGGGAAGCACCGAAGTCAAGAAAGAAACCCCTCCAAAAAAGAAATGAAAAAAAAATGTGGCACACGAAATGGGTTGCTGTGCATGCGTGGTGACGCCCCATTGAGGTAAAGTTACGAGAGGAAAAAGCGTGTACCCTTTTTCAACGTGTTCACACACACAAACACACACACTCTTCGCTCGTCTCAGATTAACTTCAATTCACAATTATGGTTTCCTTCACTCATCTTCCTACACCATGTATAACTACAGCCCACCTGATATATCTCAACCTCAACTGTCGAACCCCTTCACCTTTAACATATAACCAAGCACGAAAACACACACGCACAGCATTTCCCAAGGTATTCCACCTGATTTTCAAGTTTTCACCTCGTACCGGTTACACTTTCCCCCATTTCTTCAGAGATAGGGGCGGGGAGTGCTGACTGTCCTTGTCCGGAAAGAGTTACTAAGCAGTATCATCTTCGGGACACAGACGCGGCACTCTCACCTACGACCACGTCTTCTACGACGTGCGTTCGACTTGGGTGGCGGCACCGTTTTCGTTTTTGGAAGTTTCCTCTCCACCTGCGCCGTTTTCTCCGGTTGCAGCCGCTTCAGGCTCCTTCACATTTTCTTGACCTTCAGTGACTTGCGCTCCTTGTGGTTGTTCGACTGCGGCTTCGCCTCCCTGGGCTGCTTCTCCCTCCTTCGGAGCTTCTCCTGCTGCTGCTTCTCCCTCCTTCGGAGCTTCTCCTGCTGCTGTTTCTCCCTCTTTCGGAGCTTCTCCTGCTGCTGCTTCTCCCTCTTTCGGAGCTTCTCCTTCTCCTTCTGCCGCTGCTTCTCCCTCTTTCGGAGCTTCTCCTTCTCCTTCTGCCGCTGCTTCTCCCTCGGCAGGCTCCTCTGCCTTCTTCGTGGGTCTCTTAACCCGCCTTATCCTTCGCACCTTTTTGACTTCCTTCTTCTCTTCAGGATTCTCGCTGTAGAACTCATCAATTTGGTCAAAAGCGATTTCAGCAACCCTTCTCCTGTAGCTGTTGTCGTACCTGCTGGCGAGGCGGTCAACAGCATCGTCCGTTTCCTCATTGCCGAAGTGCTCCACGTTCAGCTGCCCCAGGAGTGTTTGTGCATTGGTTGTTAGTGCGGCATTGGTTACGTTCAACCGCTGGCAAATGCTGGCATCGCGTTTGTTTGCGAGCTCCATGCTTCGGATGTTTATCTTTAGTTTGGTGATTTCTTTCTCCGTACGCTGCTTTTCCTCCCTCACCTGCATCTGAAGCTCCTTCCGTACTTTCCGCAACTCACGTACACGTAGAACCAACTCTGTGTTATTGATTTTGGCTTCATCAGTGTACGCCAGGGTGTCTCTCAGTTCGTCTGGTACTTCCTGTGTCTGAGCGCGCGTGAAGCGGGTACCGGCCAGTGGCTCCCCGCGGATGATGCGGGGTCCATTACGGATCTCACGCGCACACCTTGCCGTACGCTGCCGGAGTGCTTCGATGCTGCGGTGCTCTCCCTCGAGTGTCTTCTGCAGCTCAACACCGTAGGCTGCAATTTCCTCTTTACTGTGAATTTTATCTGCAGCAGCCAGGTTCTCCATCTCGGCGGGCAGTTCATCAACCACGTACGCCGCGGCGCGCTGTGCAAATCCCTCCAACCGCTGTACACGGGCGGCAAGTGGGTACACGAGGTGTGCCCCGTGCTGTTCCTCAACCTCCTGCTTAACGTCGCTGCACGATTCCCGGAGTTCCGTGGTGGTTTGCATCAAACGGAGACGTTCCAGGTGCAGTTCATCCAGATGCGGTAGGTTCTCATCACCACCAGCTCGAAGCAGGGCATTGATGCGGCTCTGAAGTCTTGCGCGTCGGGCGTCAAGTTGGTTTTGGAGCTCTTCAATTGTAACAGCGGCTGCCATAACGATCACTGTATGATCACAATCAATAGGACAACAAGCAATCAGGGTATCAACAATAATAAGAAATGTATATTGCAAGCACACGCAACTGTTTGATGCTATCGATGCGTGTCCGCTTTACTTATGATCCTTCACTTGATCTTCCTAGTTACTGGTACAAATAAGTTTATATTCGTGTATTCCTCAGTTCCTTAACCTTCCCCTATTACGCCGTTTTGAGTTACCTGCTTGTAAGTAATGCGGTGAAACTTTAGCTTCGAATTATCTGGGGCACAACGAGTGCAAAAAGATATTGAGTGAAGATCGAAATACCAAAAAGAAAAGACGGTACATTTGGATGAGTTGAATGTACGTGCATGGGGGGGGGGGCTGTATACATAAGTTAGGGAAGTGGGAAGCCGGGGAAGGAAGAAGTGTTAGCGTTTGAGGATTTTAAAGATTATATAAGTAAATATTTGTATTTGCATACGCATATATTGTTGTTGAAACCGTCGAGCAACAAGCGATCCCATACGAAAAAGAAAAAGGATAGAAGCCGTCAGTCTTTGCTAGGTAGTACCATCCTTTTACCTTTTACCTCCAACCTCTCTTTCCTCGATTACATAACCTGTCACTTGTGAACTGTTCACCCGTGTATAACATGTTTTAAAATATTTTTGCATTTTGCGTCGCGCGCAACTTCTCTCACTCCCCGCCCCAATCACCGACGACTCAACAGGGTAAGGAAGGAAAGGGTAGCTGCGAACACAAACAAAACGAAAAGGAACTAAGGAACGTTTCGCCGCCTAAATGAGTATTGTACCTAAACACGCATATATATATATATATATATATATATATATATATATATTCAACTTTGTCTGCTCTTCTCTTTAAAAATGGAAAAAAAAAGAAAAAAAAAGTGATACACATACTCTCCTCTCGCATTCACTGCTTTCCTTCTCCCTGCGGTATCTCATAGTGCAGCACACTTCTGCAAAATCACGTTATCCTTACCTGTTTCCTTCTTTTTTTTTTAAAAAAAAGAAAAAAACACTGTTCCTTCCCGCTCCCCACCACTCCAATGTTCCCATATTATTTTATACATTTACACGTTACGATTCATATTTGAGGCTGTGAAAAAAATATATCCACACGGATTACTACACGTGCACATATTTACATGTGTACAAACACACATCTGCGCGTATTTATTTATTTATGTGTAAAAGCACAATTACAATCACATACCAGCAATATCAGTCGCAGATATACTTACCACATTTTGTTTCAATCACGTCACAAACGGCAGCACCGATTCTCAATTGTATGAGACACAAAAGGAAACGGTTGGAGTGAACAGTAGCAATAATGGTGGCAACAACAATTAACTGTGAAAAAGGAAACTGCGGGGACGTCGGAGTGTCAAATGTTAATAAAAGAAGAGAGTATCAAACTTTAAGAAGAGTTTTAAAGATCCACTAACAGAAATATGCACAGACAGCGGACGGAAGAATAGAAGATAGAAAAAAAAAGACGCGAAGTTTGCGTGCATCACAGTCTGTAAAGGAAAACAGAGCTACCGGGAAATATTTGAAGGGGTCCTCGCCTACTTGTAATAATGCATGCCAGAGCACCCGCATCTTCAACCTCACTCTCCTTAGGTGAAAAAACACAAGTGAGAAGAAGCCCGTTCCCCTTTCAACACACACACACAACACACACACACACACACACACACACACACACACAAACATAAAATTACCCACTAATCTTCAAATGAGGTAAATTTCCGCTCTATAAGTGGGCCATACTCGGGTTCATGACCGCGGCTGCCTGAGTTGCAGCTAACAGCACCGCCTCAGCAAAAGTTGAGCGCTCCAGGGGTTTCAACTTCTGTTGGGAGTCGTCACGATTGGGAAAACCGGGTGGTACACCCAAGATATCCATTAGGCGATCGAGGAATACAGCGGTGCCATCTTCCTCACCACCCACGTAATAAATATTTTTGACACGACGATCATCCATCAACATCCCACGCGGCTGAGGCTCATTCTCGTCACCGTTTGTGTTAACAACATGACACTCGGGTGCTTCATGGTTACTATCTGCACGAGTGCAGCGTGCATCAATATATGTGTGTCGGTCCCTCCGCTGTTTTGCCTTTTCAAGTGAAATGAACCGAAGTCCAGGATGAACCGTCAGCTCATAGTCTGCCGTGTGCGGGTTATCACCCAGTGCTATGGCCTGCGTGAGATCCACAACGCCACACAAGCCCGCCTGCATATTTTGTTGTTGTTCTGATTCATCTGTAAGGTAGCGGACGGTGGTGGACTTACAAATTCCTAGCTTCCCAAAAGCGACGCTGTTTGGTTGTGGGATGGCTGTTACGCCTACAGCAGCAAAGTAACGCTGCATCGGTTCGAAGTAAAGAGGAAATATTTTCATCGGAACCCCGAGGGCAAGCACCTGAGTGATACTCTCTTTCGATTGCTGACAAAACAGTGCATTATACATACGATTAGCGAATGCCGCCACAGCATTTGTACCACTCGAAAACGTCTTCGGTATGGTAGCACCCAGTAAATCCATGACTTTCCGCACAACAATGCACGCCACATCTGAGTCATCGTTAAACATTTGCTTTGCATATTCCCTTAACTGACGGCGCTTTACTTTTTCTATATCAAATGCCTTGGCTCCACCTACCACTGACAGTGTTTCAGCTAGTGGCGCTATCTCTGCGTCCGCAACCTCAACGTGAATAAAACCAAACATTACAAACATTTGCTTGTGCTTTCGCACGAAACTGCACTTCCACTCCGCCTCAGCAGTAGTTGCCGCCTTCCCAACATGGTTCCTTCCCGCTCGAGACTGAACCCTCGCACCCGAGCCAGCACGACCGTTTTGCTGTAACCAGTACCGCCTGTCAATGTAATCGAACACGAGACGCCACACGTTTTGGTACCGAGACGACAGTCCCAAAAAGGCGGAATGAACCTCCTTTTTCTCACCACGAATCAAATCTTCCACAAGTTCCAGGTACGTTTTCTCCAAGCGCGCGATCAATGCACTACACCCCTGGGCAAAGCAGGTTCCTCGCACATATTCTATGTTCGTCACGTGCTTTTCTCCTTTCGAGTCCACACGTGTCGTGGTACCCTGGTCTAACTTGACGCCGTACACCTTTGCAAGTCTCCTTGAATCCTCTGTTGCGCGATGCAAAGCCTCAGTGTATCCAGGGACAAAGGAGATACCCTGCCGACTGCAACGATATAAAACTGCACCCGTATTTAGTGAAAGGAGCAGCTGCCCACAGTAGCGGTTTGTTGCAATACTTTTGCCATCATTTTGACCGCTAACAGAACCATTTCCAGTATTACTAGGACTCTCGCCGTCACCCTCAACACCTTCACCGCAGTTATCACTTGAATTCACACAGTACTTGTCTCTAAGGATTTCACGCAATGGGACGTACAGCTGCTGGACAACACGTTTGTTCGCTGTAGTGATAACACACAAATTCCCGCCGTTAGCGAGCCATCGCTTCACTGGAATTATACACGGACTTTCACTAAGTGTAAGATACTCTCCACGTGCCTTATGGGGCGTCGCTACAATTGTGCCATCGAAATCTGCAAGTAACCAACAGTTTTGAAGCATTTCCAAAAATAGTAACTGCCTCCTAATATAGAAAGTAGAGAGGTATATATGTTTCCCCGTTATCCTACCTCTCTCCCTTTTTCTGTAGTTACTTTCTCTTCCTCTCTTTTTTTTTCGCAACGATTTTAAAAAAGTAGCGCCTCACTCCTTTTTGTGCTCAACTTATGGTGGTGTTATCTGCTGGAAGATCAAATGGAAATGTATTGACACGAATGTCTATATTTCCGTAGTACAATCTGGCACTACTTTTCTACACGCCTTATCTATACTTTTTCTGTGAGGAACTACGCGCCAAAACTTGGAACCAAGCAAAAAAAAAAAATGCTCGAAGAAAGTTCATGCAAAAGCATACACACACGTACATCTAAAAAAAAAAAGAAAGCGGTCTTACCCAGACGTTACACAAACTCCCAACGAGTCACACATAGGGACAAGGGGAGTATATTAAAGTATAAGAAAATTAAAGCTGTGAAGTAGGATACAGTGGTAACTTGACTTCAATTGTTAACACGTGTTTCGTGCGGTATTTCCCCTAGCACAACCCAGACTTCAAATTACTCGTCGCATATTATCCACTTGTGTACCAAGGAAACAAAATAATAATAATAATTGCATGACTATCGGCTCGGTTTCCCCACCCACATGTTTTTTTTCCAAGGGTGTTCAGGTTTACACAACAACGCGATGCCGAAAACGGACACCAGTGCGGACAGTTACTCCGTTAAATCATTGTTCCTTTTCTGTTGCATATCCACGCGCAATGCCATGTCGACCCTTTTCAATTTGCGTTTGCACCGGCGTCTGTCCAGTCCTCGGTTCCAAACCGACGTATGTGCGCTGATATAATCGGTCCAACGCGCTACCGCCACCATCATGCGTCATGACAGTCCCTGCCATTGTGCGTATGAGTGTTGTGCAGTCCCCCCGCTGCTCTTCCTTTCGTTTCTGTGATCCGGTGGCCGCCTCCACCTCGTTGCGGAGAAGAGGGAGAATCGAGTCGAAGGTCGTGCTAAAAACGGCGGGGTGGCCGTACAGTGGTGAATCAACATCTTCAGCACGAAGGGCAAGCAAAACCTCGACTGGGGAAACGATAGGTTTTGGGAAACCATCTTTTTTTTCTGGAAAGTGACCTTCGCGACTGTTGGGGCATGCGATGGTCACAAAACAATCAACCGTGTCTACAAAGTTTGCGATCTTAAATTCGTTTAGATGACCAATATAAATGATGTAGGAACGCTTGCCGTGCGCACGAAGCAGCTTGTGTAGCAACATTGTTGTCTCGTAATACCCCGCTATGGACAACGAGGCCACAACTATCCCCACAGCAGAGGTAGCTCGAATAAGTTCAATGTTGAAAGCACGTTGTTTCGAGCGTTTATCCACCACCATCTGCAGTTTAGCATAACCTGCATTGCGAAAACAAGTGTCACCGCTGAAAATGTCAGCAGCAATAGAATGACCATCGCCGGAGGAACAGGTGCTGAGCACAGTCTCCAAAGTGGCATCATCAATATCACCGCGAGCTGTATCATTCAGTGGTGAGAGGAGATTGCCCCCGTCCCCAGTGAGGCCGAACGACTCATCCATTATTATTAATGCGGGAGGAGATTCGTTGGCCTCAAACGCTACCTCGCGAAGCTCTTGCGAGTAGTGGTAGAGGTTGTGTTGGTGAATATTGAGAATATGTAACGGTAGAAAGGCACTTGATGGACCGACGAACAAGAAGTACTGCAGCTCCTTTGTTCCAGCACGAGGGAACCGGACACCATTAATCACCCACGAACTACACTCCCCAGATGATGGGCTCCAGCTATGCGGGATGGCCGCATGAACATTAACTACCGATCCCGATGTCGAAGGTTGCTCCGGATTTGTTGTCGACTGAACCAACTCGTAGCTGCACCACGAAACAGAAGACCCGTCAATCAATGTCACAATGTCGGGGACCGGTGTACCCGCTTGATGTCGTTCCCGCCAGCGCCGTTCGGCATCTTCCACAACATTACGCGAACGATGGCAGCCAACAACAACCAGGTTGACAGTAGCCTCGGCATCCTTCTCCCTCACTAGCGAACGAACGCGGCCAACCAAGTATTTTTGCAGTAGCTCCACTGCTCCCAAAACCAGCCGTGCTGATAAATCTTTTTGACGCACCTGCTCTTCCTGTTGTTGAGTCACTTGTCTAGCAGTCGCAGTGAATTGAAAAGACTCCTGCACGTAGAAGACAGGGATCCTGGTAGAGCGGCTCATGCATGATTCGCCAAAGTGTATAAGACAGTCGCTGCAGTAATGCTGCGCCGTAATCTCGTCTGGACAGCACGACCCGAAGGTGTTATCTGCTACAACAAAAAAACGGATTCTGCCATCATTGTTGCTGCAGCAGCAATCCTCTCCAACATCAGGTGATGGGGTGACACCATAAACACCTCCCACACAACGGGGATCGGATAAAAGAATGCCTTTTAGCGTTTCCACAACAGCGACGGCATCGTCCAACAGGTCGTCCGGAAATTGCAGCGCCACCCGAAGAAATGGGCTTGCCAGTGCTTGCGTTGAAGTGGAGGAAGACAAGGAGCTTCCTGTGAGGATAAACGACGCCACGCTATCCAGTTTGTATTGACTACGTATTCCTTCACGGGGTTTAGGCTGCCGCCGACACATTACGGTGGCAACCGGCTTCGGCGGAGCATCGTGGTACATTGTCACCCCGCTTCCCACAGTCGCCTATTCCTGTCCCCTTACTAACTTTCTTCCTCCGGATTGATCCCTTTTCCCCTATATTGCGGGGTGGGGTGATGGGGCTTCAGCACTTGGCGCTAGCTGCTGTAATAGCAGTTATTGAGTGGTGTATCAAGTTGTATGAGTTTTGAAAGGGGGGAGGAAATTAAGAAAGTTAAGGTGACGCCAGTTTGTAAAACGCTAAGCACAATTAACCAGGGTATCACAAGGGGGGAGGAGGGAAATATCCAGAAAGTTTCCGCTTCGCCGGGGAGAACACCTGAGGACACTTCTTGTTTTAATCGTTACACTTATAACTTTGGCGATACGGGGGAGGGGGTGGCGAAAGTGTGAGTGAACACGGGAAGACGCGTCAGATTGGTAAGCGGTTTAGTACGTCGTTTTCCTCCTTCCACGTTCATTCACCTATGGGACTCCTGCGCACCTGTTACAGGAGAGAAGAAGTGGGACACGGCGTGTTAAGAAGGACAGAAATCAAAGAGAAGTGTAGAGACGAAGGATCGCGTTTCCGTGTCACTCTTTGTGGAGGTGTCATTTCCCCGACCACTCTTCACTTACTGCACACCACTTTTCATCTTACTCCACGAAAGATGGAAAGTTGGTAGCCCCTCCCACTGCAAACCCTGTGCAAATCCATCCACTAGTTGCGGACCGCTCTCACCATACTCCTCACATCCTGTTAGCCCTTCTCCAGGGTCGGCCGTTAATGTTGTGCGGCCAAACAAATCAGATGTTGGAGGTAGTGTGTAGTATGCAATTCGCCCATCGTTCCAGTCGTGCAGTATCATGCGCGCCGTTCCCTCCTCGTCTACAACGCCACCTTGCAGCAACCGACCACGTCGTTGCCCGACAAGACGGATGAAAGACATCACATCACTAGGATCGAATGAGCCAATGCTGTAGAACAATCCCAAAGGATGTACGCCTGCCGAGAGATATTGTGAGTGCTGCTGTTGACTGGGATCGAGGGTAACCTGCGCGCAGCGTTGCAATAACCGCTGGACTGGAGTGAAGGGATCGGCCAAATCACTCACTTTCACCGCATTGCGCAGCACGACATCACCGCAGTCTTCACCAGGTGCAACCACACCTGGACAGTCCATTACACGAATATCCGAGCGCAGCTCCACCTCCGTATTACCAGTGGTAAATCCCGGCATGTTGCCCACACCAACCACATGTTTGCGCTTCAAGGCATTGATCACTGAGCTCTTTCCGACGTTGGGGTATCCAATAACCCCCACCACAATAGCCTTGCGAGCTCCGGTTTCTTCACTGGTAGCTAGTGCACGAAGGCGGCGGAACATGTTCGCCACATATGTGTGCCCACTAGCCCCTTTCGCCGTTGCGGCAAAGGGTATGCACATGATCCCCTCGTGTTCCTCGAAGAAATGGACCCAGGCGTCAACAGTCTCCTTTGATGGTAGAAGATCTGCCTTATTGAGCACCATAACCATTTTCTTTTTGTCTTCACCGAACTGAGAGCGAATGGTGCGCTCAAGTTGATTTAGACGGCAGCCCAGAGGGTCACGTGCATCTACCACCTGTAGAAGGACATCACTGTTTTCCACAACCTTCTGGAACTCCTTATAAAAGCGGCGTAGTGACCTATCCACGCCACGCCTCTCGACGTCGTCATCCATATCGTTTATGTTCTCTGATTCGCCCATCCACTGCTGAGGAACCTCATAGTGGTGTACCTTTTCAGCACATTGCACCGCAAGCAAAGTCATGGCCCGTCGCTCCGCTGCGACACGCGCCTCTTCATTTCCTTGCTCCTGGGGCTCCTTCTCACCGGATGCGGCAGCAATCTTGTTTGACCCACGAAGTGCAGGAATGCTGAAAAGACTACGATTACGATTCCGCGCCGTGCGCGTCAAATTCTGAGCTACTTTCTTTAAATCAGGTACGCCAGGGTCTTTTGTCAACTTCTTTCTTTGCTGTGGGTGGCAGTTTCGACCATGACCACCACCACCACCACCACCACCACCACCTTTACCATGCTTCTTAGACTGTCCACCCATCTGTTTTATTATTCTATATTTTTCTTTCCCTTCTGGGTGTTCACTACTGCTGACGTATACACCCACAAGCAGAGTTGGAAGGGCTAAGTAAGAAAAAGAAAGTAACCGCGATGATGCCTCGAATAAAAAAAATTGAGGGAAACGAAAGCAGTAGAGAAAAAAAAAACAGTTGAAGTCCTTAGCTACTTAGTTGAGGAGGGAGCGGCCCGTGTAAGAAGCCCTGCTAAAAGATGTTGAAGGAGGAAATGTGGAGAAAATTTTTTTTGTTTATTTAAATCGTAGTGTGAATGTAAGTATGAATACTACATTCTGCAAAAAAAAAAAAACGTGAAAAAGTAAAAAAGGTTCGCTGCCTAAAACGCCATACGCCAGGCGTCAGCACAAAGAAGTAGATGACACCACTGTCAAGAGGGAGAGAAGCGCAGTCATGAGTTTTATCACTCACTCGCCATCCAACGCCACTGGCTACTGAAACTCCCCTCCCTCCTTTATTCAGGGCCACCATAAAACAAATAAAAGCGTAGACATGCTTATGCTACCACATATCCCCCTGCTTCACCATCTTCTAGCCTTCTGCCACGTTAACCAACGGCCGGACCCCCCTCCCCGCCCGATGCACTAACTGCAAGCTAGGCAACGCACAGTAAAGGGTATTAATAATAGAACTCACACAAATAATAGTGAATAACAATAATAATAATAATGATAATAATAATAATAATAAAATAACACAACAGAGAGTGTGTGGGCTCCAAGAGCTGGGAGTGCTGAGGGAAGTAATCCCCCGCATCCGTCGTACCTGTTGCGCCGTACCCCTCGTAAAGTTAAATGCATAAAGTAAAGCACTTCAACTGTTTGTTCCGCTCGCCCCTTGCTCGCCCTGTCCCTTTTCTTGCATTTCCTTCTTTTGGTTCATTCCCCTCCCCACAGAAACTTTTTGAACAATTGAATGGCGCCCTTTCATCGTTCTAATACCGTTTATTCGTTAAGCTTCATTCGTACATTATGTACCCTTCGCTCCTGTTCATCCCTTCTGAGAGGTCCCCCATGTCCACCTGAAAAAATGTTTACTCTGCACAACTACTTATCGGCAGTGGGCTCCTCCACATTTTCCACCATGCGCGTCATGATGGTGTTCAGGCGCGAAACGATGGAACGCGGATCTTCCAGCAAGCCGGCAGCGATAACGGCGTTGTCAAACATCTGCTCAACCAGAAGCCCGGCAGTTTCAACCTCTTCTGAATTGGGTGAAATGGAAAGGGTATACAACTTACGCACGATGGTGTGCTTTGGGTTGAAATGCATGTTATACTTGGGTGGGGCACCAGCCATTTGGCCAGTGATACGGTAAATCTTGCGCATCTGAGCTGATTCATGGTCAGCAATAACAGCAGGACTATCGCGCAGGCGTGTGGTGGATTTGACGACGCCAACGCGTCCCACAAGACGCTTGGAAATAAAGTCACTGAGAGCTTTCACCTGCGCCTCAGTGAGTTGTTTCTCAACCTTCACTTCCCCTTTATCGCCCTCGAGTTTAAGCTTGTTTTGGACGCTACCGTCAAGTGAAGCGTCAAACAGCTCAATGTTTTGCAGTTTATGCTTCGCATACGTGTCAAGGTGCTGCATAACAAAGTCATCAATAGGTTCTGTGCAGACGAGCACCTCGAGGTCGTGCTCCTTGTACTGTTCGTAGTAGGGAGATTCGAGCGCCATCTCCTTTGAAGGAGCGTTGATGTAATAAATGTGAGTTTGGTTTGCCACCATGCGGTCGCGGTATTCGTCAAGTGACACGTAGGGGTAGTCGATGTCTGACTTGGTTGTTTCAAACCTCAAAAGCTTCGCCAGCTCCATCTTGTGAACCTGGTCGGTACAAACTCCCTCCTTCAGGAAAGGACCGTACTCCTTTATAAAACGTTCGTACTTTTGCCTGTCTTGCTTCGCTTCCTCCTCCATCCAACGGATAACGCGCTTGGTCAGCACCGTTGAGAGCCGGCGCATCATGCTACCATCCTGGGTATGTTCACGTGATACGTTGAGCGGAATAGACTCTGTGTCAACCGCACCCTTGATGAAGCGGAGCCACTCGGGCAGAATTCCCTTCGCCTTCGATTGGATAAGCACTCGGCGGCAGTAGAGATTGACACCACTTTCCATACGGCCACCACCGTACTTCTCCGTGTGAGACTGAGGGACGTACAAAAGAGCACGAATAGAAAGTGGAGCGTCCACGGCGTAATGCAGGCGGAACATCGGACTATCGTACGCACCGGAGATGAATTTGTAGAAATCAATGTGCTCCTCATTTGTGACGGAGTTCTTATCCTTCATCCACAGTGCCTCCACTGTGTTCACCTTTCCACCGTTGAGTGTAATTTCGTAGGAGACAAAGTTACTGTACCGTTTCAGCACGCGCTCACACACCTGCGGTGTACAAAAGGAGAGCTCCGTGTCCTTCACATCGAGGACAATTTTCGTTCCCTTGTCAACACCCTCGCACTCCGCAATCTTAAATGTTCCTGTACCATCTGACTCCCACACGTAACCCTTGCTCCCCTTCTTCACGCTCCGGCTGTACACCTTGACATTTCGAGCCACCATGAAGGCAGCGTAGAAACCAACGCCAAACTGACCAATGATCTTTTCGGCCGCACCACTGCTGCTCTCGCCTTGACTCTGCAACTCACGAACAAATGCCTTTGAGCCCGACCCAGCAATGGTACCAAGGTTCTCCGCTAGTTCCTCCCGAGTCATACCAATGCCAGTGTCACGTATGACGAATCGGCTCTTGCTTTGATTGCATGTGATGGAAATAATGGGAGCCTCATCACCTTCCTCGCGTGGGTACTCTTCCGGTTTGCTCAACTCCATCAGGTGGCGCTTCTCCAGAGCATCGCTTGCATTCGATACGAGTTCACGTATGAACACCTCCTTCTCCGTGTACAAACTGCAAGCAACAATGTCCAGAAGCTGACGGGTTTCTGTTTTGAAGCCCATCTCTTCCGCACTGCCGACAACTTTCTCGCTGTCCTCGTTTGCTTTTACCCCACCAGCGCTGCCTTCATCGACACTTTCCCCTGCATTGCCCTTTAGATCAGGTACAGGGTCAATAACAATATCTTCATCGGCATTGTCAGCTGCTTCGGGCACCTTCTCGCCCGCCTGTGTGGAGCAGAAACGTACTGAGCCTTGCATTGGTCCAATACCGACATTTCGGTTACCATCGGTTGAAACGGGCGGGCAAATTCCTCTTAGAGACACCGAAGCGGTAGTCGCGGTACAGCGAGCCACAACGGTAGACGTTAGAGCTTGTCGGTTTACCCTCTGACAAACACGACGCATCATCGTTCTCTTTACCGGGTTGCGAGTCTTCTTCCTTTTTATGCCTTACCTCGTTACTGTCGTATACCTTTTTTTTTTCAACTATTGGGTGAACTCTAACGATCAGAAGCAGAGTAACGCACTTTAACTGTTAATATGTGATATCACTTTCTCCCCTGCTTTTACTGTTTTCCGGGTTGATTAGCTCGTTTTATTGTTTCTTACCTGCTGTTTTTTGTTACTTTCAACTACCCGAAGTAAGTATGGGCACCTTCAGTGATCATGATGTCATTCAAACAAGTTTAAGGAAAGAACACGTAAACGAAGCAAAGAGACCGGTAAAAGTGATGCGAAGTCAGAAAATCGCAGCCCAGGGTCGAACCAAACAATGCAGAGCAAATGAGAAAAGAATTTCCATTCTTTGGCGGCATTAATACTTTTAACAGCATCAGTGAAGGGGAAACATCGAATAGAGTAAAACAGAAAAAAATTTCTGACCACGGGGTGCAAGCAGCGGCAAAACGAACCGGTAATAGTGATGGCAGCGGAGGCCCCAAATACGCACAAAGTTAACTCCCTTTTCAGAGGTAACGAAGGCGTGTAAGCAGCATTGCCCAAGGTTACTACATGTACTTTTTCCTTCATTTTGTTTCTTATCTCTCCCCTCATCCACTCTTTTCGTATTGCCGCATATTTCCCATCTTCGGTGACTATAGCAGCACAAAGAAACAACACCATCTAACGCTCGTCTCATTAGGACTCCTCTTTTAGCGAGATGGTGTGGCTGGCTTTATGATGGGGAAGGCCAGAGGCGGTGGCACTCTAGAAACCGGCAGTTGCTCATCAACCATATTCGTAACGTCAGGAAGTAGTGACTGTCTAATGATTTGTGGTGGTGGTTGCTGCTGATAACTTGCTTGACTGAAGGGTAGTCCAAACTGTTGTTGTGTATGTTGCTGAGCCGAATAGGAAGGCACCGGAGGATCATTTGAAGTTGTTGCACATGATGGGTTTCCCTCCGCTGCAGGTATTGTCGCGACCGCTGCCACATCTTCCTGCCATTTGCGTGGTGAGACGGTGTTCATAAACAAACCGGCTGGGTTGGGAAGGGGGGCATGGAGCCCGTTGGGAATTCCTTCCATGGGAAAGAGTGGTGTGGGAGGCTGTTCATGAACCCCCTCAATCTCCTTAGGGAAAGCGGTACTGTTAGCCGCTGCGTGATATTTTTGCGGCGGTACGTGAACCCGCGACGGGAATTCAGGCAGCATCTGCGGAGCTTGCATTTCGGTAACAACTGGTGATGTGAATGGTGGTGGTGGTCCGTTCGGAGATCCGGTGGCTCCCGGTTTTGGGAGTGCCAATACGGTCGGAGCTGTTTTCCCTATGCGCAACACCCCTCCTGTTGCCAGCACAAATGCGGTCACCGTCGGAAGGTTGCTACTGCTGTTGACGGAACAGCTGCTGTCATCCCCCGCGCTTGTTGCAGAAATGCCTACGGTTCCAGTTACTCGTCCGTTATCAGCCAAACTTTTAGGTGGGCTGGGAATGAGGTGCAGCAGACCTGTAGCAAGGTTCATTCCTAAAGGAGCATATATATCGTTCCCGAAATCTACCAACACCTCCTTCACCTCAATGTTCACCGAGTCGTACACAAGAAGGAGTAACTGCCCAGCCGTTTGTAACCCTCTATCTTCCCGTGAGGCGCCAGTAGGTACAAAAGAATTACGTTGTAACCGCCGGAGTGCCGCAGACTGAGCGGTACGCCAAAGCTCCACCCTTGTATACAGATCATCTTCGTCTTTTATGAGCGCAGTGACGAGTTCATCTGCCTTCTGAATTCCTATTATATAGTCGCGTCCTTCCTTAATTTCTCCACATTTAGCCACCGGACTCCCGGGGATTACGTCAACAACATGCCAGCAGCGCTCCACGCACTTCTCTGCTTGACACCACTCGACGCTGCAGCCTAATAACCCACCACCTCCCCATGTACTGCTTGCGACACAGTGCACATCGCGGTAGTTGTGTATGTACAAGTTGTAGACGGTTAAAGTTATGGTTTCATCCCTTCGTCCGGCTACGTAATACTTGAATTTTTCTACCGACTCACCATCTACTTCCATCTGTTTCCCATCAACGGCAGTGATGATGTCGAAGAAAGGGATTAGTCCTGCGGAGTGGGAGGGGCTGTACGGCAACACACGAACGATTTGCAAACCTTCGATGTCTTTCAACGGTCGCTTGGCGTCGCTTTTCCCCTGTCCCATTTACTGCGTCTGTTGTGGTGTTGAAACACCATATAAAAAGAGGGAGAGAAACAGAAAGTTAAAACATGAATGTAAATATACATTTATATATTTATGCATAAAAACAGTCAGTGCACATATATGTAAATGGATTGAGCTCAAAGGAATTGAAGCCCACCTCGTAAGAACATCAATAGTTTAAAGAGGATAGCATCGCAGCTCTCCAAGAAAATCGAAGCAGTACAGCATTCCCTTTTTCTTTTGAGAGTTAATGACCTCAAAGGGGCTTTAACCGAATAGAGTCGAGGTAATATAGAAAACAATAGCGAGGTACGAAGGGTTGCAATCCGTTTGTCACATAGCACTTTTTAAAGAAGAAAAAACTAATAATAATGAAACTGTGAAACTGATGACAAGTCTTTTTTTTTTGTTGCCTCCGCTATCACGGCTCCATCGATCTCCCCTCCTCTTCGCCACTTAATTCCCACCACCACCAGCGGTCTCCGCCGTTACATGCATTCATGGAATAAATTCCACCAGCACTCGCTTCTGTATCTTACTGCGAAAACAACACGCGCAAAACGCACAAAAAAGGGAGGTTGCATATATTGCGCACAGGACGCACTCCACACCCACACACAATTCATCCCATCAATTAAACCGGTGCTGGTGGTAAAACAAAGAAAATGTATTCACAAAGCTTAGCGTTGGGTTGCATACTGTTATAGTCACACTTCAAGAAACTGCAAAGCATTGTTACATGTTCCCTTTTTATGGATCCCCTTCACGAAACTTATTTAATGCCCATACACATAATACGCTACCTTCAACTTTCTTCACTGTATGGTTTAGTAATGGTACTAACTGTTTCTCAGTCTTCTTTGCTTTTTTTTTTCTGTTTTCGTTACATGTCTGCCATTCCTCCGCTCGCTCTCCTTCAATTACTCGCCTGATCCCTCTTTTATGCATTTTTGTTATCGTTTTTTCTTTCTTTTTTTGTGATTCCTTTAATCGGTTTCTCTGCTGTCAGAACTTTGGCGCACATGTTTTTAATTTCTTACTTCCTTCGTTTTCTTTTTTATTTTTTTTGGTTCTGGATTTTCTTTCCACTGAGCTCTCTCCTGAGTAGCCAGTCTAAAACAAAAAAAAAAATACCTTCACTAGGATGAGTACGGAACATAGCGCACACCTTTATTCATTATAAATGTAGAAAGTCACATATAACCCAACAAAAAGGAGGAAAGGTTCATGTTTATTACCACCACCTACTGGAGGGAATAAATCGATAGACAAACAAAAGCAGGTGTACGTGCTTATTTGCGTCCTACAACCTCAGTAAACTCCCTTGATTTATCCTTCATGTGCACAATGCGCTTGTGAATGCAAGGGGAGAGAATAAGTAGCAATAATGAAATAATAATGGGGTAAACAAATCTCCCTACCTCCCGGAATATTGTACTCATTAGGGCTTTGATTGCATCGTCATGAAGGGGTTCACAATGACGGGCGCTGGCGGTTCACAAACGTCCGCTGACTCTCCCATTTCAGATATTCCACTAACCTTTCCAAACGGTCGGAATTTCATAACATCGTTTGCCGCGTAGTACTTCAGCAACCGAAAAGTCTGCTTTTCAGCTATCTTTTTCTCCTTGATTAGTTGCATGATGTCTCCAGCTTGTTTCAGCTCACGAGTTATCACTGCCTTCCGTCCCTCAACAATACGTCTGAGTTCTGCTTCCATTGGCTCATGATATTCCTTGTACAAGTCGTGAAATTCATCGGAGGACTCGGCGACTTCCTTCACATAGTTCTCACGGAACTTCTGCATGGCGGCAGCGAGGTGATCCTCGTATACAGGGCACGCATCAATCCAATGGTCCACAGCTTTCACCTTTGAAGACCGCTTTGCAAAGAGCCTGTTGAGAACCAATTGCCTTACAGTTTGCGCGATATCATCTTTGAGATCATTTTGTATGACAAGTTTGATGGGTGAAGCGCCGGGGTTTGGCTTGAAACCTTCACGAACGACACGGCTTCCAGACTTGAGAGATTTCGACATCTCCATCAAACGCTTTGTCGACCACAGCGCGAAAAGCACTTCATTTGCCTTAAGTGGCGAAACTACCTGCTCGAAATCCCGACCTTGTTGACTATGGCCACTACCAGTACTATTACTAGCGTTTTTGTTGTTGTTAACGGCAGATCCAAAACCAAAGACATTATTGCTGCTATTACTACCATTTCCACTGACAGCATTATTGCTGTCCACCACGGGTGCCGCACCGAATCCAAAGTTGAACCCGCTAGCGGGTGCCACAGTGGTGGATGAACTGCTATTAGCTGTTGGTACTGCCGTACCAAAACCAAAAGCAATCGTCACACCACCGCTACCGGTTACATTGGCCCCGCTGTTACCATTACTTGATGCCTGTGCGTTGCCGAAACCAAAGTCAAATCCACCAGTGGCGACGGGGGCTTTGGAGCTTTCCCCCGACGAAGCAGTGGCACCGCTGAAACCAAACTGTGCACTTGAGGCGGGATCTCTCTTCTGTAACAAGAATGTGTTAATGTTTGCACCGTCATCTCTCACTACGCGCTTCCAGTACATATTTTGTCCTTCTATAGGCAAAATGCGCTCTGGTGCATTATCTTCCAAATCACTGAAAGGCAGGTGCTGCTTCACGATGTAGTGCGCCGGTGCCAATGTTGGTTGACTGGCTTCTGCAATAACCACGCAGTCGACCGTTACGCCGTCGAGCCCACCTTCAACAAGGAGGTCCTCTTCACGAATTTGCATGAACCAACGTGGGCTGCTTGCCGTCCTCGCTTCCAGTACAGCACGCAGTTTCGACCAGTCATACGGCCGCTCGCCCACATCGGCTTTCGTAAAAGTTTTGTGGGCCAGTTTTGTCGACAGCACCTCGCTGATCGTAAGAGGCGGGGCACCCGAGCGGTCATACAACGGATCATTTGCATCCAACCATTCCAGCAGTTGTGCCCGCTGGGTTTCAGCTTTCGCAACACGAGCCGCCGCAGCCGCAGCTCCTGCGGCGGTGGATGAACGGGCGGGTGAAGACTTCTTTGCCTTCCGGTTCACCATATCTTTCGATGTCTAAAGGTTAAATTCTTTAACCCTTCGTTATCCTTTGCTACTTTCGCTTCACTGCCTTGTCTTCTTTTCTTTTTTTTTTAAATACAGCTTCAAAATAATAATAATAATAACAATGAAACTAACTAATTGATGGCACTTCCCCTTTCTCTTATGCACTCAGATTTGCAGACTGAGACACGTGGTAGGAAAAAAGTGTAGTGAATGTGATAGAAGGGCGCAGGTGAGTTATAAGGAAGAGATTATGCGGAAGCGATTGTGAATTAACGACAGTAATAATGACAGTAAGAGGAACGGAGGGAGTGATAGTAAACAAATTAACAAGATAAGTTATCCGAGACTCCTCTCCACCAGGAACCCTTTACAACAGGAAAGTAAAGAATTAATCACCGTCCCTTCCCCCTCCTAGAGGGTTGCACGCTGTAACGTACAAGGCAGTGGCGATATGTTTAAAAAAAAAAACTAATAAGACATTAACGATATCAACAGCACAACCTACACAGGTTGCCGAGAAATCACTACTTGTTCCCGGTATAATTTTACTTCGCGTATCGTATGCTTCACTAGTACTGCCATCAGCTGTCTTTCCAGTACAGTTGGTTAACTGCATTCTTCCCCATATTTATGTTAATTTCCACCTAGCAATTCCCACCACAGTCACCTTCACATTACCCAGCCAATGCATGCTGACTCAAAAAGTGAAATGCATGCCACATGCGGTCAAGGGTTGAGAGTCGCTGTTGTCTTGTGGACCATACGCTCTCGAGACGGTCAAGATCCTCCAAGTATTGTTTTAGGTGATGGCACCGTGGGTAATATTCCATAGCAATACGTCGCATGTGATGCGTCAGTAGGAGGAGCATGCCTTGATCATAATCACTCAAATATGTACTGTGATAGTAACGGGAAGGATTGACTAAAGAAACTTCCTCCAAGTTGGTTGAGACCGGACTCTCATCGCTCCGAAATTCAGGGAGTTTCAGCTGCACGTCTTTGACGTAGTGGTCGCGATGATTGTGGTGGGGGTGCTCGCAGTTGGCCCCTGAAGTCTCGCCCATTTCAGGGAATGTAACGAGATGGTGGACGGCCCACCAACAAAGTTTCAGGTGCAAAATCACTGGCCTGCGCTTCACCCGCCTGTTCTGAAGTGACAGTTGCAGTATGCCACCGAGGAATGTGATGACGGGAATCATTGCCATCACTCTGAAGTTAAGGTCATTTTCCTCGAGTATTTCGCCTGTTACGTTTATAACGCGGTTTACTTCAAGCTGCTTGCAGGCTAGTTGAACAAGAATAAGACGCGGAAGGTTTCCGAATAGAACACTGCGGATAGGTCGTTTGATGGCCGACTCAAAGTCCCGATTAATCGTTAGGTACCCCTCATCATCAGTCATGACACCCATGCGAAGGCTCTGGAGTGTATCGCGATGTAATTGTTCAAGGCGATTGGCGTCGCTCATGTCTGGTGAGCAATCTTTACAGTAGTCGCTTATGATATTGGCTACCGACTTCATTTCTTCCTCAAGTGCGCGGCGCCTCTCCAACACGCCTGGGCGACTGCCTAACAAACTCCTACGAACTTCCTGCAGCGGCCACACGACGTAATTTGACACCATCCATCGGAGTGTTGTTCGTGCCGATGAGCACACCTGTAGAAGTTTACGAGCGCCACCGGCAGCAAGCCACGCTACCGAGGGAATAACAACAAAAATGAAGAAAGCAACTGGGCGCCACCTTCGCCCTCGAGGCGGCATGTGTCCCTTATCAGCTCCCTCCTCCAGCTTCGAAACATTTAGTTGTAGTGAATACGCTGTCACATAAAACAAATTAAGTACTTCATGCAGTGAAGTCGCACCACCTTCCGGAAATGATTGTGGATCCCTCGCAGATCCACCAGATACGTCTTCGGGTGGAACCAAAACGTGCAGCGAACCTTTTAGTTGCCACACTGCCCTTGTCACTGCGGTTCGTACCCGTGACAGCACACGTTGCCGCGCCTCTTCGTGTTGTGCGTCAGTTAACACAGGAAACCACGAATCATCATTCCCCACAGTGGCAATGGATGAATTCGCACGATCGAGTATGTTATGTAGCGTTCCAATACCGCACACAACACTACGCATCATCCGATGCAAAAAAGCTCCATGTGTATTCGCCATCAAAGCTATCTGTAGCATATATCTCCCCCAACCTGTGTACAATATACCATAACACTGTTGCCGCAGCCACTGCCAACCACTAAGTGATAAGTGAAAAGAAGCCCGTGCCGAGTGTTTCTCTGCCCAGACCCAGTACTGTGCATATGCAAAAATGCACTCATGAAGAGCAACAAGTCTTTGCATGACAATAACTGTACAGTAGCGAACCCACACACTGAGTTGCAGCCAAGCGATAAGTTCCCCTTCCGCAATAGCTTGAGGGTCCTTAACATTCTCTTCACCAAAAACCTCCACGAGCGTTGGTGACGCTCCATTTAGAAATCGCAGCCGGTCCCCCACTGGTGATGTGTTGAGCTCACGCAAAAGTAACACCAAATCTTCCAGTGAACGTAACTGTTTGGCGGGTGCCTCCAATTCACTGAGAATTCCCGGTCGTTCAGTTAGCAGTTTCGTTACGGTGGGATTTCGACTAATGTGCAGTAATGCCTCCCGAGAGCGACTTGCCAGTGCCGTGGCAAATGAAGAGGGGAAGTTGCGCCGTTTCCTCGCCAGTAGATCAGTTACTGTAAAACTCCATCCCAGTTGGGAACCATCATCGCAGAACATATCGCACGAAACGGAGGAAGAACTGAAAAATAGATAGATAGAGAGAGAGAGAGAAAGACAGAGAGAAAAAAAAAAAAGAGAAGTAAAGGTTACAAAAAAAAAAAAATAGAGCAAGTTCATAAAACAAACTCAATTGGGTTACGTGCTCATACGCCTTTCCCCCTCCCCCCCCCAAACACACACACACACATACATACGCACGCTGAAAGAAAAGAAGGAAGGGAGGGAAGGGCATATGAAGGCACAAACAAGCAACCCGAGAAACAGTAACAAACAGAGATGGCACAAGGTTACCGTTGCGTAAAAAAGAAAACGCTGAAAACTGTGTAAAAATAAAAAGAAAAAGAAAAGAGAAAAAGAAGGGGGAAACTACACATACATTGGACAATCATGTGACATGTGGAACCATATGCCACTTCCATGACTCGGTAGCAACCCCGAAAAACAAAACAATATGCGGTTTTTTAATTACTTTTCAGTATTTTCATTTGTAAAAAAAAAAAATTAAAAAATTATGATACTAATAAATATATTAATCATGATAATAATTATGATCATTATAAATAAGTAAGAAAACAAAACTGTTGTGATTCTGCGGTAAAAAAAAAAGACTATTATTTTACCCTTTCCCACTCAATCACTCCATCAGCTGGAAAAGATATATATATATATTTTTTCTTTCTTCTGTTTATATAATGGAAAAATAATAATGGTATCAAACAAAACAATATGAAAAACAAAAACAAAATGGAACGGGGAGGAAAGGTAAAGTATTTTCAGGAGGTAAACCTCATTTACCTTCTATATACGGTCTCTCAATCTGCATTTTGTTTTATTTTTCTTTAGGTGGGCGAACAGAACAATAAAGAAACAAAACGACCAAATAGAAGTAAAAAAAAAAATTATAGCCACGCCCACACTTCCTCACAATTTTGAAGAAGAACGTAGCCGTTTTTTTCTTTTTATCTATTTATTTTGCTCTTCTTTTTTTAAAAAAAAACTAAAGAAAACTTAAATGTTTCTTTCTTCGCTCCTCTTTTTTTTAAAAAAGAATTATTATTAAACATTATTTGAGCTATTTTCTCCTCTTTTTTTATTCCCTCTTTTCACTCCCTCCGAACAAAACAAAAAAACAAAAAAAGACGAGGAGCAACACTAAAAACAAAGCAGTGTATAAAAAAAAACAAATAAAATAGAAGTAAAACCAGGAGGAAATACAAATAATAAATAATCTAAAGCATTTTAGCGTACCGAAAGAAATAGAGGAAGAAAAAGAAACGAAAGGCGAGGGAATGAAGGAGGATTATGGAGGGGGAAATAAATTAAAGAAAAAGCAGAAATAAGAACAAAATTCATTTGAAAAAAAAAATGGAGCGACAGCGAGTGATGGAGTAGAAACGAATATACGAAAAAAAAAACAAGCAAATAAAATAAACAAGTAGTGACAATAGCAGTAATAAGAAAGACAACTCGTAAAACTTCAAATGGCAAGAAGAACACACACATATATATATATATATATATATATGTATTATATACATGTACACTTCCACTAGTCATCATCATTATCATCATTTCCTTTACTTACAGCTGCATATTTTTCCTAATTTCATTCAAATTCTTTATTTACACCGTCACTACTGTCTTTCACTCTTTTCTTTAATTATTATTTTATGCTCGTTTTTTTTCCCCTCTCACTTCCCTTCCCCATATGACGCGGATACGCCACGCTTACAAACGCATAATACATAAAATCATCAAATATATGTATACATGCATAAATGTATACACATGACGTTCGAAATATATGTGTGTCTTATCTTTCGTACCTTTTTTTTCTTTTTTCTTCTCCCCGTACGTTTAAATCTTCATCTTATTTTGATCCATTTGAACACTTTTTTTCAATTGATTTTGACAGTTACCGTATGTATATATATAATAATTATTTTTATCCTTCGCATCTCCGCTGCCTTCTCTGTTTCCTCCTTCCTTTGTTTTTTTCTGTGTTTTGCTTTCTTCCTCCTTTTTTTTTGCCTTTTCCTTTCTTTTTTTTTTTCATCGTTTCACTTTACACATACGCATACGAAACAACTCACCGTCAAATCTTTGATCTCGTTTACACAAAGTTCATTTATTGGTTTCGACATATTTCGCTGTGCCATCAAAGCTCCCTCCTTCCACTATCTTTTAATTTTGTCCCCTTTTTTCTTTTTTTTTTGGTTTCTTAAAGTTATTGTTTTTGTTGTTTGTAACATCCACTTCCATTTGGTTGACCTTTCACCCGACTTCCTTCTCCCATCACGAAAATTTGATCTCATATTTTTTTTTAAAATCCCCCACCTCACCAACCTGCCACTTTTCCCCCGATTTAATTTATTTATTTAATCATGTTATTTTTTTTTCTTTGATGTGTGTGTTATTTCCGTTATATAAAGCCTAGCAGTTATGTTTCCTTTAGTAGAAGCATAACACACGCACACACACAATATATATATATTATATTAGCGGAGCACATGAGCTAAATGCATGTGGGAAGTCACCGATAGGAAGATGCTTATACCGAGAAATAAATAAAAAACGAACAAATAAATAAAAAAAAACAAAAGAAAAGAAAAGAAAACCCAAACGACATGGGGAAAAGCGGTAATCAAGTTGCAGGTGGTGCGGCATGAAGAGAAAAATAAGTGCGAATGAAAAAGAAACACAACCATAACCGCATTAAAGGAAAAGGTAAATATAACACAAAAACGAAAGAGGACCAAAAAAGAAGGAAAAGTTTCCTTTTTTTTCTTTTTGTACGAAGAGACCAGAAGGAGAAAGGGAGTGCACATCAATATATATAAATATATGTGATCGCGGGACTCCGTAGCGAAACCAAACGCGTGAAGAATTGATGGAAAAGGGGGAAAATACAAAACTAGGATGAAAGAGAGTAAAAACGTCAAGCAACGAAAATAACCGAGGCCTTCTCACAAAAAAGAAGAAACCTGAAACAGAAAAAAAGAAACAATGGAGGAAAAGGAGTTTAATGGAGGAAAGAAAAAGGAGGAAGAAGCGCGAATCATACGACCCCACAAATAAAAAAAAACAGAAAAAAACACCCGTATGGGACAAAGCGATGACAGAAACAAGAATAAAAGTGACAAACATACATCACGTCACCGTGTACACTGCTGATTGTATATGAAAGGAGGCATCACCCCTAAAAGCTACGCGAGGGGCGCCAATGGCATCGTTATAACATTATCTGCATCAAATCCAACACCTGTCAGCTTCTTCACCTGGTCTACAGTTGTATCTTCCGCAATTTCTTTCAGCACCAAACGACCGTCAACGACATCAAATACAGCATATTCGGTAATGATGCGGCACACGCAGTGTTTTCCCGTAACGGGAAGACGGCAGCGTTCGACAATCTTGGGATCCCCATTCTTGTTGCAGTGTGTTGTCGTCACAACAACACGCGTGCCACATGAAACAAGATCCATAGCACCGCCAGGACCCTTGACGAGTTTACCAGGAATCATGAAGTTAGCGAGATCACCGTTGGCAGCCACCTCTAATGCGCCAAGCATCGTAAGGTCCATGTGACCACCGCGTATCATTGCAAAGGATGTGGCGCTGTCGAAGAGGGCGGAGCCCGCGAGATGTGAAATGGTTTGCTTACCAGCATTGATCCAGTCGGCATCCACTTTATCCTCTGTTGGAAAAGGTCCCATGCCAATGAGTCCATTTTCCGATTGCAGCACAACGTTAACGCCAGCAGGAATGTAATTGGATGACTCCGTTGGGATGCCGATACCGAGATTGACGTACATTCCGTTGGCAAATTCGAGGGCGGCACGGCGGGCGATACGCTGACGCACCTCCTCGCCACGTGTGGATGCTTTGGTTGGTTTGTTGCCCGCTCCGTCATGTCTTGTCACAGTGCGGTGTTCAATCAACGTCTGGTACCGTTCTGGAACCACAACACGATCAACATATACACCCGGAAGGTGAACCTCATCGGGATCAATATCGCCGTTCTCTACGAGGTTTTCCACCTCCGCGATGACAGTTTGGCCACACTGTCCCACGGGAACATTGAAGTTGCGTGCCGTACCGCGAAAGACAAGGTTGCCGCAGCGGTCCCCCTTCCACGCTTTGACGATAGAAAAGTCTGTCTTAATTGCATTTTCCAAGCAGTAGAGACGGCCGCCAAAGAAGCGAGTCTCGCGTGGGGTGGATTCCTTCAAGACACCTCCATTTTTATCGTACTTTGTAATCTGCCCTCCAGTTTGCAGTACTGTACCAACGGCGGTTGGGGTGTAAAATGCGGGGATGCCTGCACCACCTGCACGCATGCGCTCAGCAAGACTTCCTTGGGGGCAGAATTCCAGCTCCACATCACCTTCCAGGTATTGCCTCGCGAAGATTTTGTTGTTTCCAACGTAACTTACGATCATCTTGTTGATTTGTTTGTTTTCGAAGAGAACCCCTATACCGTATCCGTCAACACCGGCACCGTCACTATAAATAATGAGGTCTCGCACGCCCATCTTTTTGATCTCTTGCATTATGGCATGCGGCATTCCGCCTGTTCCAAACCCACCAACGGCAAGTGTCGCACCATTTTTTATATCCTGCACCGCACTTGACAGCGACATCACCTTATCAAGCCCGATTCTGAAAAAATTTGTTCGGCGGAGCATTTTCTTGATAATATTACTTTCTTGTTTGTCTGCTTTCCTTTTCTTACTCTGTCTTCGCTTCTTTTGTTTTTTTTCCTTGCTTTTTTATATGATGAAAGAAGTTCAACACCAAGAATGAGAAGGAGAGGGGGAAAATTATGCTTGCTAATACCAAGAAAGACATTCCGCTCGACCAATGCACGAGTCGTTGAAAACACTTTTAACCCAGTAGAATAATAAGAAAAAAACGAAAGATAACTCACTTAATTTTCTTACATTGGACTCCACGTATATTAACGAATATGTGGAAAGTGTTATTAATGACACAAGCTGTCAGAAAGTTAAACCGCCACATTCCTATTTTCCTTCGTTGGGTATACGCGTGAGCTTCGCTTCCCAAAACGCTTCGATAAAAAAAAGAAGAAAAAAAAAGTAGCCCAACAGCAATTAAACACCTCGACATGATAGTTGAGGTAAGATGTGTCACAAATCCCAGTTCCCTTCATTATCCATATTCCGCAACATGAAGTGGTCTAAGCGTTAATGTCACCTTATATAAACTTGCATACACGCATATGAGTATGAAATAAGGTGAAACCGCCAACCGCTCAGAAGGGGGGGGGGGGAAAACTATATATCATGCGTTAAGGGGGTGCGAGTGAGTGAGTGAGTAAAAAAAAAAACAAATGTGATCTAGTGTCTAAGAGATATCGGTAACATAAAGTTTCGTGCCGCCAGAACCGGCATCTAACGCAAGTAAAGCCATTTCTTTCGTCATATGTAACTTACGTATCTCATATTTCGGCCCGCTTGGATTTTCTTCCGTCGGTTCTTATTTGTTCTTTCTATTGTTGAACCAAACTTTACAGCCCTGCATTGTTCATTTAGGTGGAAATCGCCGCGACTGTCCTGGCGCTCTCGGTCGCAGCATGGCGACCCCTTGTGCGCAATATTCGCCGACGTTCCGTCATGCAAGTTTCAGAGTATAGGCGGTAGTGAACAAGCGAAAAAAAAAAAAACAGTGCTGTTAGTGTGAACAGAAAACAAATAAAAATGAAAAGTAATAAAGCGACACGCTGAATAAGTCGCACACAAACATGCATTTACGCATACCATCTACTATACGTGCATATTTGTGTGGTCATGTTGTGAAGGGTGAAAATATATCTAGCCCAGAAGTACGTAGCTCCAGAGTCACTTGGAGGTGCGTGTGTGTGTGTGTGTGTGTGTGTGTGTGTTGTATGTGTGTGTGTGTATGTAGAATAAGGAATAATTACTGTTGAATTATTGCAACACGGCATAGTGGGGTGCCAAACGAATCACGCTCGTGCAACACCAACCGCCTTTGTGGTGGCTCCGGCTGCCAATGGGGGCTCGCAACTGCCTGCTCGGGTTGTGGAGAAGTCATCAATGAGGGCAGCACCGCTGATGTTGTTGTGATTGTCTTTCCAGGTGTTGCATGGGGTTGCACCGCTGGGCTGGTGTCATTACGAACACAGCGGTGAGTCTCATTGCGTGTGCAGAATGTTTCCCGCTCCACCGTTCCACATGGGGTTGAACCGTGGGCAGAAGGTGATGATGTGAGTCCACATGATGCGAGTGAACTCTGAGTGGAGTCCCACATATCCGTTAGTTTGTTCACAACAGCAGTCTCAAAACGGCCGATGGCTTGCATGATAGAATGGGTGTTAGCTGCCGCTTGCTCCATATTATTCTCCAAGAGACGGCAAAAATTGTTCATAACCCGAGCAAGTTCCTCAAGAAGTGCAGTCGCAACTAATGATTCGGACCCCACTTCCGCGCGACGTGATGCAAGAGGCAACCGAAGTTTTTCACGTTGCTCGTTTGAGCGCGGTGCCCACCCATTCTCAGCCACCCCGTCTATCGGCAAGGCAACGACTCCACAAGGTTCATCACTATTTAAGCAGGTCTTGCTGCTTGAGTCCACCACTGTATCCACTGAGCCGGCTACTCCAGAACAATTGTCGTCTCTGTGCCAGTCGTCTGGCCGCAGTCTCTCCACCTGTGCCTCAATCTTCAAAGCAACTGAACGCATGGACTGAATAAACGGCTCGTTCAACGTGATGCCTCTGTGTACGCGCTGTCTGATATCACTCGCAGTTGTGCGAATGAAATCGCATATACCCTGCCGTGCATCCTCCAGAGAGTCAGCAGCACGGTTCAGCGATGACAAACTAGTAACCCTTGCTTCTGCTCTCACTACATCATCCTTGAGAGCTGCCACCTCTAGTTGTGACAGTCGTAATTCCTGAAGAGTCCGCACGTGCTCTTGGCTCAGGCTCAGTAACTTTTTGCGTAATCCCTCTAAGTTTTCTGTGGGGTCTTGAATTTGCCTCACACGATACTTCAACATCGCAGATACTTCTCTATCACAACTCTCCACACGACGCTCGGCATTGCGGAGAGCAAGAAGTACAGTGGCATGCCTCGCCTCTATTTCCTCAACGCACACGCATAGCACATCCTTCAGAGCCCGTTTTGTTAATTCATGTTTTCTAGCTTTCTCACGACGTCTCAACTCCAGGGCATCAGCCACTCTCATCTGCAACGCAGAAGCCGTTAAGAGAGTGGCGTTCGACAAGTTAACGAAAGGTGCAGCCGCTCCACCGCTCATCTTTTGTTCGTCGCTACTAATTGATTCCGTCTCCCCGCTGGCTCCGCTGCAATTAATTCCACGAATGCAGCCTTCCCCATCGGCGTTGCTGATTGTACCTCCAGTTGTGGCTGCACCGACGGATCTTAAGGCTTCGTGAAGCCCATTTAATAGGTCTTCTTTTGTTATTAGTGGTGAGTCATCTTTAGTGCTAGTGGTGGATGTTTCCTCTCTGTCAGTGCGCAGTAGTTCAAGCAACCGCTCGAAGTACAAGTGGTACAACACATGGCCTTCCTCCGCTACAATTAAGCGCTGTCGCAAGACTTCCTCACGTTGCACAGAATTAGCAAGCCGACAGCGTTCCACACGTAAAAGTTCCCGAAGTTCATCCGCCTCTTCCACAGCAAAGCGGCCAAATATGGAGGAGGATACGCCCCTCTGAATTGGGGGAACGCCACCGTGCGTATGATACGGCAACGTCTCAATTCCTCTAACGCCTACATCATTACATCCATCCGCCGCTGCCGTCGTCTCAACGTTGCATGTCATTTCTGCGAAACCTGCAACAACTGTAGAGGAGCAACTGATGACTGCTTCAGCAGCAGGACAAAAACTAGAAGACACACACAAGTATAAATGAAAGAAACTGAGTACTGTTAAACGGAACGACGTTGCCGGTAACTCCAGAATGATTTCTTCCACTCTGTCCTCTAAAGACTCCAGAACAGTCTTTGTTGTTTTGTTTTGTTTTGTTTTGTTTTGTTTTGTTCACGCTTCGTTTGATGCAGTACACGCGTGAGGTGTTCTCACCACAACTTTGTTTGTCTATTTATTCCCGTGTCGTCCTTTTCACTTTGCCTTCCCACGTCGCAAAACTGTTAATACTGTTGCTGTGAGTTGCCAGAGGCACTACAATGGACGACCAGCGCCCACTGAATTTGAAGGTCAAAGCCCGGTGCTGTCAGGCAACCCCTCAAACAATAATAATAATTATTAGCAATTCACAAGAGGAGACGCAGGAAAATTTTAAGAGAGGCAACGAAAACACAAACAAAAAACAAAAGAACACAGGAGTGCGAAAGAACTTAAAGAAACGCACAGGAGTTTTTACAGCACAAACTTTATTAGGTACACAGATTTCTCTCCTTTTTTCCAGTGCTCGACTGTACTCTCTCAGCCCTCTGGCACGCGCCAATCAGCATGAAGTCGAAAGAATAGGTGAAGTATCAACAAAATAAAAAGAAGGGTGAAAGAAAAAAAAAATAATAATAATAATAGGGTCAAAGGTGGTGGTCGAACAGTTGGAATGTGATGTGAAGGAAATATGTAAATCAAAGAAGGAATTAAAAGGCCGGTTGCGACCCGCCACTTAATTTCCCCAACTTTCATCCACCTCCTCTCGGACATTGTCATTCGCTGTAGAAGCGGCATACACGCGAATGCTCTTTTATTAAGTGGATCTCTATAAAAGACTAATGCCGCAGCATTTCGTCTCTAACAAACAGTCACCTCATAATCAATGCATGAGCCATCACAAAAGGGGAAGGTCAGGGGGGAAGAGAAGGAAAGAAGGAAGTGGACATTATCTCACGTCACACACAAAAAGCAAAAAAAAAAAAGTGTCAATATTGTTCCGATCATTGCGTCGTTACAAACCACTTTCGTCACATTCCACTCTCCTATTCATTCGCTTCTCTTCCCCACCACAATTTCATTTGTGTATTCATTCGTTTCGTTTTAATAATGTTACTTCATCACCTTCAATGTGAAATTTACTGTCTCTCTGTTCCAACAGTGTTTACCTCCACATTATACGATGAACAAAAAAAACTAAAAGTTATGTGTTGTGATCTACTCGTTACCCATTTGAATATGAGCAAACAAACAAATACATGTAAATGTATAAAAGTGTGTGCGTGAATCTATGTTTTTCAGCGCCCACCAGCGAGGGAGTGAAGGTGCAACATCTCCGCTAAGTGTGCAGTAGATTCTCGCCCCTCCACAACAACTGCGTCCCGTCTAACGAAATCCCGGAGCGGGGGTACAAGAAATTCTTCTGTGTCAGTTACGCAGTCATTCCAACGAACAACGGGAATAAGTGGCGTAAGTCCAGCCGTGATGGGACCCTCGTGAGCGAACACCACAATAAAGGAATGTTCTGCTTGTTGTTGTTGCTGCTGATGTTGCTGTTGTTGTTGTTCTTGCTCTGGAGCAGCAATAAACCGAGGAATGTAACATGACAGGAGTACAGGCCGCACATCACGTGTGTACTTCCCAAGCCCGCGCTCAACGGTCAAGGTGTAGAGCAGTCTCTCAACTAATACACCGAGACGAAATGGACAACCGAAAGTCTCCAATGCGGTCGATGTGTTCGTCGGGTCGGCAGGTTGTGTATAATGAATCCCTTTGGTGCTTTGCATCATTCCGGGTTGCATTAGTGCACTTGTAGCCGTTGCCACCGACTCATGTAGAGCCTGAGCCTCTTTTACAGCTGCTCCAAATGCTGGAGAATTGGGGTCAGCGTCTATTATGTCGTGGGCGCGCCAGAATTGTTCACGGCGAAACTCCCTCAACGTTTCCTTCATGGTAGTTTCATCCTTCGACGTGGTGTATATGGTGCTTGGTGGCGCGGCCGATAGCAATGCTGTGAACAGTGTGCAGATATCAAACGTAGATACTTCAACACTGTAACCTGTTGTGCGCGCCACGCATTGAATTTGTATCGGGTTTTTAATAAAACTACCCCGCGTGCGCAGCAGTTGCTTGAGTTCGTTACGTACTAGTTGGCATGAGTCTTTTTTCACATCGTCTGGAAGCTCCCGCCATGGTTGTTGGGCAACCTTGGCTGACACACCGCAGCGAGCCAACAGCTGGCGGAGGGTTCCCAAACCCTCTTCCACGCGATGCAGGGAAAGTAGACTAGCAACAACGGGATGGAGCCACATGGCGTTCCACAATGAAAGGTGTCGCAGTAAGAAAAGTTGATCTTCTTCTAAACTAGAGAGCTGCATAGTGTTGCTAGATGAGACCTGTTTGTGGTACCGGTTGACTGTATCATTGGTTAGGTCGTCAAGAAGCCCGTGACGGATGCCTTTGCGCAGCTTCACTTCATTGTGGATTCGACGCATGTCTGTAATATACGTGCCATAATCCACCAGACGACGCTTAAATAAGTCACATACACCCAATGCAGCATGCCACAACACAGGTTCCTTAACACGATTCAACAGTATCGCCAAATCGTACATCTCTAGCGCACAGCTCTTCCCAGCACACTCCGCAGCATAATACAGTCGTTCCAAATGTGCGGGAACATCTTCTCTCAACCAGTCGAGCCGCTCCTGACTTTGCGAGGGAGTCATCTCATCATCATCACCATACTCGTCGTCATTCTCATCATCGTCGTCGTCGTCGCTACTGCTTGCCTCATCGCTAACTTCATCTTCCTCAACATCCCCTTCAGCATGCTGACGGACTCTTCTACGGTGCATTTGGCGTCTACGGCGGCGTCGGCGACGTGCCTTCTCTTGCTCACGCTGAGTACGAAAGAAATCATCTACTTCCTCGTGAATTTTTTCTTGTCCCCATATCACCAATCGATCGCTGTCGCATGCACGTAAATTTTCCAATAGAAACGGCCGATATGAATCAAGAACCAAAACAATGTGCCGCTGCAAGTCGAAGAAAGAGAATAACGCCACTGAAGCACCAAGTCCAATGAGAAGAAATAATTCATCTACGGGTGCTGCATCGCCAACCTGCAGCTCTGCATCCTGAGCGAGGCTCGTGCGCTGAATAATATCCCGAGCCTCGGCATACTCGGCGATAGGATGGAGGTTGAAGGGAATGAAGCACGCCTTTAGCAGGGACGTGAGGGTGAGGGAGGCGGCAGCCGCATCAGCGTGATACGCGACGAAGAGATGGATAGGTTTACGGGTGATGTGGTAAAAACGATTGATACGATCCCACGGTGAAAGTGTATCAGCCATCAACCGCACGTGAGTCTGGGTACGGTAAATAAGTACAGTCTAATTAACTATATATAAATATATATACCTTGAGGGTGGGGAGAAAGGGTGTATGTCACACCTTACTTCTACCCTCTTTTGAAATTGTGTATATATTTTTTGCTTCTATGCTCTCTAATAATAAGGTATACACGACTTTCAGCTCCACCTTACTTATACCTATTGTCAATGGACACTGTGAAACACTCGATAACAGCAAAAGTGAATAAAATAGTCCGAGAAGACACAGTAACAAGGAATGATGGCAGAAAAAAAAAAGTTTTAGTAATCACTTATACTCCGCGTCCGCATACGCTAAATTGTGGTTGCTAAGAATGTTGGTGAAGAAGAAAGGGACTTCTCCATCCTTACACGTAAAGTCACCTTAGCACGTAATCACGAGGTCAACAAAAGCTAACCGCACCTCTTCCTCTCATGCAAATGTGACTGCCTCGATTAGACACGCTAACCACCCCTCACTTCAACGGCAGTAGAGGTACCCCTGGCATATTGTTTCCTGTACGAGCATAGGTGTCACCTTTAAAACAACTTCGTCAAGTTTGGCCCGACCCGAATCAAGAATCCCCCTCATAACGGGGTCGTCAAAAATGGAAGTATTGATTTCATGGGAGTCAATTCCCCTCCTTTGTTGCTCCTTCAGAACCGCGACCACAATCTCGTGTCGTCGAAGATGCCACCGACGCATCACCTGAAACATCGTAGCAGGTACAGTGTTCTTTAATAAGTAATCCCCATCTATACGTGCCATACGAAAGGCTTCCTGCATAGAGGGATCTTCCATAACCAATGAATCACATGCAAGAGATCCGGATGAAAGAACGCATTGTGCCGCTTCCATCCTCCTTATCCACAAAATGACCTCTTCCGTGTCCCAGTGTAATGGGTCCTCACGTGGCAGCTCGGAATCGCCGTGTGGTTCGCCCAACTGGCAGAATACGACCTGTGCGAGTGGCTCGGGAGGATGCAATGTCCCGCGACGTTGGGGAACGTGCCCTTCATTTACAGTGTTGGCCGGAACGCCTCCCATTTGCTGCTGCTGCTGTTGATCAGAGGAGTATATGTTAACCCTGGTGTCGTGTTCTTGTTCGCATCCACTCCTACGCATGAACTGCGGAAGTGGCACATTGTCTGCATCTTCATCAGCATCATCATTGTCCTCAGCCTCTTCCCCGTCTGCCACTATTTCCGGATCTTCACTTTGGAGACCACGGGCGTTGTCGCAGTCATCTACCTCACTCAAACCTAGCTCCTTGGCTACATATTCATCGTAGCTGGAATAATTTCTCTCAAGCACCTTCCTTCGCTCCCGCAGCTCCCGCATATGAAGTTCCTCCGCGCCGAGGGGATGTTGTGACGCCATTCCACAATCCTCAGAGCCGGAAGAGGCAGATGATCCGCTTTCATTCATTTTCTTTACGGACAGGCGACCAATCGTCGTAAAGCGAGACCACTCGGGGCCAAAATGAGCCATCCGCACTTCCTCACTGGCTGCAGCGTTAGCGAACGCATCCACATTTATATTACTCCACGCTCCATAGAAACCATCAACAGGATCATCAGATGCTGATTTCTCACCAAAGGGATCATCAGGTGATAAAGAACGGTGCTTCACAGCGCGTTGACTATGGCAAAGTGCGCAATCACGTGAAGCAACGCTTTGGATATTATAAACGCCATTGCCCCTGTTGAGAGCCGTAAAATTGCGGTCACAACGGAACAGTCGCAAAGCCGCCCACATTCCCCTCATTGGTACCAGCTGGGTTTTTTTTTTTTAGAAACCCCTTCTCTCTACTCACTGGCCCGGTGTTAGCCCTATACTCTTAATCGCCTTCACAAACACATGCACGCGTCTCCTCTCAACGGTATATGGAGGTATTTTGTGTGGTGAGAAAAGGCTGTGCGTTGCAGACGAATTGCAAATAGTTTGAGTGGTTTGACAGCACACACACACACACATTAAGAAGGAGAGGGGGGAAAAAAAAGAGAATAAAAGAAATAAGCAAGAAGGATACGTTAAAGAGAAACGAAAAAAAAAAAAATGACACCCAATTCTTTACATCTATTTCCCACTAGAGTTTAGATGATGCTCAGTCTAATTCATCCACATCCCCTTGTATACAAAATAAAAACAAAGAAAGGCGTACAGTTGTCGCTCATTGGCACTACGTTGACATAATCCTTGTGACCCTACTCACAGACATTTGCACAAACTTCACTCCGCTGCCCCCCCCCTCTCCCTGCTACACGAATGAAGGAGAGAAAAAGAAATAAGGAGCTGCGGACCGACGGAAGCGGTCAATGGGAGATTAAAAAAAAAAATTAACGTAGCACACCAGAAACCGTCACTCGAACTTATTAACACCTGCATAAATACAAGTAACAACAACAAGGAGTTCTTTCGTATCCCGAAACAACTTGGAAGACGACCACATAGAGCATACCCATTTCCCTACCCTCTGGAGAAAAGGAACAGAAGATATCAGTAAAAAATTAAAATATGTAAACATACACAGCTAGGTAGAAATGTTACGGGTTAAAACATTGAGCGGTCGCACGTACCTTTACCCCTTCCCCCCCCCAATCAAAGCACGTGTACTCACGGATACCAAAACAGCAGTCTTTTTTTTTTAAATTTCGTAGTATTGTTGTTTCAGAGCATTTCATAGATTATTCGGCGTCTGGTCTCTTTTGTTCAGTCCTCAGCCGTGAGGAGATACGCGTACCCATGATTACCGATATTACGACCATTGCAACCGTTACAGCGGTGCTTCAAAAGAAAACTACAACAACAACCACAATATAGATGAAAAAAAAAGCTTGAGAATTGGCAGACAAGCGAGAGTGAAGAATAATAAGGCGTAGAAGAAAGTGCATGAGCAAAACAAAAAAAAAACGCAAACACCCAATGCCAGTTCGCATTTGGGCAGAGCAGCACAAACACGCCCCTACTCGACTCCACCTTTGACTCTGCCTTCGCTGTAAAAAAAAAGGTGGTGAAAAAAGAAAAGGCACAAGTGCTTAAATAGCAGTCCATCGTCACGCTGGTTTAGTTAATAACTGAATAGGCGCAGCATATTTTCAGCACTCTTGCTAATTGCATACACGTGTGATTGCTACGCATCTGGACCCAGCTTCGCGCAGCCCCTTCCCACAAAATATAGCACGACCTATTACATTGCAACGTCATGTGTGCTACATATTAGGTATTCGCATGCGTATGTGCATGTTTACGCATAAGTCGATGTGAAACTTACACTTGCGCGTACTGCCAGTTAAAGTTACAACTTAGTGGTCCTTCCCCCCGGCGTTCCATTTTCCTGTGATGCGTACCCATTAGGGTGAGTGCGCTGAAACTTCCAGGATGTTTCCATGATGGCCTCGAGAGTGTCGTATTTTGGTTTCCAGCCCAGCACCTCCCGTGCCTTATCGCTGGCAGCCACAAGATACGCCGGGTCCCCCTCCCGACGGCCACACTCACGCACCGGAATCGGGTGCCCAGTAGTCTTGCGCGCCACTTCTATAACCTCACGCACGGAGTACCCCCGCGAAGTGCCAAGGTTAAACACAGAGAAGTACTTGGACTTGTCATTCGGTCCCAGTTTCTCCACGTAATCAAGAGCTAATATGTGAGCCGACGCAAGATCACACACGTGAACATAGTCCCGTACACACGTGCCGTCGGGTGTAGGATAGTCTGTACCAAATATGGGCATTCTCTTGTCAGTTGACGCATCCTCGTGAATTGTTAATCTTTGATCCGGTGCGATGTCGCTCATTACCCTACCCAAGATTATAGGGATTAGATGCGTGGAGCCTTGGTAATGCTCACCGATATCTCCATCCTCGTGCGCTCCACAGGCATTGAAGTAACGGAGGCAAATGCCTTTAATCCCGTATGCTTCCGCGCAATCCCTTATCATCCTCTCCGCAATAAGTTTTGACTCGCCATATGGACTTTCTGGGCTCTTTTTGGCGTTAATATCGATGGGTTCTGCGTTTGTGGACACGGAGCCCATTGTTGGGTTGCCAAAAATGGCGGCACTACTGGAGAAGATGATTTTGTCGCACTTGTGTAACAACATCGCTTGAAGCAACCTTAGAATACCAACCACATTGTTGTCATAATACTTTAGTGGATCTCTCACACTCTCACCAACGGCAAGGAAAGCACACATGTGGACAACAGCATCGATAGGACCATGGCGAGTGAAAACGCCGTTAAGGAAGTCTTCGTTACGCACGTCTCCCACCTCCAGTGCGGCGTATCGATCCGCCCACGGCGGCTTCGGTCCATCACTTTGTTGCAACTTTCGCGCTACATTTTCCCTGGTTTCCACATGGTCGCTTTTCCCATGCGTCCCCACAAGCGAGTCAACGATGACAACACTGTGGTTCGTGTCGCGCAAAAGAGCCCGCACGAAGTGGCTTCCAATGTAACCTGCGCCTCCACAAACCAAAACGCGCATGGTAAAGAGGTTCTTTCCCCGTTACTAAATCCTTCTTCCTATATATACTTCTTTATGAAGAAAGGGAGTGTAGGTGCCAAACAAGTCAGTTGAACTAGTTGTTTCAATCCCTTCGCGACCACTGCGGTGGATTTACTAACTTTCGACTTCTCCGAAAATAGGGCTTTATGTATATATATGTATATATTCCCTTCGTCTACTGCTATATCAAAGTCGAGGTATTAATAATGCTGGCAAAGTGAGCATTATAAACAGCAGGAAAACAGTAACCGGAAGTCCACTTCAACAGACATGTACATGTGCGTATGCATACTAATTCAAAAAATAAGGGACTAAGAAACAGTTCCAAACGGAACAAAGAAAAATTCTGTGAGAAAAGTGTCAACGAATCATGCCACGTACCACCAAATTGAATTGGCTCGCATGTATGCACTTGTCCGCGGTCACGCACATTCACATAGTTCCACCACTACAGAATGCAGCAGGAAAAAGGGTACTCGGCCTCATATGGCTTCTCGAGGAAGTTGGAAAAAACACGTGGAAGTACATGCATACGCACAAAAAACTCTCGGTTTCACTTTTTCCCACCTACGGAAGGTATGACAAAGTAGTAACTGTTTGGGTGGCGTGCAACAGCCACTTCCCTCGCCGGCAAGGGCCCTGCAAACGCGCCAGAAGCACGAGGGTCAGCAGCATTACCACCCATGCCATCGATGTTTAGTTGTATCAGCGAACTGGGATCACTGTGACGACGCAACACCGCGTTTTTTATATCTCTGTTTATCACACTACTATTTTTCACTCGGGTGAATACCGCATGGACACTGCTGTGCGCATTCACTAGGGTAGCTTCCGTGCAGAGAACGGGTATATGACCAACAAAACGGTCAGCAAGAATCTCCGCAACACCGCTGAAGTACGTCATACCATTCCCCGTTGACTTGCCAAAGTATGCTACTGCTGATGGGGTAATATCACTCTCATCTGTTGATCCCGAGGTAGTACGAACTCTAATCATAGTATCATTGGCAAATATATGATATTTCGTACTGCAGAAACGTAGAAGCACGGCAGAGTTTGCTACATCACCCGACGAATGCGTGTGCCATACATCGCCAAGGACGGTTGTTGGTGGCGTCCTCACAAAATTACCATCGTTTGTGACAGCGTACACCGCGTTGTGCTCCTCTTCTGCGAAAGTATCAGAACATAGGAGGATCCTGAGTTGTTTCCACGGCCACTCAGAATGCGATGGTCCCCAATCAGAACGTGCTGCAGTAACACAGGGCGCAAACTCAGCAATAAATGGTTGTACATCACTGTCAGCGTCAACAACATGGATAATAGGGTTCACTTTCCGTTGAAGTGCTGAGGTGTTATCCGTCAAAAACTTGAACAACGTCATTACTGTCGAAGCGGTGGTGGTTTGGGGAAGTTTCACTCCCCTTTCCTTCAAATGCGGTAACACACGCTGCTCGTAGTCCTCTCGCGCCCTCTGCCACAGTTCACACATCTCACGATGGCCGCTCTTCCAGCCATTCATTTGATGTTTCCTACAGCAGTACATTTCCACGCGGCATCTACCACAACGTAACAGTTTGTCACGGCGCCGTTGGCACCATGAACAAACCTCATTGTGTGTTGGTGGGGGCACAGGAGACACATCTCGTAGTAGCGTGTAGTTGCCATCCTTGCACGATATGATGTTCCTCGAGAGGAACTGAAAGGCCGCTGCGGCAGCAGCCCAATCGTGCTCGTTACGTGGTGAAGATTCCAAAACCTCCACATGTGGGGAGGCAATTGGCGTGTCTTTCACCACAGACCCTGTTGGCGTCCGATAAACAACTTTTGGGAAAGAGTAGCTACTGCAGGATCCTTTGCATAGCGGCTCACATGGAAACGTCTCAACTGCTTGCTCCTGCATCGACAAAAAAAATAAGAAACGGTCAATATCGTCGAAGGCAATACCTTCAAGTGGCGTTAGTTGGGCGAAAACTTCACCATCTTCATGCATCATGTCGTCGTAAACGGTATCAAAAGATTTTTCATCACACAGCCGGTCTTGAAGGTAAAGCACTTCACCTCCATCTTGCATTAGGTGAAGCTCCGCTCCTATTGGTTGCGGGGCAAGTGGGCCGGGGTCTAAATTTTCCTCAGATACCTCTTGTTTGTCCACAAAAGGCTTCTGAATGAGAAGGACGTGCCAACGGCCATCTCCTGTCACCGCAGAGGAAGTGTCAGATGATGAAATGGTTGGGAGGGTAAAGGAGGTTACGTGACCCACTCGCTTCTTCAAATTTTCTATCGCCATGCGACGTTCTACCTCTAGAGCAGGGAATGATCCGTCCGCACCGGTCCCGTCACTCGTCATTGCACCTGCTGCTGACACGATGGAGTCACTATTATCAGGTTCACGAAACGATGTTGTATACAGTAAAGGGTGTACTTGCTGAAATGACCTTAGTACCGCGTCGTTTCCCACCTGTGATGGTGCCGATACGTCTACCGCAGCAGGTTCATGTTGCACAGCCCATGCAACGACCTCACCTGCCATCCCAGGTAATCTTCTACCTGAAATGACCTCTGTTATGTGATGTCGCAAAACTGTAAAGGACTGCAGGGCAAGCGGTGCTAACACATGTTCGAGGCGTGTCTTGAACAGAGAAAACGCACGGTCGGAAAAGAGTCCCAGTTTCTCATGAGTATCACCAACAGTCACACACCTCAAGTCAAACGACGCGGGATGAAGCGATGCAGGAACGAAACGAAAGATATCCGCAACCAGTTCCGCACCCTTCGTTTCCCACAGCACCTCCTGGCAACTGTTTTTCATGTTGTAGAGTAACAAACGCCAGTGAGAGCTCTCGGTAGAGTCAATGAAAATATCCAACTCTTCTTCATTATCTGAAGAGGTTCCGAACAGCAGTTGGAAAACTGGTGCATACAACACATTTCGCCTCTTGTCCCTGCACCACTGCCGAGGCAATACACTCAGAAGAAACCACCGTCGGTAGCGCTCATTCAACACCTTTCCAAGTGCCTCGGCTTCAGTGCACGCTCTTCCGTCCCGCAGGAACTTCTCCACAACAGCCATTCGGTATCAGATCCAAGTTTCCTCGTTCCTTCAGAAGGCAAAAAGAAATAAAAAGAACGTTAAGGTATTTGCTATCAGCTTCTCGCATGTGGTGTCACACCTATGCGAAGCGCTGCCAGTAAACAACAAAAAAGAAAAAAGCGAAGTGGTGGAGACGAAATTGAGAACACTATATCAATTTGCGCGGTGCACCGCCGCTCCACCTGCCGAACCCAAAACAAAACGACATTCGTGGATAATCATGTAATTATGATGGGGGTCACAAGAAAAAATTTAGAGGTCGAATCATTAAAAAAGAACTAAAAAAAGGTAAAGTTTTGTATGTAAATAAAAAAGGAACAGTGGTATCATTAGAGCTAAAAAGACAGGGATGATATTGCCAAAACAATTTACCTCCAAGATGTTACCATTGGGAGACTAATAATGATGTGTACAAACAATACACTCCTCTTTATGCTGCTTCACAGCACAAGAGCTATTCTACGAAACTAAGTACAGTACAGCAAAATTAAAATTATACTTGGAAAAAAAGAACACCATACAGGTACTAACTATTCAAAAGGGAAAACCGATAACAGAACACAAATGTAGTTACCACCATAAAGAGAAAAAGGAATTGAGTAAAACACGAAGTCACATTACAGTACATCGAGGGCACATACCATACAGTCTGAACCTCCTGTTCGTTGCTTTACCTGGTTCCAAAAGTGGTGCTTCTGTGTCTCCAGGATCCGCTGAAGGAGATGATTCGTGCATCCTCCGTCGCTCAGTTTTCAAAGAGTTCAGAGCCTCATCTCTTTCTTTGAGTGCCCAAATATTCTGTCGACGAATTTCTTCCAATGACTCTACAGTCTCCTTCAAAGACGTTGAGAGTGTCACATTCTCATCTTCTGCAGCTTTCAATGCGACAACCAATTTCTCCTTCTCACACACGGATGCCGTAATAATTTTCTTATCATCTTCTGCCACCTTCCTCAGTTCTTCCCTCTCATCTTCTGCAGCTTTCAGTGCGGCAACCAATTTCTCCTTCTCCACTCGGATGCCGTAATAATTTTCTTATCATCTTCTGCCGCCTTCCTCAGTTCTTCCCTTTCATCTTCTGCAGCTTTCAGTGCGGCAACCAATTTCTCCTTCTCACACTCGGATGCCGTAATAATTTTCTTATCATCTTCTGCCACCTTCCTCAGTTCTTCCCTCTCATCTTCTGCAGCTTTCAGTGCGGCAACCAATTTCTCCTTCTCACACACGGATGCCGTAATAATTTTCTTATCATCTTCTGCCACCTTCCTCAGTTCTTCCCTCTCATCTTCTGCAGCTTTCAGTGCGGCAACCAATTTCTCCTTCTCACACTCGGATGCCGTAATAATTTTCTTATCATCTTCTGCCACCTTCCTCAGTTCTTCCCTCTCATCTTCTGCAGCTTTCAGTGCGGCAACCAATTTCTCCTTCTCACACTCGGATGCCGTAATAATTTTCTTATCATCTTCTGCCACCTTCCTCAGTTCTTCCCTCTCATCTTCTGCAGCTTTCAGTGCGGCAACCAATTTCTCCTTCTCACACTCGGATGCCGTAATAATTTTCTTATCATCTTCTGCCACCTTCCTCAGTTCTTCTCTCTCATCTTCTGCAGCTTTCAGTGCGGCAACCAATTTCTCCTTCTCACACTCGGATGCCGTAATAATTTTCTTATCATCTTCTGCCACCTTCCTCAGTTCTTCTCTCTCATCTTCTGCAGCTTTCAGTGCGGCAACCAATTTCTCCTTCTCACACTCGGATGCCGTAATAATTTTCTTATCATCTTCTGCCACCTTCCTCAGTTCTTCTCTCTCATCTTCTGCAGCTTTCAGTGCGGCAACCAATTTCTCCTTCTCACACTCGGATGCCGTAATAATTTTCTTATCATCTTCTGCCACCTTCCTCAGTTCTTCCCTCTCATCTTCTGCAGCTTTCAGTGCGGCAACCAATTTCTCCTTCTCACACTCGGATGCCGTAATAATTTTCTTATCATCTTCTGCCACCTTCCTCAGTTCTTCCCTCTCATCTTCTGCAGCTTTCAGTGCGGCAACCAATTTCTCCTTCTCACACTCGGATGCCGTAATAATTTTCTTATCATCTTCTGCCACCTTCCTCAGTTCTCCTCTCTCATCTTCTGCAGCTTTCAGTGCGGCAACCAATTTCTCCTTCTCACACTCGGATGCCGTAATAATTTTCTTATCATCTTCTGCCACCTTCCTCAGTTCTTCTCTCTCATCTTCTGCAGCTTTCAGTGCGGCAACCAATTTCTCCTTCTCACACTCGGATGCCGTAATAATTTTCTTATCATCTTCTGCCACCTTCCTCAGTTCTTCCCTCTCATCTTCTGCAGCTTTCAGTGCGGCAACCAATTTCTCCTTCTCACACTCGGATGCCGTAATAATTTTCTTATCATCTTCTGCCACCTTCCTCAGTTCTTCTCTCTCATCTTCTGCAGCTTTCAGTGCGGCAACCAATTTCTCCTTCTCACACTCGGATGCCGTAATAATTTTCTTATCATCTTCTGCCACCTTCCTCAGTTCTTCCCTCTCATCTTCTGCAGCTTTCAGTGCGGCAACCAATTTCTCCTTCTCACACTCGGATGCCGTAATAATTTTCTTATCATCTTCTGCCACCTTCCTCAGTTCTTCTCTCTCATCTTCTGCAGCTTTCAGTGCGGCAAGTAGACTTTCTTTTTCGTCTGTGAATTCGTTAACCAGTCGAGCAAGTTGTTCTTCGGCCACTTTTCCTGTGACCGGGTTATAATCAGCACTACGGGGTTCATTCTCGCCAGCACTAGCGATATTTTTTTTGTAAACCGAATGATCCCCGGTTTCTTGCGTCAGGTTGCCTTCTCCTTCCTTACCAGTTCCCTTCTGCAGCGCATTCAGGGTCTCCAGTGTGCTGGCAAGCTCATCCCTTGTTTTTTGCAAATCACACTGCAGTTGTCCTTGGTCAAAGTTTGATTTGCGTAAAAGCTCGTCATAAGCACCCTCCAGCTCTTTGATACGTTCATCACGCATCTCCAACTCAAGGCGAAGTTCGGCGACCAAGCGACTGCCCCCGCGGGCACTGGTTACAGTACTACAATCCGTGGAGTCGTTTGTAGTATGTGAACCGTCCCGGCTGCTATAGAAAGAAGTAACCTCCGTAGCGGGGCGTGAGGCACTGGGCGACCTTTCATCAAAGGGAAACATATTGGCTTGTACAACTTAACGGTAATATCAACTATAAACATATAGCGATGATGTCCGCCCACGCGGACAGAGACAGGCGGTTAAATACCGGAGTGAAGAAGTAGACGATGCAATCTTCCAGGTGTAATTGCTGCTGCACTGACTAAAAATAGAAACAGGGTCAACGCCGTTTTTTTTTGGGGGGGAAGACGGAAAATTGTGAGTGAAAATGCAGACTTGATCCAGAAATAAAACAACTTGTAAAAGGTCAGGGGAACTCCAAACCCACCTAAACATGCGCACGCACGTATAGAAGAAAGGAACAAGACGCACCTCACTTACTTAGGTTCCGCACAAACAAATTGCTCATCCGCCGGTTCTCCTTTGCCTCCGCTGTTAAGGGGTCAGGGATATCCAGTAATGAAAGTATATGTGCCATGTTCGTGTTAAGTTCCCTCTCAAGTGCAGAAACCATGGCCGTTGTACGGTAAACTCGCGACTGCGTTCCGCTAATACTTGTCGCTCTGGAGCCGCCCCGACCATCACCAGAAGCGGACGAAAATTGGCTGAACACATGCGGTGCAGCGGTTGAAGCGCCGCTTACACATGACTCACTCCGCTCTCTCTTGACAGCCGCTACTGCATTGGGGCGAAGTGAACCTTTTGATCCCTTCTCTCCGGGAACATCACCACACACTGCACATGTCGTTTCCTTCGTCAGCATGTTCTTCGCCAGATCCAGGCAAGAGGCACAAGCGTAGAAGCGGCAACACTCCAGCATCACTTCATCAAAGCTCTCCAGCTCACATAGCACACAAATCCCTTTCTTTGGTGTGGGCAATGCCAATCCTTCTACTGACGTGCGGTTGAGTAACCAAGGGAGCACCGGAAAGGCCTTGCCGGACACTGCGGTAACGCGCTTCAATGTGTGTGGATCCCGCACTTCCACGCGCTTGCCTGTGCCAACGGGGCCGCTGGAACTCACAGTACCAGTCACAGTTGTTGCTTCATGTTCGTGCAACATCCCCTCTACGTGCTGAAGCCGTTCTTCGCGGGCTTTTTTTTCGTCTTGTGCTGCCTCCACTACGCCATCCAAGTAGTGACGCCGAGACACGTTAACGATAACCCTATCGTAAGAATGCAGTACATCATTCGATTGTAACGGCACGTAAACGTCTGCAACAGTGCTGGGTGTCTGCCCCTCCTGACTATCATTCCCTGCTGAAATAACACGTTGAATCTCTAGTTTGTACTTGGTGAGATTTATCTGATGCTGCTTTACGATATCTTGAGTAAGAGTGGTTACAGTCACCACATCACCACTGAACCCGAAACTGTGATACCTCCCCGAAGCAGCCGGATGCGAGCCGAGCAGTCGGTACTGAACGACCCCCTCCGTTTCCATGGGGAGGCAACCTTGACGTGCAGAGAGTGGCCAACCCCTTTCGTGCTCAGCGTATGGAAAGAAAAGGGGGAAAAAAAAAAGAAAACACATGATGAGCCGGGAGAAGCAACACACACAGCATCTGTTTGAGAGGGAAAGCAAAAAAGTTCCCTCCCACGTATATTTTATTGTTGGACACAGTACGCGGGAGAACGGAGTTTCCTTAGACGAACATACACACGAGCCTCAGCCCACTTTTTTCTCTGTTGCTTCTCTGGCGCCTCTCTACGCAGATATCTAAGCAAAACATTCTGCAAACAAAAAATACATATATATATATATATAGCGAGGTGATAGAAAGATCGTCCCAATGGTACAAAAACAACCAAACACATTGTACATTCAATATGGTGATCCTGCTCCTAAAAGAAATGAGGAGGGGGCAAAAGGTATTTGGTTTTGCTTTGATCACACGAAAGGACTTGCTGGAGGCAGCTTTATCCACACACACAACCGCACAGACTTTCCTCTTGTGTTCTCTGTCCCAAATCTCACCTACTCATCAGTCACCATAAAAAGTTGCTATAACTCTATTCTTTGATAGTGTTGCGGCTCGTCGGTTTTCTTTCCGACCCGCCACATATACCGTACATCCGTCCTCCACGTAGTAACGCTCGGCCTCTTCGCTCTTCTGCTGTTTCTCTCGCAACTTCTCTATCTCCGTATCCAAATCGCCCGTGTAACCAAGTACTGCCAGCGGAGAAACGCCGTCAAATTGATTCTTCGGCTTTTTCACAGGCAGGCTTGCTCGCGTTGAAGCAATTTTGTTACCAAACTTTTGGATATCCACTCGTGGAAGATTTCGTTTGGACTCAGGGTTAAACCAGTCAATAGAACTGAGGAAGTGACTACGATCAATGCCCTCGTAGTCCCCCTGCTCAGGTGGCTGAAAGTCGGTTTTCATCACTGACTTGGGAATGAAATCCGTTTGCAACCCCGTAAATAATTCAGTAAAGGTATTCTTGTCGCGATGCGAGGCATCATGCATGATCCAGAGACGGGCTAGTTTCTTTCCGAGAACAGAAAACATGAAGCCGTAATGTCTAATCATTGAGTCTGCTTCGCAGATACAGTACTGAAGTGAATATAGTGCACTCATCTCGGGGAGCCCCCGCTCAGGGTCCTGTTGCGAGATCTCTTTGCAGATGCGGCGAAAGTTTTCACGCTGATACTGTGTTGCAAGTTTGTTGTACCAATACTCAATCCGTTCGCTGGAGTCGGTCACGAATATGGGGTGGTACTCCTCGCGCATTAAGTGCCACGTAAGCGACGGGCGTTCCGCCACGACAGCGACCTTACGGCGCCGAGAAAACATGACCTGCCACTAGTTTTCTTATACCTGTAACTCTCCAGAGTGGGCTTTTACTCAGCTATCCAAATTCTTTTTTACCTTTTCGGCGCTTCTTTTTAGTCCTTATACCACCTGCCTTTCTCTGAGTTCGAGCGCTTAGTTTGTAATGCACTTCTTCGCACGCTTGTTATAACTTGTGTTTGTTTATCCACAACGTGCGACACCCCCCCCCCAAAAAAAAAAACAGAATAAAAACAGTGCGGACAACAGAACAGCAGCAGGAACATGGCAGGGAAAAAGTGGTGTGGTAAATTTCAAATAAACCTAGCATAGTCATTTCCTAAAAAGGAAGTTAAGGATCAACTTTGTCACGAAAAGCTGTCGGAGAGGGTCAGAGAAAAGCAGTATGAGGGTAGCAGAAGCATCCATGGAGATACAAACGGACGCGAAAACATATTAGAATTAAATGGCAAAAAGGGGTGATACGCCCGTCGACGCCGCTGCCTTCACCCGCCGTCATCCCTCACCGCAGTACTCAGCTGAGTCACAGGGAAATGGGGGAAGAATAGAGGGCAAATTAAGGGGAGCAGCTCCCGCTGTTCCCCCTCCGTTACCGTGTTATCTCACCTGCTAACTGAACAGTACGCCCCGCACGCGTTTCGAAACAAACGCACGTAACCACCGCGTTCCCAGTCCGGCCTATTTTACTCGATCACTCCTCTTCTTCGTGGAGAAATACGCATTAACCACGTTGTGACGCACACTCTCCACTGTGGCACCGTGCGCCTCAATCCGCTGGCGAAGCCCATCCATCATCACCTCAGCCATAACTTCCGCCGTTACAGATGCATCACTACAGCATCTGTTGCACTGACCGTACCAGTCCACCCACCACTGTGGCATATTAGGTGGATAGTAGTTGTCTGGGAGAAGACTAGGCATAAAGTCCTCCTCCACTCCGCGCACAATCCACGCACGTCGGCGGTTGCGCTCTTCCTCCATCAACAGTTCCCTCTGTGATTCGGCTCCTGGCTCCTTTATGGAGCAATAGGAGGGCTCTGCTCCACGGGGAGCCACTCGCTGCTTGTAGCGCTCCTTCACTTCATCATAAGCGCGTGCGATCCTATCCCCCAGAAAGTGCCGCCATGAGGAATATGAGTGGGGTGGGCTTCCGGTACGGCCGCCACTGCTGCTTCTTGACGTTGAACCTGGCCTTTCTGCGTCGTTGCATAAGTCATTTGCCTCGAAGCCAGGTGACGCCCCATCCTCCCGCCCCCTCTTAACAGCGATCCCACGCTGGAAAGAGTGGACCACAACTTGACTTCCTATCGGAGTCTCGCGTGGACGACTAAGAGTACGGTTTGGAGACACTGTACCACAGCTCTGAGTACTCTCTGTGCTTGAAGGGTCCGAAGAGTCTTCTTGTTGGGACGAAGAGGAACGACTCGCTTCCTCGTGATAATTTCTGTAGTCGTCAAGGAGATAACCCACGGTATGAGCAATGCCCATCAAATCATCCTTCTGTCCCATTGGCTTACCCAGGAAACCATTCAAGCTATGCCACCAACCGCCATATGGTCGCTCATAAAGGGTAGCTTCTGTAGAGTCGCTCGCGTCAATCGTCCCACGTCCAAAGTCAACCATCTTAAACATGAAAACAGGGGGACAACAGTGTGAAGGTGCTTTGTCTTTGTGATCATTTGCATTAACAAGTCCGCTACAATCGTTGGCGACTTGAAGTTCAGTTTCATTCCAACAGAAATTCTCTGGCTTTACGCTTCGGTGTACTAATCCCCTTTTGTGAAGAGCACTAAGTGTTCTTAGCATCTCAATTCCCACTAAGCACAGTTCACCCTCATATAAAATGAAGTCACCCGTAAAGTCAAATAGGTCGAGTCCAAGAAGTTCCAGTCCAATAGCGACATGACCTTCTACTTGTTTAACAAAGAAGAGTTTCGGGCAAGGGGGTGGGGAAAGACACGTGTTAGACAACAACGGTGATTCTCTGCATGTGGATGACTCGCACTTGGGGTCGCTGATGTCGCCCTCAACATCTGCGGCTACAAGATCACCCTTCCAACACTCACGGCACGAATGAAGGTACTCGAGACAGGACACTTCGCGCTGCACATGTTTTGATAGTGAGTTCATTAATTTCACTGCGATGGGAATTGGCGCCACTGTTTCCCTGGCACCACCCAAATGCCCCTGAGGGACGCAGCAGTCGTTGGAGGAATCCTGTAATTGTTCTGCAGCATGAGAAGCCGTTCCGCCCTCCTCACCATCATGTTCATGGCCGTTATTGGGCATCATATGTGCCAAGAACACTTGCCCATTGTTCCCGTGACCAAGTGACCGCACAATACGGGCGGGGATAGGTAAATTCTCCAATACACCCGATTGTACCCGCGGTGTCGACATTGACGACGATGAGGTGCCAAATGTTGAGGAGTCGGTGCATGGGATTGTTGGAGATGGAGACCGCTCTCCACCTTGATTCGCACTGCTGAGGGAGCAGTTGACTGCCAACGCATCTCCATGCATCCGTGATATTGACCCCCAGTACTCCTCGACAGCACCTCCTGCCGTCTGATGGGCCCGCCTACCACCTGAAACACAACGCGGCCGCCTGAGAGGCATCTCCCCGCTGCAAGAATGAGTTCCGCTAATCTTTCCTGCTAGCATAGATGATGTTTAACTGGCTACCTAACACTACGTTTATGCACTTGAAAATTTTTTTTAAAAAAAGAGTTTTTTAAAGGAGAAAAAAAGCTCGATCCACTTGCGCACTCGCGTCTGCAATGGGAGATATACACTTAAGCGAACACAAACAGGTGCGTAAATTGAGAGAAAACTTGAGCAGTAACAGGTTAGAGCATCCAGTGCCAAAAAAAAAAAAGAAATTTAACATTAAAGCATGTGCTTCCATCATGCTTTGTGACTGGAAATATGGGGAAAAGAAGGAGTGCCATGCGTTTCTCACGCGAACAGAAGCAGGGAGAAATTAGCCCAAAACGGTACAAATACATTCGCAGAAATGCATATCTAATTATTATGCAGTGAGTGCGCACACTTCACAGCGCTTATTGTTTCCCCTACCTGCATCCAAGTGATTGGTTGCTGCAGTATTCTCCAATGCGCAAGTAGTCCTTCCCTCGCCCCTCGCGCTGTCAGTTGATAACCAATACCTAATCGCTGCTTCTCCACTCTATAGGTTGCTAGAATCCCACTTTCTTCCATCTAATATATCTCCTTTTACATCATACATAACCAGTAAAAAAACAAACAAACATACACACTTCCCTCAAACAAATGGAATGAGGCCACTGCTGCATTCCCCACCACTGGCAAGTCCCTCGCTTCACCTCACCAACGCATGTTCGACAAACATTTGTTTCTGATGCTGCTCACTCTTTCGTCTTTTTTTCATTTGGAGACCGTTGCCTAAAGCCAGCGGCCGCTGCCGCCGGGGCCTTTCGGTCTAGTTCTTCTGGCTTCATTCGCACCATATCGATGACAGCAGGCAACACAAAGTTGTCTAGAACATCGCACACGAGGTTCTCTGCCACTTCTGGGTCGCTCAATATGTTGCTTGTTGGTGGGGGCAGTTGCTCTAAGCGCTGACACTCTGCTTCAATGGCTTCTTCCATCGCACACTCCTCAGCCACTGTGGTATAGAGGTCATGAGAGTAACACTCAACAATATCTTCGATGGCACGAACATAAGCGGCGTACTGCACAGCCTCTTTGTCGTGTAGAATACGCTCCTGTGCACGCAACTCAGCCTCTCTGGCCTCACGCTCGGCACGGACAGCTTCTGCTTCGTGCCGCAACGCCTCCAATGCAAGAAGATCTTGCTGCCGTGTCATCTCATGGAACAGGTAGTCAAGTGTGTCGCATATGATGTCACCCTGAGCCTCATTTCCTATACTGTCAGCTATAGCCTCACGCATCTTTTCTTCCGCTTCCGCCTGCTTCTCTTCAGCACTGCGTTCGGCGTATTTGGCATTCGACGCGGCTTGAAGCTCCTCAATGAGACCACGGCAGCGCTCCTTTCCATCGAAGAAGTCGTTCTGCACGGCACGACCCCGAAGAAGGCGTTGAAGAAGTGTGCAGCTTTCCTCCACAGCCTCATTGACGTCACCCTCCAATTCCAACGTTGGGGTATCAGGCCGCTGTGGTCGTGGAGTGGCACGGTACAGCTCAAGCACACGAATAGTCTCCGCAGGAGTATCACTTTTGTGAATTTTCGCATGAACATATTCCAGAGCCTCCACCACACGTGTGGCCTCCCGGCGCTGGTACAACGACGGCAGTGAGTTTATAGCGTGGTTCTCTGGTGCAGCAAAAGCATTAGGGGCAATTTGCTGAATCTTAGGTATCTTATTTGCCTCTAATTCTGCGATACCGCCCTCATACTTCAGCATTGCGGGCTGAATATCATACTGCCTGTAATTTCTCAGTGGCTTCCGAGACCGGTCTCTCCGAGGTGACGCAGAAGCGGAACCACCGCCGTTGTTGGTGCATAATTGCGGTTCCACGGCACCGGTACCTCTTCTAGCATAGGTTTGGATGAGATCGGGTTTCCGCTTGAACGTTTCAATGGGATCCACCGCGTACAAGCCGCGGCCAGCGGCAGCAGGCGCCTTTGAAGCCTGCTCAGCAAGCGCTTTACGTCCCATCCCAACGCGCTTTGACTCCATTTGCTCAATGACCCGCTGTAAATTGGCCAAGCGCTGTTCTTTCACTTTCTCCAACCGTTGACGGTTTAACTCATCCCGCGCTCTTTCCCTCTCCTGAAGTGCTTCGTGAATTTGATCAAGACGCCGTTTCCTCAAATTTTCAAAATGTTGTTCTCGCTCTTCCCTCTCCTTGACCTCCAAGTCATACAACTTACAGAAGTTTTCCATCTTTGCTTCTTTACTCGTTTCGTCCAACAAAGACGCTTCCACTGCACGCCTGCGACGGAGCCGCTGGATGAGCTCTACCTCCTCCTTCCCCGCCGGTAGGCCTTCATTCCAGTGTAACTCCATGAGTCCAAGCACCTGAGGATTGGGGTCACCTCCTTCGGGAATGTAATAATTAGGGGTATATGGTAACGTCTGGGCTTCATTCTCCCGGAAGACCGTCTGCATGGCGGCGTCACACTTCCCATCGGTTCCGATGGTGCTAGCCAGTTTTTCTACACGTTTTGTACGTTGTGGTGGAAGCTTTACCGATTTAGCCTTCACAGGATGTGGTGCAGCCGCTCCGGCACGACGCGGAAGCGACGGCAGGTGATGAGGTGGGCCAACTAATCCCGCTGCCATCGAGGTGGGGCGGTCAAACCGAGTTTCCGCAAATGTACGAGGCAGATTCGGGGTAGTTGGTGCAGTTGCACTAAAGCGAACGGTATCTATACCCGAGTATCGCATTGGTACACCAGCGACCTCCACAGGTGGTCTAAAATACCGCACGCGGTCACGCCCTCCCACTTCCGCCGTGAAACCATTTGCACCCAACACCGACGCTGGTTTCTGCTGCGTTCGGTAGTACATGTAAGAGGTAGCGACTTTATGGTACGCAGGAATAAGTGAAAAATAAAGTACGTTGAAGGGGCAACACGCCTGCACACGCTATATTTCTTATAGCGCAACCTCTTGTGGGCCCCACCGACGCGTTTTCTCGTCCCACCGTTGATGAGAAAGTGATGAACCACAGAAAAAGAAAAAGAAGTTTCTAACAACTTTCCTACAGCGAAAAAAAAAAAACAGGAAAACAAAGGAAAAAAGGGCAAGGGGGAATAGTTTCGTTTGCGCAATAAAAGGTTAACCGAGTACAAAACTGCAGCACACAGCGGAATACAAAAATGAAGCAACCTCCTCTGGTGGGGCCGCACCAAGCACTAAGGGAGGGGACACAAGGGGAAACGGTAACAATTCTCGAAAAAAGAAAATACAGGTTGAACACGAACAAGAATCAAACAATATCCAAAGAACCAACATCAATTGCATCGTGTCTTCTGAAATCACACTCTTGCGATAGAAATCACGACTCCGCAGCATTCCAGCGGAAGATCGACGGCTTCACACGTCTATTTACCCGTGTTAGGTAAGGTCTAAACGTGTAGAAGGTGTATATCATAAACGGTAAACGAATGAATTCAAGCATTTCATTGATAACGAAGGCAAACCCAAAGTTTATGTAAGTTCCCCATGCTTCTACGCGGCTGTAGAACCACTCCTTTTCAACATAACCACCAAGGAAGAAGTACATATATTCGTAAGCAGCCTCTTTCTTGAAGAATCCTGTCGCAAATCCAATATACAATCCAAACAAACAACCCAAGTATGCACTGACGTAAAACAGGGTGAAGGCAATACCTTGACGTTTAAAGAAATCAATCCCTTTCCTCCACCGCCGCGCGTCATCATACCGAAAGCGGTCCATTTCGGTATCAAAAATGCGGTCGGTTTCTTCCGCAACTTGTGTGAATCGGTCTCGTCGTGCCTTCGATTCCCTCTGTAGTTTATCCTTTACTGGATTTACTGAAGCGACGTGGCCATTCACTTCACTCATGTAGTCTTTCGTGCTCTTAGTTATCCATGGGGCAGCTGTAGCCCGCTTGCGTGTATTGATACCACGCAGTGTGGCAGATGTTTGCTCAAACTGCACAAAACGCACAGCCACAAAAAGGGCGCCAGAAAAGGAGCAGGAGGCGGACGAAATATTTGACAGGGTGTTGGAACCATCCGAAAGTCCCCTTCCTCCCAGTTTCACACGCGAAAGAGGTAAGCGAAATGTTGCGCTAGAAGCGCATCGCAGTGGACACTTGCGATGCCAGAAAGCTTTAACGGGGCTCATTCCCAAAAAAAAAAAAAACACACACACACACACACCAGAGTTTCTCCCAGCTACAGAGGCACCAAGCACCTGCTCTCAAAGGATGGAGCCAAAAGCGCACACGCTTTTTAAAGTTACCTGAGGTTCTGTGGGTTTTTTGCTCTTCCTGCAGTGATCTCGGCTGTTCACACGGCGCTAACAATACGGCCAATATCTGAATTTTCTTCCCTGTTGTTGTTGTTGTTATTTCAAACACTGGCTGCCACCGCAAACGAAAGGGCTCCAACTGACTTATTGATTCAAAAAATCTTTCTGGGGCCCGATCACCAACTTTCACGCTTCAACTCTTCTCTTCCGCGCCGCCAGTCTGCCAATTGCGGGAGCGGCAACAACTCACAAGGAAGGTAGGTAAACAGTTACCCAGTTAATGAACATAGAGCGACAACAAAAAAAAAGAAAAAAAAGAGAGCAATGAAGAAAGTGGTGGCGAAAGTTAATCACGGAGACCGACATTATGTTTTATATACCGAATATACAGCACTGCAAAACACATACAAGAAGAAAAAACAAAAGGAACACACTGTACGTAGCATCCAGAGAAAAACAAAAGCAGAAGCACGGGCAGACGTATTGCGAGTGATGGTAGGTAAAAATACATGATGCTCCTACAAAATGCAAGTTCGCGCAAATTTGCACTGGAGAGGGTGTCGCATGGTGCCTCAGCGTCCACCTCCATCATGTGTGCCGATCCTGTAATTACACTACCCGAATTCACAAGAAAATAACAATATACACCAACCGCTATAACACATTTTCTTTTTTTTTTTGGAAAAGCAACCGAACGAACGCATATGTGAATGGTATGTGTGTGTGTGTGTGTGGCTGTTATTCACAGGCACAACAAGACTCGAAACCCCTTCTTTTGTCTTTACCGTGAAGGGTAATGTTGCAACCTTTGAGGCGAGGGCATCGCATCACCAACGGTCTCCAACTCAACACCCTCCGCCGCTGCGTCATCAAAAACTGGCGGAACTCCTCCCACTTTCCCGTTAGCCTTTCGCGTCGCTGAAGATGTGCCAAAAAAAAGGGCTGGAGAAGCGGAGTCACGCGCAGCGCGGGGAAGTTCATCCAGAAGTCCCGTATCCTCATCGACATCGTCAGCAGATATACCCGAGGCATCTTCGTAATCATCATAGCCAGAGGTTTCATTGTCATATTCAACTTCCCTCTTGCTATCATAATCAATATCAACACCAACAACATCTTCCTCATCCCTTCCGACGTCGCTAAACCCGTCACCAGATGCAGCAAAGATACTTACGAGACTAACCTCACCACCGCCGCTTTGACTGCTGCAACCAATTAAAGTGCCGCTCATAACATCCGTGGGTTCCGATTCCATCACAGTTCCGCTACTGTTCTCATCAGAAGAGGTAAAACCGCTGTCAACCTTAATATCAACACTATCATAACGGTAATGATTCATATTATTTTTGTGCTCATCAGTACTGTGCCAAGCGGGCCACCCCGAGCCCACATCCACAAACATATCCTCAACGCTTACTAAAGGACGTGTGGCGGTATTTGTCGTCACATCACCCCACAAAGTGGCTGCCGCACGTGAATCCTCTGTTTTATGTTTTGACAAAATAACTAAACTGTCAGATATCATTCGTCGGTGCCCATAGCGGAAGGAAGAAACAGTAAGAGCAGCACAGCGGAGCACCATTAATAAAATATATCACAAAGCGGCACCAGGCGTTACAGTTCCTGACCTTGTGTTTTCCAGGTAGGGGCGACTAACCTCCGCGATGTTCTTTCTTTTCTTATTTTCTTTTTTTTTTACTTTTCTCCTTTCCCTCCCACCCACCCCCTTTTCTCTTGCTTCGTATTCGTTTAAAGATGTGGCCGTATGGAGGAAGTTAGAGTTACCGCAGTGCCGCACGGTTTCGCCTCCCCACCTTCCTCCCTTCAGACACGCACGCGCACTTCCGTTGCTTTCACCTCTCGTATCCGCAGTAAAGGGGAAAAAGCAACAAAGAAGTTGCTGTACTACCTTACAATAAATAAATAAATAAATAATGTGTTATAAGTAGTAGTGTGGAGATAAAACAAAACAAATATTGACAGAGAATTTACTGCAATCAGCGGTAGGGAACACTGGATAAGTATAAACCCATAGGCACCAGTAAACAGAGGATGAGATAAGGAAGGGAAAAGCGCACAATTACAAAATACACAAGAAGACATCGTGTGTAATCATCACGCGTGTCAACATGTCGTGCAGCCAAGGGGAGTTCCCCTGTTTTTTTTTTTAAAAAACAATTTGAAAAGTGGGTGATTAAATAGTTTGACTTTTTTTTCCTTGCTAATTTCTCATGGTGTTGGCCTGCTCTCAAATATAATGTTTCTTTCATGTAAAAGATGGGAAGGAAGAAGAGTAAACGAAGGCATTTTTTTTTTTTTTAAAAAAGTACTGAGGTAAAGTAAGAGGGTAAAAATAAAGAAACGGTGAGCGAAGGGGGAAAAAAAGGAAAAAAGAATTTATGGCAAGTGCGGTAGTCAGTACAATAAATAATAATAATAATAACAATAATAAATAAACTACTGCACTACGTCAAAGATGTTGAGAGTCAACATACCGAACAAGTAAAAAAAAAAAAGAAAACAACACCAAACGCGCATTTTTATGAAATTCTTCTTTTTTTACCATTCATATTATCACAATATTTCAAATAAAAATAAAAATAATAGTAATAATATGAATGGTAAAAGTGATAAGGGTAATAATGATAATTTAAAAAACGGGGGAGAGAAAAAGTAAGAAGAAGAAAAATTAACAAAACATGTGGACTGCGGTAAAGGAAAATACATAACAACACACAAGTACCTTCGAATACATAGGTAGAAAGTGTAGAAATAGAAGCAAAAAGAAAAAAATAAAATGGGAGGGGGAAAGAGGAAAAAAAAAAAAAAAGAAGAAGAAAAGACACAAAGAAAAAAACGGAGAGCACAATCAAATGAAGGCAGTTAATACTCAAACACCGTTTTCAGATTATGTGTTTGTGTTCATTCCCGAAGCTCTTCCTTCAAATTCCCCCTCCCCCCCCCCGCATTTACTCTATAATTTCCTTTTTTCTTTTCTTATTCCTTCTTTACCGTCACTATTCCCCAGACTTCTACAGTTTTTTTCTCATCTGTTTTTTTTTAATAATTCTGATTTGCACTTTTCATTTTCTTCCTCAACCAATAGACACACATATATATATATATTTATATATACAGACAGACAGACAGACAAATATATGTATAAATACATATATTGTATTTCTTCATCTAATATAAATCCTCACAGGGTCGGGTATTGCATTGAAACACAAAGAAACCAAACCTGAACTTCGTCATAAAGGAGTAAAGCAAAACAATAAACAATAAGAATAATAATAATAATCTGAAGAAGAAGAAGGAGGAGGAGGAGAAGGGGGACAGAATGCGCATAAATAAGCATGCGCACGCGTATTTGAGCATTAATAAATGAAAAAGAAAAAGAGAAAAAACAAGAAACACAAATAACAGTTCATTGTATTAAAGAGCGATTGACAACGTTCAAACAAACAAAAAAAACAAAAAGCTGAAAAGAAAGAAAACGAATATTCTGATAATGAAACAGTGTCGTTTATCGATTCGTTTATTCATTTATTCCCGATGTTTCCATCTTAAATACCCAAATACAAACACATTCTGCCCTGTTGTATTGCCTTGCTTGCTCTAATCACACATTTTCCTCTTTTTTTTTAAAAAAAAAGGAAATTCTTTTCGTTACTTTCCTAACACTTCCCTAAAGTAAAGGTACCAAAAAACATAATCATTTTTATACTCATTAAATGAGTGGAGAGTCGTTTATTTCTCATTCCCTTCACTTCTTTCTGTTTTATTTCTTTCACACACACTTTGTTGATTGTTTACTTTATTGATTTTTTTTTCATTAGTTAGTTTGGTACTCAAAGAGAAAAAAAAACAAAAAAGAGAGTTGTCCAACATATTTTAAACAAAAAGATTTTTTTTTCTTTCGAATTAACCAAACTTAATGAAATATTTAAAACAAAAACAAAATGAAAAGGAAAAGAATTCATCAAAACAAAAAAAAAGTACAAAAAAACAAAAAAAGAAAAAAAGAAAAACACCACATCAGTAGTGCCAGCCAAACACGCGCATGAAATGTTGTGGAAAAAGGCAATGAGCATTGGTGAATATGAGGTGATCGGAAAAATAAAATACAACAACGGTTACAAAAAAAAAAAGGGGGGGTGGAAAAAAAAAAAAGAAAACATGTCACAACTAACTTATCACCACTTATTCATAAGGTTTACTTATACAAATACTATTTAACGGGGGGGAAAGTTAAAAGAAAAAAACTCTATGTCATTTATTCATTCGTTAACTCACCTATTTACTTCATTTACTTTTTCTTCATACTTTACTTCACCGGTCACAGCCGTAACAAAAAAAAAAAGAACAAACAAACAAAAAAAATGGCAAGAACCACTTAAATAAACGCTCCTTCTCAAGCAAACACATACGCAGAAGCTGCCCGCATTCCTCTGCAACTCAACACGGAGCCTTCACAATAATAATAATAATAACAGAACGAGGAAAAACAAAAAAAAAGCAACGAAAAGAAGAAAAGAAGAATAGAAAAAAAAAAAAGAGCATCGCTCACTGACTCTATGATAATAATAACAATAATGAAAATGAAGTAGAGAAGAAATTTGCCACATGGAATGGATGAAGCAGCGGATCTTCATAACGCTGCCACTATTTATTTACTTCTCCCAACTCGGGCATTGTTTTTCTTTTTTTTTTGTCGTTGTTCTGTTTGTCCACCGCTGCGGTGAGTTGTAAGGGTAAAAATAAGGAAAGACTGGATGGGCGAGGGATTAAATAAAAATGGAAAGAAAAAAAAGTTAAAAGGCCGCACACAAATAATTAAAGCCTGAAGAGAGAAAGAACTTTTAAAAAAAAAAAAGAGAAATGCAAACACACAAACAAACAAACACACACACACACACCTACATTTCTATTCGGTAAGCATCAACACTCTTGAAGTTACTCGCACGAGTTTTGGAATACATGTTATTTTTCCCTTCCCCCCTTTTCTCCGTCCCAACTATTTTACTGCACCAAAATACCGCGGTAAGGAGCTGCGGCACATCGCATAAGCACCTGGAAGCGGCAGAGGTGTAACAATAAAGTAATAATCATAATAATAATAACAGTGGTGATAATTATTTTCATCCACTTCCCACTTCACCTGTCACCTCTATTTAACCGGTGACGGTACAGTCGGTGGCTTAGAAATAAAACTGTCATCTCGTTCAGTTCACGCAATGCAACACAAACAAGCTTTCTTTATTTTTTAAATTCTTTTCACCCACTCCCTCCCCCATGCATATGTACAAATATATATATAAGAAGAAAGAGATACCCAAAGGCGATGATGAAAAAAAAGGTGACAAACATGTGCGCGTATGCACCAATCGTGAGAGAAATGCACCATGAAGCAAATACTCACATTGGTACATCAGACTCATTGAGGGGTGAAGGCGGCACAATATGTGGTCACTCAGCGAAACTGGCACGGGTCCACATGAGACGGCGCTTTGGTTTGAAAGGCACGCCACATTCGTATCATTGATTCAGGCCCTGCCGTTGCCAACTGGGTGTTATCGGGGGAAAGCGCCAAATAAATAGGACCATCTCGCAGGCCACCATAACCACTCAGCCGTTCCAGCACTTCACCGTCTTCTTTTAATTGATACATTTGGAGCAATTCCGCGACCTTCACGGGGGCACGGGATTGCCCGACAGTTGGAAGAGGTGGGAAACCATCAACTCGACTGGTAACGGTATTGGGAGTGACACTAGCAGTGGTGTTGCTTGCGCTGTAGTTGCTTCCACTAGTGGCAGTGGTATTATTGGTTGTACCGCCGTTAGCACCAACGCCACCAAACGGGTGATGACGATCAACATATGTCACATACCGCGTATCTTCCTCATCACTGGAGTTGTCAGGCGTATCCCACACACCACTAGCAACAAAACCTGAGCCATCACCATCATTCTCTGCCGTGCCAAGATGCCCACCATTCGCTGGTGATTGTCGTAGAGCCACGACTGTGTTTTGACCGGAACCTGCAGGGGCAAGAGATATTAATATCTCATCGGACGTTTCACTGCTGACAATGCCAAGGATTGGAGCGGCGAGGGGGTGCGCTGCCTTCTCCGATCGGCTGCCCACTGAATAAACAGACAGAACAGATCCGTCTGCGCCACCGCCGTAGAGAAGGACAGATTGAAAAAAACTTCCGTGCTTGCCGCGATGCCCATCTGATGCCACGCTGCTGAAATCGCTGAATGGAAAACCCCACCAACAGAATGCTCGCACTGGATGAGGGGCGTTCGCCCAAATCGTTCGTCGCTTTGAGCGGTCATCAGGCCCCATACGGCTCGTTTGGTACAGAAGAAGACTGTTATTTGTCCCAACAGCAATGTGCTCTTCATCTGGAGTAACCTCTAACCTGTAAATTGGCGCTCCTACATTCACAACACACTGAGGTTTCCACGAACCACTCCCAGGGGGAAGATGCAGGGCAGTGCACCACTCCACCGACCAATCGCAAAGGTTATGAAGGGTTAGCGTGCCGCCCATGGACCCCGCGTACAGTGTATGCCCAACAACCTGCAACGTGCTCACGTGACTTGTGTGATCCCTGATAACTACTTGCACTGCCCGAGCAAACATTACATCCCCTCGCCTGCCCGGTCCCTCCCCACTTCCACAACGCGGAAGTGGCGCGACATCCCCCCAAACAGGGCAGCAGCTCACCACTATCCAACCATTTTCCATTCCGTATGCTACGTACACGTCCCCACTGTCGGTCGCCTGTCGTGACGAGGCAACCGCACTCACCACACCGCACGTCTGTGGAGCCTCAAAAATTAGTTGTGTCCTATCAGGTCCATGCCAGACGTAAACCCTGTTCTGCAGCGCAATTACGGCGCCCGCATATCCCCAACACAGTGGACTAAAGTTGGAATGTCCTTGCGAATCACACGACGGAAGGCCATGAGCATCAAGGACTTTCTCATATGTTTCCACCTGCCGCCGTGGGGTCGGATGCTGCGAGTACAATGCGCCTCGTCGGAGTAGCGGACTGCCTTTCACCGACGCCCCGAAACCACTCATCTGCGCACTGAAGGCGGGTGTGCAGGCGAGGTCACTTTCATGTACAACGGGCGTACGGAGTACCGGCGGATCCGCGACTGACTGCCGGGGACCGAGGACAGGAGTGCGCAGAGCCGTGACGGGAGTCATCCGATGCGCATCACCGCACAATGAGGAAGCTCGTGGGGTGGCGCTCCGGCTCTCGCGGTGCACAATAGGAGAATGAGGTCCCTCCATGGGTGGCACCGAGATTGTACTTCCAACAGAAAACGTAGAACAATGGGTTGTTGAATGCAAATAACCCATCCCGCGTACGGGAACAGTTGCAGGTGTCACAGCGCTTTCCCGCGGCGGGCGAACAGGTGTATGACATCCTTCTCGGTGATCAGCGGGCAACACACCCATCAGCGGGGCCGGTGCAAATCCCGCATTGGAACTCATCACTCCACCAAACCTCCTCGTTGGAGTGCTGGAAGGTGAACCCATCAACGATGAGTGGCGGGTGAGAGACATTCTTGAGGTTTCCGACCGTTGACGCATACCCTCTGAATCCACGAAACATCGTTCACGCTCCTGCAAAATGGGAGGATGCCTTCCTCGACTTGGCGGTGACGATGGTGCCGAAATTAGCGCAGACGTCAGAGAAAACGGCTGTGACGATAGGGTAAGAGTTGAGTCTACAATACCATGCGCTGGGGAAAAAGAACCATCGGGATCACCTTCACGAGAACGCGTTAACCGAAAGTAGTCCCCACCGTGAGAAAGCATGTGGCCAGTCCCCGTTAGCCCCATACAGGATTCCAGCGTCCGCCGATAGCGCGCCTCCGTAAGATCTTTGGAATTGTGCTGCAGCACGGCGAGCGGATCACGCAGGAATTCCTTGTAGTCGGCTACGCCAATAAACCGATCCTCTGCTGTCCGTGGGCTCACATCAGTGGACGACCCAACGGTGCATCCCTCTGTGGTGAAGGAACAGGGTGACGGAGCCGGTTGACTGCCGTGTCCGTGACGTGGCTGCCACATTTCGCCGCAAAGCGTCGGGTACCAGCGGAAGAAAAACAAACAAACAAACAAACAAAGGGCGCTTAGTCAAGACTTTCGCGATAATAACGAGCGAAGTTACAGTATCGCCCCCCCCCTCAGCAATGCGCGTACACGCACAAAAAAGCAACTTGTGCGCTGTTTTGCTGATTTTGCCGCAGATACACCCTTTAATAATGGAAGAAAGACGAATGTTTCGCTTTATGGGTAAACAAGCACCACCAAAAATCAACGGGGGCACAAACAAACCCAACCACACCGTCGATTTAGAAAAAGTAAAAAAAAAACGAAAACTCAACAAAAAAAAATATTCTTTCGATTGAAGGCTGAAAAGCCCCTGGTTTCTTTCCCTCCTGAAATTCAAATTTTTATCTCCCTCAAAATCAACGAGAGGAAAACGAACCGGCAGATAGTTGAAGAAGGGAAGTGAATATATGGGGAAGTGTATTCAAATATCTTATCCACCTTCCTTACCCTTACCCCCCTTTTTTTTCCACCGGCAGCTAACAAACAACAAAATCTGTGTAATGTGGCTGATGACACGCCCCTCTGGGTAGATTATCGTTGCTGTTGCTTTTGCCTTGATAAAGGTGAAGCGATGGAAGCAAAAAAAAAATTTTGTATGAAATATATGTTCAAACTGTTATATGTTGAACTTACTCTATGGCAATGGTCCCTATGGTGGTCCAGAAGGGAGGAAGAGAGACAGAGAAATGCCTTTCACTCGTATCCTCTACCGCTACGAATGTCGCAACCGAATTTAGTCACTGCAATGTAACAAATGCTATGCGTTTAAATAATATATATATATATATATCCTTATATGACCTTAGCAGAAGAACGACGGGGATTGGCACAAGTGCTTTCCCTCTTTCCTCACCTTCCCCTTTTGTAACCACTATTAAATATTCCCTTTTATTAAAATATTTGTATCTTTTTTCCTCCTACTGTGTTTCCTTCCCTTTCGGGTTTGCTCTCAAGTAAGTGCAGTCCTTTTTTTTTTCTTTTTGCTTTTGAAAACAGGTGTATTTCTGTTGTTGTGGCTGTTGTTGACACAATAAGATAAAATATAAAATAATCTCGTTTTTTCCCCTTTACCCCAAAGAGAAGTGTCACGCAATACAGCAACAACACAAAAACGGTGAGAAAGTATACACAAAGTTGTCTTCCAATACAAAAAGAAAAAAGAAAATGAAAACCGAAGGAGGGAAAAGAAACCACTTTTCAGTTGGGTTTCGTCGTGTTGAAATGTTGAGGTTGAGATAAAGGAGGGGGAAAGAAAGAGAAAAAAGAGAAAAAAGGGATTTAAATAAGAAAGCTGCAGATCGTATTAAAACAGGGAAGCATCGAGTAGCAGAGTTTCTGACATTAACATAATAAAGAAGGGAAATGCTTTACTTATGACAACAGTAACAGCAGTAGTACAAGCAAAACTCGCAACAACAACAACAACAACAATCAAAAAATTAAAAAATAAATAGGCATGTTAAGGGCAGCACAGCAAAACGCGCGCGCACCCAAAAGCCGGAGTATCTGTTTATTCACTGCAATATCATTCATCTACCAATTCTGTAAAGAAACCGGGACGCCATTCGCCTTTTTGTGAAGGTGGAAGAGCGAAGAGGGGACTCGTCACAGGCAACACAATAAGCGCCACAACATACCAAAGCAACACCACAAGTCCACCCACGACAGACAGTCGCAGCGAATTGTTGGTGTACCAACGTATTGCCTCGCTGTGCTGGGCGTGGTGGCGAAAGAAAAGCCACGTCGTGAACCACAACAATGGCAACCCCGCAAAACCACTGTAGAAATATATTTTACAGAGGCGCTCCGCTCGAAGAATACTCAACGGTCCAGTCGTAAGCATTTGTCCCCTTCGCTACCTCCTTCCGTGTGAAAAGGTTTTAGTAAATGAACTCGCCGATACTAGAAATAGTCGTTCGACCGACTAACAACTCCTTTTGATTTATTGAGCTTTTGGCCTTTATTTACCTTCAAACAACACTAGCAATAAGCAATTGCGCTCCTCCCCCGTTCCTTTTAATTGTGACTGGGCAACACGCCTTCTCACCTATTTGAGAAAGAGCTGAATGAAAACAAAAAAAAAGAGCATTAGAATAATGGAGTGAGCGATCATGGTGCGAAGAGGGGTGTAAGTGAACAAATAACACGGGACATAACAACGGTGCAGGCGGTTCTACAAGTCCTCAAACTGAAGTCGGCCACAAGAAACAGTGAACACTGAAAACGAATGCACAAAGCAAAACAAAAAGCCACACACACACACACACACAAGGAGCAAAATAAAGAAGGAAATAGCAGTTCAACCCACTGCAACAACAACAACAAACATCTCTTTCCCCAACACGTACATTTTTGGCTCACTTTGACTTAACGATACAAGAAAGGTCCCGCAGCAGTTACAGTCACCAAACTCGTACCGGGGTATGAAAGTACACATCTACTTTTTGTCGCAAAAAGAAAATAAATGTGGCGGTGAAATAAAGCTACATCTGCGGCAATTACAGCGTGGAGTAAGTTGAAAAAACAAAAACGCCTCCCCACTACTGCACCAACAGGGGGTCATATTTCACAAAAAGGTGATAGTAAAGGGAATTTGCGTCACCGGTGCACTACCGTTGATGCTTAACCACCTGGACAAACACCCCAAGAATACCTATAACGTTGGTGCACCAACGGGTGAATAAAAAAAAAAAAATAGGAAAACAAAGAGGAAGACAAGAATCTATACATATGTTGTTGTTTTTTTTTACGCGCGCACCCCTCCGCCTCCCCCCCCCCAACTGTCATTTACCTGAAGAAACTTCTGACTGAGTGAGGCATGGAAGACGGTACCTCAAGAAGTTTTCAGAAGGAATCTTTGCAGAGCATTGTGTAATAGAGCTCCCGGAGGTTTTACCGTACCCCTTTAACTTCGACGACAAATCCCGCACACGCGCACAGCGTTCCTCACCTGAAATTACAGATAATATTCGTGATTTCGGTTTAAGCATTTTCTCATCATCAAATATGCCTCTACGCTCGTGCTTTAAGGTAAGTGACTCCACAGCAAACAGCTCCTTTGTTTCCGCGGTAGGTTGATGTACTTCGGGATAAAATAGTCGAGCTTTTGGTGGCGAATTGATGCCGGTCTTTGGGAGGAGATCACGTTCCGGTGGTGGTCGAAATTTCATATTCCTCACTTTTATGTCTTGCACGACTCGCGGCGGGTGCACCTCTTGCGTTACCGACTCCTCCTCAACCAACTCATTACCACTTCGGTTAGGGTGGTGTACAAGTGGAAGTGGCCTGTACGCTTCTGCTGGTGGTTGGTACAGTTGTGGTATTGTAAGAGTTGAGTAATGAACACTTTTCTTACTCTCAGGGGTTGGTACACGGGTACACGTGTAAGGAACTTGAGTATTCTCCAGATCCCAACAAACGTTACGGGGTTCATCGGTGCCAACAAGTGGTCGACCAAGCTGCACACTGCGTGTGTAGTCCACCACAGAACCAGTGAAAAGGAACCGGGGACGCAGGGGTCGACGGCCGTTTCCATTAAATGTGGTGTAATCGCTGCCTGTCAGCAGCGGCTGAGCAATTGGTATAACTTCTTCATTGAATACAATGTAACCCGTGCAGTTGTTCATGAGTGAATCATACACAGATCGCGCATGCTGTGCACTCACCGGCACTTGAACAAACACCAATTCCTGACCATCGCCGCCAATACAACCAGCGGGGTTCACCAAGTATGGTGAAAAGAGAAGGTCCTTCTTGAAGTAGGCCATTTCACCATCCGATTCATCGTTGGTTACGCCAATAAGAGCCAAGATCTTATTTATAGTACTCGTTGTACTTCTCACTTCGTCTTCGCGGTACCGTGCCTCGTCGAGTATATCCTGAAGCGCGTCTACCTCCCCGCCCTCGCGGCTGCAAGACGAAAGCCGTTTCATGCAATTCGAGAGGCGGGCCCGTAGTGCCACACGCCGCAGTCTTCGCTGCACTAACAACTTCAGCAATTCCTCTCGCGTCAGAGATGCTAAGAACTCGTCTTCTTCGTCAGCCGACGGTGAAGCGCCTAATTCACTATCATACTGTTTGGTACCATTCATGTAGCCGGCTCCTTCCTCACCCCCTTCACCAAAACATAAACCCCGCATACCTCGACGGCCAACACCCTGACCCAAGTACATTTTTCCACCTTTGAAAAGCCGCTTTACCGCACTGTACGATGCAGCTTGCAACCTAGCAAAAGCATCCTTCGCCCCCAACACTACCTCGTTTTTCGCCCAGTAGTTGAACTCGCGTCGGCGCCCTGAGCGGCTGTTGACACTAAATACATCCACTTTGTCGTCTGAAACTACACCACCGCCTTCCGCAGCGGTGGATGGATCCCCTTTATCGGAATCAATAAAATAGCTAGCAACCACGCGGCGACTACGTGGGTCCATCACATGTCCCTTTTCTCCATGCTTGCCTTTGAGATGCTTGACCGGGTCCTCCATAAAGTCAGTGATGAGCCGAACCTCAGCCGCATAAGTTTCTAGGAACCCGAGAAGGCTATTCACACGTCCCTGGATAATTTCAAATGCCTTCCGTAGGGCGTTCATATCGTCGTTGTATTGGCAACGCAGCATCTGTACACTGTGTCGAAGCTCGTCCAAACGCTCCCTCAGAAGCACCTGTGCATGACTCACTATGGTGGGGATCTGAGCCGTTATGACTGATGCACTGCATTGATCTAGCATAGACAACAATCCAGTGCGGCAACCGTCCCCCTTGTCAAGCATTCCTCCTAAAGCTCGACGAGCCAAAAATTCAGCTAGCGCTTTTCTTGCTGCCTCATCTGATAAACCAGGAGAGCTGATAGTGTCCGCTAGTTTCTTCCCCTCATCGCCAAGCAATCCCTCCATCGTCAGGGCTCGTACATACTGCTCGTAATCAAATATTGCATTAACTGGATCACCCCACACAGACTCTGCAGTTTGTGTGGCCACAGATACGGTACGGCGTGTCAACAGTTTTATCCCTTCCCTGTCGCCTCCGAAACGTGCACTTCGCGCCGAAAGTGAAACAGGGGTTGCTGGCGCTGTATCACCTGCCTTGCCTCCCGTTGATCTCCGGAACTGCGTGAAACGGGCTGAAACAACAGAAGCTCGCCGCTCTAAACCTTCACCATCCGCGTGCGAAGCCTCCTGCCGTGGACTGCTGCCACTCCAAATTGAACCAGGGCCCGGATGTGTATCCTCCATTCCCAGCGGCCCGGAAGTGCCACTTTCCTCACCCGAGAATGACGATGACCCTGATGGTAAAACTTCACCGCATTCCTCCATTTTAGATTTGGAAGGGGCTTCAACGGTACGAACTACACCTGACACCGGCCGCGATGCACCACGCGCCGCCATGTTTAGCAACTCTGCCGGAACGCATTGAAGTGTGATCATCCGCCCCCAGCGTGTTCGTTGCATCACAGTCACGCAATCGTGCAACTGATGCCTCAGAATGAGCACTTCACGGAAGTAACTGTGCAGCATTTCATCATGTACCGTGCGGAACCGTCCAAGCATCTCCTCCGCCTCGCTCCGTTCTTGTTCCCTGCGCTTGAGTTCAGCCTCTAATTCCTTTATACGTTCTTCTAATAAGACCCTTCGCCTCCCTTCTGTACTGAGTTCTACTAACGGAATGGCGCTGTTGATAACATTTTGCACTATCTCACGCACAAACACACCGCAAATCTCTTCGGGGGCTTCGTCATACGCCGGTCGTTGTGTGTCGAGATGCTCCTGCACTTGATAAATGAGGGTGGCCAGTCGTCGCATAACATCTGCTCGTACCTGTGGATGAACGTTGTGTATTGTTAGGATGTTATTCACATCGCGCACCTTACTCTGTACACAAAGGAGAATCTTTCCCATCTTTTCTGCTTATTCGCACTTTGCCGTATTTCTCTCCTTATTTTCTTTTTTTTTCTTTTCTGATCTTTATCAACTAAAACCAACCACACCCACCCCTGACCCTTTTTTCAGTTGTGTTCGGTGCCGAATCTGACTCTCTTATTCAAGCTTATGTACAAATGAATGGTTGCTGAAGCAGGATTTCTCGACAATGATATGTACTATGAACTCCCAGGCCAAGTTGTACGGTAAAGCGGACACAACACCGCACTATCCTTCTCTCAAACTTAACTACTTGGCAAACCACACTTCAAACACACACACTTACACTCAATGAATCCAACGAAAATAAAAATATTAAAAAAAAAAAAAAAAGAAACAGCATAGAAGAAATAAAATAAAAGGGATGGGATGGGATATGAATGGAAAAGAGGGAGTTCGCAAAACAGAAAAGTTCGAACAGACTTTTGGTTACTACATATGATTCTTCTTTTCTTCTTAGTCTGTTTTAGCCGGATATCATGTATAAGACGCTACTCCCAGAGCACATGGATGCGATTCCTTATGCCCGTACGTGACAAAACCCACACACTCATTGTTTGGTAGAAATAACGTTACACACACACACACACAATTTTTACCTCACCGATGCGAATCCCTCTTATTCACCGACGGTCTTAACCCATATGTGAATGCAAAAGTAAAAAAAAAACAGAAAGAAAAATTTCACATTAAAAAAAAAAAAGACAAACCGTATTGAAGGATCTGCTTCAGTCCTTTACCAACCCATATGATAGCAGGACAAAAAACCTTTAGGTGGTAATACCTGAAGACAGGCCGCGCAAACACGAAAGAAATGGAGATTATATATATATATATGCATATAATTTCATGTATGCCTATGAGGAAATGAGACGAAACAAGACGAAAAACACTACAAAACAGACATGTGAACATTTCCCCTGGGGTTCAAACCCTCTTCATCCGCACCTTGCAATTCAGTATATCTTACAAAGTGCGTTTTTTTTCCTTATCTCTCCACTCTTTAAGCCCTCGCTCAAAGACTCCACCCACCATTCCATTCGGGCAGTAAATGCTCGTAACGCCGATGCTCGAGACGTGACCGATGTTGTCCTGCTGATTATCAAAGAAAATAAAGTCAGAAAAATCACCCCTTACAGTCGGATCGTGCTCTTTCACTTTCTTAAGAATAGTACGGTGCTGATTTTTCTTGTTTGCCTTATATATTTCCACTAAATCACCAAACAGAGAAAGCATTGGCACATCATTTCCTCTCTTGTCTCTGAACCGAAACAATTGCAGCAGTTCCATCGCCCATCGCGGCTCATCACAAGTAGAAGATATCGCCAAATGGGTATTCCGCCATTCCTCAGTTGTGCTCAGCATTTGCAGCAACTCCCGCGTTTGACCAATAAGACGCACTTCCGTCCCTTTTTTATCAATAGCAATGCTTGAATTATCTTTCGACAGCATAAAGGGAGCGCCACCACCCCAAAGTTCATACATCTCAGGCCTCCACAATGTGCCATCAAGATCAAAAACAATAACACGAGGGGTTGGCTCAGTACTCATTATGTCAGTGAGATCTCTCAAATGCAAGTAATTATAATATACAATACAATATATAATTATATATATATATATATATATATATGTACAGTTATATTTATGGTGTATGCGCGTTTCCTTTCGTGTAAGGGGAAGATATATAGAAAGAGATTTAAAAAGATAAAAATAAAGAAAGATAGAGAGCTAGGAGAATTTGGAGCGGAAGACCATACACAAATAGAACTGCGTTGAGAAAATACATAGAACAATCATTTGAAGGAAAAAAGAAAGAGGAAAAGAAGTAATTTTGAAGTGGTACGAAACCGTCAGCCACGTGGGTGACGCAGAAAGAAGAAGAAGATACGAAAAAAAAAAAACTGAAAGTGACCAAGTAGGTGAGAAACGACAACAACAAAAAAAAAATGTCTAACACATAATAATAAAATGGTGATAGTAGTGATTGCAAGGGTGGTAAAAATGATAACAGTAATGATAATAGTGATGGTAATAATAATAATAAGGTAAGGGGGGAGAAACCACTAATTCAGGGATATAAAAAGTAGCAACTATTCTTTCAGTTGTTATTTTTCTTTTCTTCATTGGTTGTAGCATTTATTTTTCTTGTGTTCCCATATTTTTTTTTCATGTTCTTGTTTTCTTTTCTTTTTTTTAAAAAAAAAAACTGTACTGATCGCCTTCGTCTTGGCTTATTAGTGTTGTCGTTTCTTCCTTTTTTTTTTTAAACCCTCTCCCCTTCCTTTTATTTGCTTTGTTTCACCCACTTTCATATAAAATCCCATCATACTTTGCCCAATATTTTATTTTTGTTTATTTTAATTCTTCTTTGTAAGTTGTTTTCTCGCCAGAAAGTGCGCAGTTTTGCAGCTGACTTGACTGACGATGGCACCGGAGCGATCAACAGCCCCTGGATATCTAAACATGATTGTAATTGGTTAATATCAATTTTTTTTTTTAAAAAAAATTTTGAATATTTACAACAGTGTTAAACACCACCAATATTAATAATAATAATAATAACAAGAAAGAAAAGAAAAGATGTAATAAGACCACTTACCCCCCTCCCTCCCCTCCCTTCCTTACCAGTCATTAGTCTGATTTTTTAATTTCTTCCCTCCCCCCCTTTTTTTTATTTGCACACGTGTGTGGAAAAGGGCGGGAAAAAGGAAACACAACACAACACAACACAACAAAATAAAATAAAATAGAAAGAAAGAAAGAAAAGAAAAGGAAAGGAAAGGAGAAAATACTGATCAAAACCCGAATACAAAAAGAAAACGTCTTGAAGGCGGATGGAAGAGGCCAGACTCCGCAGGTAAAGTAAAGAAAAAGTATTTTTTTTTTTTGTGCAGGGAAAAAATAAAGGAAAATTTACCCACACACAAACACACACACACACACACACACACACAAAGACAACGAAACAGATCGAAAAATAGATAGAAAGAAAGACCACAGGAAAAAAAAAAACATACAGACAGACACAACTTAAAAAAAAAAAAAGCTGTACATGTAAGCATAAGAAATCATATATATGTATGTATATATATAAGCATTTACACACAGTGAACGTGCTCATGAAACACTCACATAAACAAACACCAAAAATAACAGTTTAGTTTTCTTCCCTTTTAGTTGCTGTTACTGTTGCATGTTAATCTAATTATTCTTTCTTTTCTCTTTCTTCTTGTCGAGGCACGATCACAAACACAAACACAAACACACACACCCAAATAATTAAAAAAAAAACAAGCACAAGTAAATACAAAAGTGGAATTAAAAGATAGAAAAAAAACACAGATAAATAAATAAGCGAATGAGAGCACAATGCGGGTTTGACATATCACGATTAAAAAAAAAATTCACATCATATATTCACTTGGGAGAGTGTACTGCGGTGAACACCACAACAACAGAAGAAGAGAAAGAGAAAAAGGTGTGCTTTAAAAATAATGAATAAATTAATCATTTAATTATCAATTTATTTATTCATTAAAATAAAAAAATTAAAAAAACAAAACAAAGCAAAATAGTTCAGAAACATAACAATAGCTACTTTTTTTCTTCTTATTTATTTATTTTTGATATCACGCATTGCTACTTTCGACCTTCCTTACACCATTATTATTATTATTATTATTATTATTATTATTATTTATGCATTAAGGACGCCCCATTCCTTACGGGGCGACCCCTTTGATATCAAAGTGCTGTGGTTACCTTTCTTTATATTATATGATTTAATGTATATTATTTATCCTCCTTTTATCTCTTTTTTTTTTAAAGATCGTAATATTTTGTCTCATATCTCATTTATTACCGCATCTTTTCCTCCTCCTCCTTCTTGTCCTTTTCGCGATACATACGCACAATGACAAAAGAAAAAAAAAGGAAATAAATAAATAAATATAAAAACACCCGTACAGTTACCGCCATTTACTGAAGAAAGGAGATTTGTTTGAGAAGGTATAAAAAGGGGGAAAAAAGAAGAAAGATGTTACAGATAGGTGGTAAAAAGATCTGGGGAAAATAAATAAATATTTTATACGTATATGTCTACATACTTTTCAAACATATATGTACATCTACAAATTAAATAAAATTTTTTAAAAATGCCATGAGCAACCCTTTAAGAACTTAAATGGAGAGGGTTCCCCCTAATCAAAACAAAAATAACACAAAAACAATAATAATAATAATAATAACTCACTTCAACTGACGTACCGGCGGTTGCTTTGAACTTTTTTGAACCAAAAAAAAAAAGGAAAATAAGCGCGTCGCCCCTCCAAACCCTCATACTTGTACTTTATCAATTTGTAATTCCTGATCTTCTGTCTTTACAAAAAAAAAAAAGAATTATCATTATTTGTTTCTTCTTTCTATCTTCCTTTTTTTTTACTGTTTGATCTCACCGTTTTAATTTTATTTCTTCTTTTCTTCCTGCTTTTGACGGAAAGGCTGAATTCTACAAAATTTGCCTCTATACATGTGTCCGCTAGAGGTATCATTTACGTGACTTTATTTACACGCCTTCCTTCCTTCCTTCCGTCACACACACTCTCTCTCTCCCTTTTTCTCCTTTTCTCCTCTTTTATATTTAAAAACAAAATAACATGTTGGCGCCGTTTTGTTTCGTTTTATTTCACATCTTTCTTTCTTTTATATGATTCACACCTTTATTGTATGGGGGGGGGGGAGAAATAACTGGAAAGAGAAAAACAAAAAAAAAAAAAAGAACCACCTATTTTGTATAAGTGTGCGGATATGCGCGTGTCCTGTGAGTATTTATTTCCCTCTCTTCAACGTTTCCCACTACTTTATTTATTCTTTTCCTCAAAAGAAAAATCAAAAACCAAAAGCAATACACACATATATAACATATACATATATATATGTATATGTATATAATGTCGCGACACATCGTTAATTATACCCATCGCTCAATCATCTCCCCGTTCATGAAGTTAATTTCTCCACCACCTCCCCAGAGACAAGCATATCCATTCATATATAAATAAATATATATGTGCGTGCGTGTGTGTGTGTGTCTGCGCACATTATTATTATATTTATCATATTTAACTTTTCTTCTCTTTTTTTCACAGGGCCTCGCATTCGCCAACACTACCCACTACTCCCTCCCTCTTTGCAGTGTCTCAAACACGTTCAAAGATAATTAAATAAATAAATGAACTTTTTTGTGCCCCTACACTTTTAACTTCCTTCTACAAACACAAACACACGTAGCCACGCAGGTATATATATATGTGTGTATATATGTGCATGGATGCATATATAAATGTAAACATACACGTCAACGTATTCGCTTTCTCCACAGAAACACAGACACACATCACCACTATCATACAGCAGCAAAATAGTTTTAAAAGTATTTAAAAGGAAAGTTTATATACACAGCCACACTTCACACAATTGAAGTATCACATCACTTTTGTTTTAATTAATTTAAATAACAACTCCTTTACACTTTTTCACTCATTTACTCATCCACTTGTTCACTCGTTTCTTTGTTGTTGTTTTTTGATTTCTTTATTTTTTTCCCCCCGTTTCTTTTACTTTTTTTCTTCGTTCCTTATATCACTCCGGAATTCTCCCTTTACCCTTTTCCCTCCATTCACTACTTAAAAGTGTGACGATTGGAGGGAAAAATAATTTTTTTTAAAAAAGGAACGGGGAATCCGTGGGAGAGACTAAAAGCGATTGAACTAATAAAAATGATGATGATAATAGTAATAATAATAATAACTGTAATTATAATAATTATTACAACTATTATAATTATAATAATAATAAAGTGGTGTATAAATATATATATATATATAGATATAGATATATAGATATAGATATAAGTAAAACAGAAAAAAAAGACATAAAAATGAGCTACTCGGTAATGAAGAAAAGAAGCGGACTATACGTCGCGCTCATTTCACACATCACATCCGCGACATAATCGAAAATAAAAGAAAAACAAAACAAAACGAAAGAAAATCATGAAAACGGAAAAAGGGAAAAAATGAGAAAAGGGTAAGTGATGTGCACAAAAAAAAAAATCGTGACAGCAAAAAAAAAACAAAAGAAAACAAAAGCGCACTCTTTGACTTCCTTCTGCGCATACATCATTAAGGTAAAAAAAAAAAGAGGGTAAAAATAACGAAAGAAAAACAACATCAATAACAATAAAAGTAATAATAATAATAATAAAGAAAAAAAAAGAGATTTCAAAGGGGTCACACAAATTTGGTCACACACGTCCCTCTTCCACACCACTTGCCGCTTTTTTTTCTTTTACTTTTTCTCGTCCCATCACTTCTCTTCTTTTTCTTTGTTTTCCTCCAAACAAAACAAAACAAAAAAAAACCTCGCCCGCACCCAATCAAACATTTAGTTTTCTTTTACCTCATGGACCTTCCCTCACACCCATCCGGAAAAAAAAAAAGCGTACACACGCAACCAAAAACGCCAAAAAAAAAAAAATGAGTAAGTAAATAAATATAAATAAATGTAGATATAAGTATAAATATTCATATAATAAACGTGATACTTTGATTTATTCATCTACTCCTTTCAACGGCTCATTGACACGTAACATAAAACAAAAATTAAAAAAAACACCAACACACTACTAAATACCCATCGATCCCAATTCCTCACGTTAAGTTCCCCTCCTTCAATCATTATAATCTTAACAGTCACAGCGCAGGGAAAATTTAAAAAAATAAAAAATAAATCAACTGCAAAAAAAAAACCGTTTCTTGTTGATACTGGCGTTGTTGTTGTTACAGTTTTCTTTTTTTTTTCCAAGGTATTGTTACTGTTGTTGCTGTTCTTTCTTTTTGATTTGGCTCCGTTTTATTCTTTTCTCATTCATCTCCTCCATTTATCTCGCATCACACATTTTTCTCCGCTTATACGTCCTTCCTCTCTCTCCTTCACCTCTTGTTACCATTGCAGGCATCTGTTGACGATGAATTAAAATGTGAGAAACGCAAAAAGATGAAAAAGTTGAATAACAAAAGACAAAAGCATAAAGCAAAAGCAAAAGCAAAAGCAACAAAAAACAACAAAGGAAAACAAGATAGTGAAACAATAGGTAGGACGTAGAAGCCAAATTTAGTGAAGAAAATTTGAGTGGGGAAGCACAACCTTGCATGCAAGTTAAGAGCGACAGGGTTAGATGGGGAAGGAGTAAAAAAAAACGAAAAGAACCCAGTTGAATTACATGCTTTGGAAAGTGGAAAGAGCTAGAGCAAAAAGGAAAAAAAGGAACAGATGCGTAAGAAAACAAGGAAACCGGTGAGGGAAATGATAAAAAAAACAAAAGATAAAAGCGAGCGAAGAGAGAGAGAACCGGATGGGAAGAAGAGGGAAGGGAATGGGTGAAAACAGGGGCGAAAAAGCGAAGTGGGCAAATGGTGTGGGCCGAATGTGGCACTGCCTCCGTCCACGACAATGACCGAGTTATTAATGAACATACCACACAAAAGGGAAGGGGGGGAAAAAAGCAAAGATGGAAAATAGGGAGAGAGAAAAAAGAAAACGAAGACAAAAAAGTTATAAAGAAAAAAAAACAATGGGAGGGCGCATTGCCCTGCGCTACACGAAAGTCCACACCCGCGCAACGCCGTCCTGTGAAGCCGTTATAATCCGCCGCTCCACAGAATCCACGCGAATGCCACGCGAAAGTCCCTTCCACGCTTGCACATGGCCACCCAACACTTCGCCCAGCTTCCTCACATCCCAGAGATATAAATTCTCGCCCACACTACCGGCCATGTACATATCGTTTACATGCAAACCAGTTACGTATCCTCTAAGCTTCAATGTATGTGTTATATCCGCAGTGGACGTGCTGTTCGGTGCAATACCAGCAACTGGTTTTGGTGTGCGGTAATCCCAGGACAGGATAGTACTATCAAACGAACCGGTGAAAAAGTTATTGCTGTTCCGCACCGTCAGGGCTGGAAGCTTGCGTGTGTGCGCGGCAAACTGTACGACAGACAAACCCACATCCACATTAACAGCCATCACCGTCCCATCACTACCTCCTACGAGTGCAACGGGTTCATTCCCAAAAGCATCCACAACTTGTGCATTAGCGGGGATGGAAATCCGCATGGAAGTATTCCCACCGCCGCGGAGAAGAAGCAACTCATGTCGCAGCCCCCCGAGTAGTAAAAATGGATATTGCGAACCGAGGCTTTTTACGTACGACAGACAGTAGGCATCATTACCAAGTGAAGCCGTGTAAGATGGTGTTAGCACGACGTCCTCTCCGCAGTCCAAATCGAAGGCCCACTCAACACACGTGCCGTCTTCACAGGCAGTGGCGAAATGAAACTTGTCGTGGGAACTGAGATCCCAAATGGAACTGTCATGGACGTGGGTTTGCAACAGAGACTTACCAAATCGGTCCACAAAGTACACATTTCCCATGGAGGAGCCCACGGCAAAACGCCCGTCCTCACCAGCCACGTCTACGCATAGAAACCTATCACCTGGTACACCCGAGAAAGTGGCGCAGAGGGCCAAACGGCCATCCGATAAATGTTCCTCCCTCACCAGTTGTGTCTCGATCACTTCACGAGGGGCGATCTCCACTACATCCACTGCAGCATTAATTCGCACACGCCGTTTGCCCCTGCCTTGGCGTCCCGGATCATCTCGGTTCTCAGAGGTTTCACCAATGGTACAAAAGGAGCCCCCAGTAACGACACGATCCCGCGTCATGGAAGCTGTCATAGTGTGTGAAAGCACTGTTAACGATGTGGAGAGGGACGACCGGACCTTCACCACCCGAGCGTGGTTTATGAGAAACCGTGGGAAGTGTGGGTGTGGTTCTAAGCATATAATGACCCTCGCCTTCGGGTTAAACCCCTCAAAGTTGCGCGCCCTTGCTTCCCTCATCAGATCCTCAAGTACGCCACAAGTGGATATGGACTTGTGAGCGTTCACCATGACGAACCATTTACCCTCCGTCATGGCGGATACGAACTGCTCTCCAAACTCCTCCGGTCTTGTTCTCCGGCGAAGCTTCGCGCCGAGATCAACTGTCAGAACGCTAGCTCCCATCTTTGCTGCAGTGAACTCCAGCTCAGCAATTGGATTCACATCTTGGTAAACACAAATAATGCACGAACCTATTTCAACGCCATCGAGAGCAGCGGCTAAACTTCGTCGAATGGTACGTGAAGAAGATGCGGGACGGTGGCTCGACGAAGTCACCCCATTCGCGGAGTTCATGTCGGATCCCCTTCCCAAAACTTTTAGTTGCTCAAACTCCAAAAGTGATGGCGTCAGGCCCTCGGTAATCGACCCGGCTTCCTTTCCAGGAATTTGGTTGACTTTACCGCTTAGCTCTGGTAGAGAAAAATTACTGAATGAGAAAGCCAACTGGGAGCCGCCTTCGTCATGCCCCACTTCAACTTCGTCACTGCATCTCTTCGCCACACTCGGAAATGAGATGGCGGCAGAAACGGATTCCGCCGGTGAGGACGACGCAGAAGACACCAAACTTGATGGCTTCTCCACATCGCTCTGTCGCTTGCCATTGGCGACTCGATTCCGCTGTGTCTCAGTTAGATTCTGTGGAGCAACGCTACTGGACACACCATTACACTCCACACTACCCCTCAATTCAACCCTCTCACCGTAGCAGTCAACCCTCTCGAATGCAATCAGTACTGTATTCCCCCTCCGTGAATGCAGAAGCTCCCGCAATTCACCGCTATCCGTTACCATATGACCATCCACGCCCACTATGCGTGTGCCGAAGCAAAGTTTTGACTTAACATCCTTATCCCCATCGGAGGCATGACATTCGATACGACAGTCAGCCGAGATACCTACAGTTGCCACTAGACGTTCTACAGTTGTTACCACAATGTCCTCCGTTCCGGGTTCCATAGTTTCCCCAAGGCAGCAAAAACCTACGTGCAGTACGATGTTAATAAGCGAACCAGCAAGTGGGAATCGCAACGATGGTAATTAGAGGGCAGTGCTAATTTACTCTTCCCGTTTAATAATCCCCTTCCCCCAACGGCACACGCACAAATCGGCACAAATTTAGCTGCTTACGACAGCAGCACACCTCAAGGAACACAAGTCCCACTGTCCTTTCCTCACGGGAACCACCCACAGCGGCACTCTGTCGCTCCCGCTAATAACTATTGTTGTTGTTGTTTTTGTTTTATTTTCTCACTCTCTGCTCTTCTGTTAGCCGCCTCTTTCGTTTTTCAGCCTGCTCGCCCGCGTGGTGGTAGCCAGACTGACGGGTACTTGGTGATTGGTATGACTTACTGTTTTGATATATATAACAAAGAAAAGGGAAGGAACGATGGTCAAGTTGGGAAGAAAATGGGTGAAAAGGCCCTAAAATGGGATGAACTAAAGGAAACACACCAAGTGCCACGGCGGGGTGGGGAGAAAGACGGCTGCGGTAGTGGCAAAGGCAGTGAAAAAGAAACAACAATTTGGGAAAAGGGAGAGGAAGCGGCTTATTGGATTGCAGCAAGGTACCCTCTGCCGCTCCTACCATACTCGTTCCCACCATTTCAGCCAAACAGTGGGAAAGTAAAAAAAAAAAAAAAGAGAACTCCTCATCGCCTTTTTTGTCGCCCTTCACCACATTTGCCTTTTTTCATCTGCTGTTTCTTCTCTACAACTTTTTTTTCACCTTGTCTCCCCCCCCCCGTTTCGGGTTGTCATTTCGATCGCACAAATGTGTCCGCACGATAACGAAAGGTATTTTGAAACCTCCCACCGCCACAACATCATATTAGTTTCTTTATTTCTTCCCTCTTTCCACCCTTCATAACACGCCTCTAAAACGAAACAAAAAGAACAGCAGGGGTCGACTCAAGACATATACAGAGATAAAAAGAACAACAATTGCGTAGCAGGTGGGGGGAAAAAGAATAATGAGGTGGTGGGTAAAGAAAAGTGAAGTCTGGGGGGAGATGTGAAAAATAATTGAAGTAAGATGGCACACGTACAGATCTAGTCTACTTGATTTTCCATACAAATGAAGAAACAAAGAGAGTATGCACGTAACAAAAGTTCAATGAACACTAAAGTCACGCTGAAAGGACGAAGGACAAACCCCATCCACAAGCGGCGTATCCTTATAATGAGTGACTTGTACTTTCCCGCTTCACGGAGAACATAACCAAACAGGAGAAAAAAGATAAGAAAAAAGTGTTTACTGTTGCGCAGGTAAAGATATTCGCACGAAACGCAAAAATCTCATAACAACACCATCATCATCAACACTCGAATAGTCAAAACGCTCATCATTCCCATCATTATGATCACAACCGCCCTCTCTGCTTTGTTTTCTGTCACCTATTACCTTAACACGTCTAAAGAAGTTAATGATATATATTTATATTTATATACTTATATATACTAAAGATACACGGTAGTTGCACCAGTACAACTGCGCTAACACGCAATAGTACTGTAAAGAGACGCGCAGTATCCCCTCCTACAAATACACGCACATACAAAAAAAAAAAGAAAACAAGCAGGTGTTGGGGCGATAAATACTGCAGAAAGGAAAACAACAATGCAAAACCTTCACATGACTTCACAACGTGAACGAAATCAACGACGGCGAGAGCGGCTACGCCCACTCTTCCCGGCGCGTTCACTACTAGGAGAAAGTGACAACCGCCACAACGCACGCTCGACGTTAGGTCGTGTGGGTGCACCCTCCAACCGTCTGCGTGCGGCAATACCAATAACCGGTTCCTGTATCTTCGCGTTATTACGTTGCTTGCACACATCCGAAAAAGGCATGGCCTCATCATCACCGTTATTTTCTTCAATATTGATTGGAGGAGAAGAATTCGTGCGGCGCCCACTTAATGAACCCGACCGCACATATTGAGGCAGTGGGGACGACGTCCTTAGAGCAGCCCTCGCACTCCCACGAGAAACACTCGGAACATTACGTCCCAAAGCGGGACGCAACAGTTTGCTCCTCACATCGCGCAACACACCCAACGCCCGGCGCATGCCGTCGGCCAAATTCTCGGTGCGCGGTGAGGCGCTACGTTTGGGACCCACCGGCACATTCACATCATCGCATAACTCCTCGTCGGCGGTAGGAAATACCGTACGGGCAGTACGTGGCGTGGGACTACGTTGGTGGGCCTGACTCCCATGGCACCTCGAACGATGCGCAATGTCTAATGGGGAGGAGTCAAGTACTTCCAACAGTTGCCCTCGCATGTCCCCGGCATCCTTATCCTGACGGGATGGCGTTGCGCTATGCAACCGCACAACCGAACGGCTGGTGCGAGGAGTCTCCCTTCGCGGGCTCGCTAAAGACTCCCGAACGCGGCGGGCGCTCTCACAGCGAGCCACGTGAATGGCTTGCGACATCAACAGCTTCTCCTCCCTTTCCAACTGGTGAATCCGTTCCTCAATCTGTGCATCCGACATGTGAGCACCTATAGGAATTGCATCTTCACTCATTTGTGGCCGTGGGGAGAGTGAGGTAGGAGTTAAAGTACCTCCTCCTGCACCCTCTGCCGCCGCTTGTACATTCGGCAGATCATCCTTGATCATATCATGTGCTACAGTGAGATCTTGAAGCTCCTCCCGCGCTTGCTCCAAGCGCTGACGCAACCGCTGGAGAGCCACCTTCTTGTCAGCAACCGGAGGGGTGGCGGGTCCTAAAGACTTGATCATGGGCACCCAGCGAGCGGCTATGCGCTCTATGCAGATGACGTGTTTATACTGTAACTGGCACCGCGCTGCTTTCTCTGAAGACAAAAGCAGTTCTAGTTGGGTTACTCGTCTTTGCCGCGCCTCATAGAGTTGATACTCCCAATTCGCCAATTCGGTGTCTCCTTCAGCATCGCGCTCCTTCACACGTGCCTCCAGACGAGCAACCTTGTTGCGGCGGCACTCAATCTCATCCTCAATTTGACGTTGCCTCTTGCCCTCCCGTTCCTCAATATCGCGGTCCTGTCGCTGCTGCTGTGTCAACTCCTCTAGTCGACTGTAAAGCGGACCGATTTGATCAATAGCCACAGAATGATCGTGCGCAATAAGAAGTCGCTGAGCATCCGCCATCGCCCGTATGGGTTCAGAGACCTGTCCCTTAAAGCTACCCACGATAGACGAGACAGTTTTGTCGACGTACAAATAAGCATCACGCAGTCCACGTTGATAATAGGCATCACTTAACTCATCTATCCCTCGGACAATCTCTTCCGCACCTATGCTGTATTCGTGCGCGAAAAGCGGTGGCATGTTGAGTACCATAACCGGATCGTTTTTGATTTTCATGGCTCGCTGCGTAAAGCGCAGACTAGATACCGTTTGCTCAAAATTTTCCGTAGATGGGTTAATGCAACATAGAATGAAGGTCATACCGGACCCGCCCAGACAGTTCCGTAAAATACGGGTAAGTTTGGCATCACGGTAGGGTACATAAGTACGCTTGTCTACGATCGCATCCACCACATTACCAAGCGTTAGCAAGCTTTTGTTGATAAAGCCTCCTTCACGCAGCAGGATACCTTCTGTGTTTGCACGAGATGCGGATTCAGAACCGGCAAGATCCACTAAGTTGATTGTACTCACTTGTCGGCTCGACCTGTGAATCTCAAATGTGAGAATCATGTGCGAGCGACTACTGTGGTCATTGAGGTTCGTTACACCGTACTTGCGGTTGCGCTCCGCGGCGCCCTGCAGCTTCGTAAAACCCTCCAGAGAATCCAATAAAACAGACTTTTTGTCGAAGTAAACCCCTCCGTCCGGCGCGTCATGAAGCGCAAGGTCACCCCGTTGAGGGTCTAACAGGTCCTTCACGGACTCATTATATATCTCCGTGAAGTAAACAAAAATTTCTGTTCCAGGGGAATTTTTCTTTAACTCAAAAAGCAACAATGCAGTTCGTGGCACAATGCCTGGGTCCGCGGCAGTTCCATTCATACTGTGCGTCTTCCCACTGCCCGTTTGACCATAGGCCATGACGGTGACATTCTTGCCGCCAAAACCGGCGTGTACTAGAGCCTCCAGACCTTGAAAGATGGTGTGGTTGCTTGTGCCACCATGGTGTACTTTGTTGTACACGTAACGCACGTCAGGGTTATTTGTACTATACAACACCGTTTCTGCGCTGGACCACACGCTAGTGGGGGCGTTTGGTCGAATGCGTACATGAACCTCAATACTCATCCCCTATGCTTCTCGACTGCTCTTTGCTTCTGCTTCCGGTGCTTGACTATCCGCGAACCAAAGGAGAAGAGACTGTTGCTTCGCGCGCGTAAATATTAATGACTCTTACCAATTTCTGTGGAATACAACCTCGCACCTCCTTACCACCGACAACAGTTCTACTTTTTATTTAGTCCCCTTATCTTGTCGCTCCGGTGGGTGCCTGTCCGTTCCGATGCTTACACGTTGGGAAAGTAGAAAGTACAGTTTGTGTATAAAACACCTTTTTCCTTTTACAACCACGCTTAGTGGGAAGCGGGGTCAATTTCGAGTGCGTAACGCCTCCTCAGAGCAAACTGGAACTCCTTTGTTCGCTCCGCCTCTGTTTTGTTTTTTCACTCCTTGATCTTTCTTACTTGTTTTGCTGGCTTCTGTACGTTTATCCCTTCCTCTCAATCAAACACAAAACAAACGGACGTACGCCCCCGACAGAACTCCCTTGGAACTACCCCAAAAACGAATATAAGGGTAAATTGCGTGAAACAGAAAGAGGGAAAGAATGAGTAATAACAGCTGAATTAGTAAGCAAGAACATGACACGGCGAAATACAAACATAAATAAAAGTACGGCATAACTCTGCGAGTTGTACTAGAGGAGAAAAACAAAATGAAGAATTTTACCAAAACGAATAAGGTCAACGACATGCGTGTGATGGTAATGGTGGTACACGTCTACCCCACTTAGCTTCTCTGTGCACTCAGCATTGAAATAGTAAAAAACAAAAAGGAAAATACGGCAGAGACACCAAGTTGGGAGGTCAAAATACAAAGAGATAACAGAGCAGCGGCTATTAAATAGGGGATTATGGAGTCGTTTGCAAGCCACTCAATAGATGGTAAGAGGAGCGGAGTGATGAATGCCTTTAGCCAACTAAACTATTTGACGTGCGCATTCCCATCCCTGCACACTCACCCAACAGCGTAACAACAAACTCACAGGCAGTTGTACATACAAAATTTTGTGCATATTTAGCTTTGATTCATTTCCGTGTCTACCACACACTTCCCTCTTGTGTATTTATATCCCCATCCCTATCCCCCTTTTTTTTCTTTCCAGAATGGCTAGGTGTAGGTACTACCACCACCATCACCCATCAATCAGTTGAATAAAAACGCGAAGTAATCAAAAACAGAACAAAAAAAGGGAGCTAGAAGGTGAGGTAAAGCATCCTAACCAAAGATAAAACATACGTAAACAGCTTACTTTTATGCCGTAATCACCACCACTACAGCCATCATTACTTCTACTTAGACTGCTTTTGCACAGCGCTCATGCAATGTCTGGCGCAGCAGTGTTTACTGGACTTTCGAATACTTCAGAAGAAAAGGGGGGAAAAAGAATATACCTTCTGTTACTCCTCTCCCATTCGGTCAGCATTTGCGGTGGGGCTATACACGAAAAAAAAACTATTTTTATTTTTATTTTTCTTCCACCGCAAATATACACACACTCACACTGCCACACAGCGCCGTGAAGGTGGCAATAAAGGATTTTACAAAAAAAAAGTAACAGCGAGAACGACAACAACAATGCATATGAAAAATGTATGGGCACCTATTATTGCCTCCAAATACCCTTTAGCACTTATTTCCTTTTTGTTTTTCAGCTGGTGTCTTTAAAAGGTAAAAAAAAAAGGATTGTCTGTCTTTTTTTTCCTTTTCAATTTTATTTTTCAACGCAGGCACGTTCCCACACTCACTGCAGTGGCGGAGGTGGGGGCGGCACAGCTTGGAACATCGGCTGAATAGGCGTCGGTACCATTCCTGGTGCTGTGATCACAGGTACCAACTGTAGTTGTATGCTTGCTCCAGCTGGCATCTGGTAATGCTGATGTCCAATGATCACGTTCGGCATGTAAGGTGGTGGAGGTGGCCGGCTGCTCAAATTTGCCTCCCGCAATGGCAGCAATGAGGGTCCGGGTGCTGCCGACTGAGAGCCATCCCACGCCACAGGGAGAGGCGCTGGAGGCAGCGGACCGCCTGGTGCTGCAGGGGCGCCAAGTGGAAGTGGGCCAGGAATGGGGGCGGGGGCGGGGGCGGGGGCATCAACTGGGGCAACTCCAGTCGCAGGAACCAGTAAGGCGGAGGGACTAGTTGTAGTGGCGGAACCACATGGCACGCCTCGTCCCGCATCCAAGCGCTTTATGAAGAGCGGCCGCGAGGGAGGAGACGCCTTGTCACGGGTTGCCTGCAGGTTCAAAAGCGCACGATGGGAATCGGCAAGGCACACACCTCCAGAGCTGCACAACACACGTTTAGACCAGCTGGTTGCCTTCAATACATCCGTCTCCTCAAGTCGCACAGAGGCGCAGCCACATTTCTCAGTAAAGTGTGAATCAACGCCCAGTGATACGTTTTTCGGATGAACAGGTACATTAATAAGGGAGAAAAACCAGGCGACGAACACTGCGGTCACTTCGACAGGAAGACCTCCAAGAAACACGCCAGACGGGCAATTCAAACCTTCAGAAACGTGCTGTAAAAGCCGATTCGCCTCCCCATCGCCCGGGTACTGGACGTATCGGGGGTCCCCCCCACCTTGTTGTGAGGTCTGGTTAGATACTGACAAATCGGCGCCGCACGCCCCACTTACCGGAGCAGAAGGCAGAGACACGACGCTACTGAGAGACGAGGCAGTGCTACTAAACGTCGTCATTGATGGATCAAACGGCGACTGCGATTCCTTCGATACTACACCTGGTGTCAATAGAGGTCGGGGCACAGGAACTCCACGAGAAGAGGCAGAGGCAGCGGAGGCAGCTCTGCTGTCGCGCGCAGACGGATGCCCAGCAGCACCGTACGCTCGCTCAATTACTATTGGGTGTGACGGACCCCGTTTGCGCCCGTCTGCGATATCCGTGATTGCTTCTTTCTCGAAGAGTCGTGCCATTTCCTCCGTGGAAGCCGCCACGTAAATCCCCCTGGCACCACAATAGATCCGCTGGTTCATGGAGAGCAGTGACTCCACGTCTTCCTCGTTTACCACGAATATCGAAGCACAACCAGTTGGGGAGCCGCAGCGTCCACCCTTTGCCTTACGGTGCACCAAGATGGAGGTGACCGGCACTTGAACACCACACGCGACCTCGAAAACCCAGCTTATCAACCGCCTACCCGTCTGCACGACCTCAAAACGAAGACCACCAATAAACATTTTCGTGCCATGATGACCAGACGCAATTCCACCACCGCCGGTGCCGCACTCCTGCGCGCGGCTCTGTGGCGGCGGATTCGCCTTGAAGTAATCTGACGGTGGATACGCATGGAACGTCGCACTACTGTCCCCCCGCCCATCAATGGCCCCCATGAGTGACCTCCATTCCTCATATTCACCACAGTCGAGGCAAGATATTTGAGTTCCACCACTAAACGCCTCATCGAAAACGCTGACGCCGACGCAGTCCTCATTCGCCGTAGGAAACCCTAATGAACCGCACTCATTTGCGTCAGACCGCCAAATTCCAATACTGCTACCGGCTTCTGAGTCATCCAGACTAAGAAGGCGCATTCTGTCCTCAAACTGTCGCGTTGCGTATGACTGACAGCTTGCCATACTCTCTTCACTGGATGAAAATCCATCCTGGTCCGCTAGGGAATTAGTCTCACTTGCCGTTTCACGAAAAAGCATTTGAAGCTTGAATTACTCTACCCCACTAGCGTGTATGGTCTGCTACTAACAAGGAGTAAGAAAGAAACTTTGCACTCACTAGTTGTTCAAACCTTCTTCGAAAGCACAATAAAACAAGAGTAAATAAGGTGAAAAGTGAATGATAGAAATTTAAAGCAAGAGACAGGAGTAACGACGAGGCAGCCAAAGGAAAAAGTACGGACACACGGGTGTACGTGGGCTGAAAAACACACCCTTAAACATAATTGTATAGTTGCGTTACCGTAGTGCGGAGAAGTAAACACGCCACGAATGGAATGCACCCCAACGAGGTTTAAAGGGGCGAAATAGGGGCGGAGAAGCACCTCACATGCCCACGCGTAGGAAAAAGCGCACACCGCCCATCCCCACCCCTCCCCAACTCAGGTCAGGAGTTAAAGTTTACATCAACCCTACCCAAAACCTCAAGTACATTTTCGCAGAACCCCTTGAATTCCGGGACGTTGGCTAGCGCTGCCTCTAGTGCGTCAACACGCGAGCGACTGATGTTGACGATACGTAAGAGACGCTGCAGCTCCGCACTTCGAAGTTGGTTGCGAAGCTTAGCGTCGCGTGCCAATGCTGCGAGATGTGCCTCTCCAAGAACAACAAGTGAGCCATCTTCGTCCCGCCTTCCATATACGGAATAATCGTCACTCCTCCGAGCACCAGCGGAACAGTCAAGCTCCTTCTGCTCTTCCATAGTGGATGAATTGCCGGTGGTAGGTTCGGTGCAAACAGTAATATAGCCGTCACGTGACGAATCGAGTTTCGGTTTCTTAGCAACCACATCCTCCCCACCGCCATCTTTAGGTTCCTTTAGTTGCTGTTGCTCATAAGAACAACTGCCAACACCGCTGCCGTCGCGATGCTCTTTGAAACAATTCGAGGAACAATACATGCTACGACACTGGCGGCAGCGGTAGTGAGCTGAGTTTCCAGCACATATAATGCAACGGAGCACCCCTGTCATTAAGTCTACCCCACCCTGCCAACAAGCGTCAACAAACCTTAAAAACTATGAAACGTAAATGGGAGTAATGCTGAGGAGGCCACCAACAACGAAAGTGTCTATTCAGGCTCCCTTCTTTACTGAGGATAAAAAAAAGGCAACATAAATTCGGCAGCACCAGACAAGGCAAGTATAATATGATGCAAAAAGATTTTTAAAAAAGAAAAAGAAACGGGGGGAATTGAGGAGGAACATGGAGAAGTGAAGAAGAAATGCGACATGGTTTCATCGGCTGCTCGTGCAACTCTCATGGAAGGTTACCCTGTGTCTGGAACAAAACAAAAAATGAAGGACGGGTTAACGAAGTTGTTAATGGTGCGAACTTCACTAGAAGTGGCTCCACGTCTACGACGAACAAACTATAGAAGAAACATAACTTGGACCCGGGCAACAGTAATGCACTTTCTCACCGTTCCGCGGTGAACTTCCCAAGCGAACACAGAACTGCGTAAGCGGATTAAATATCTACCCAGAGACGCATTGAATTTAAAGAGCTAAACGTCCAACCAATTATATGTATGTGCGCTGTCGGCCCTTAATTTCCTTTAAAACACACATACATTTATCCACAGGGAGAACACACGGGTCAAGGGATATTACAACAGTGCCACCGGTACCAAAACTGCCAAACCTGTAAAAAATAACAACAGCAACAGTAATAACAATAAGTGCTAGAGCGGCGTAGGTAAAAATGAGGAGGAAAACTTGGGGATCTGTGTACGTGGCTGGTCTTACATTTACCAAGTCACTGTGGCCAGTGGCATAAAAGTATATCTCCCTGCACACTTCTGGCCATGGAAAACAAAAGTAAAGTAGAAGAACGTACCCATGTGCCAGGGAAGTCAAAATCCCCTACTTCCCTTTTCTCACTGGACCCTTCTAGTTCCTTTCGTTCCTCCCCATTAGCATCACCATTACGGGTGATTTCACCTTCACCTCCCCAAGAGTGTCGCTGCCGCCCACGCACAAAAACGTATCCGCACAAAAATCTCCTTTCCCAGGGAAGAAAAGAGCAAGGAGATCCAAGAAGGAAAGAAATGACGGAATTCACATGAAAGGCGCTCCAGTACTCATGGATCCCAGTACCTGCTTGTTGCGATATTTGTACCCGTTATACTTATTAAGTGATGGGGGAAGACGCATCGACTCGATGCAAGCATCATCCAACCGAAACGAGCTGCGGTGATGCATACGCGTCAACGTACTAATGGACCCAGTGGGGGGCGACACCATGGAGTGATACGTGTCAACTGTCAGGTTAAACCAGCGCTTCACAAACATACGGATTGTTTGTCCGTGTGTTAATATCACCACATTTGTATCCATGGGAAAGTCCATCCGCTCCCGCTGGAAGGCATCTAAGAAGCTTGTAACCCGATCACACACATCAGCGCCACTTTCGCCGTGGGGAAAGCGGTAATAGAACTTGCCATATTTTTCCCTTTCAGCTAGATGGTGCAGGAGCTCCTCCTTTGACTTATATCGTCCGATGTCTCCATCCCGCAGTCGAACATCCTCTCGCACCCCAACAATAGACTCACCTTCCATTTTGTGCTCACTTCTATAGGCATCATACCCGCGCAGCACATGCTTGAATGACTGACGGCACCGCACGTAGGGGGAAAGGTAGTAATACACTGGCTCATCCCCAATGAGCTGAGCCAGCCGGCGGCCCGCATCATAAGATTCCTCCTCACCCTCAGGAACTATAGGAATACGCCAATCAGGAGTTGTCACGTGCGTGCAAACGTTGACGTTGGCCAGGCTTCTACCGTTGCGCAGGAATATAATGCGCTTCACAGGCTCAACAGGTTGCGTTGGGAACTTAAGCATTTGGCGGCGGTCACCACTGCGAATAGTAATGGACATCCTACCCTGAGACTCCGTGTGTGTTACGTAGGCCGAGGTTGGAGAAGGCACGGAGAACATTGATGAAGCGGGGTCCGTTGTGGCTGCATTTGCTGCAGTTTCACAAAGGTTAACAGCAACTGCAGGTTCTTCTACTAGTGCCTTGGTTTCCTTTGAGACTTCCAAGGGCCTCACTGTCTGGGTAGTTGGTTGAGGGTGAAGGTGAGGTGGCCACGTGGAAGACGTGAAGTGCATAACGTCGCATAGCGGTGCCTTTAGTGACCCACATGACACAATACGACCCCACTGCTTGCAAATCCGGTGATGAGAGCACCTGCGTACAACTGCCATCACGTAGGGGGGAAACTCACGGACCACAACTAAAGCTAAAAGAAACGATCCGCGACAGCAAAAACGTGAGACTAAACGATAAAATCACAGAGCTAAAATAAGAGCCAAGAGAAACAACTCAAGAGAAGAAAGTAAAACAAAGAAGAAGAGAGCACACAAATGCGGCCGGTTAAAAAACAGCTAGCAGGTAAGCGCGTGATGTTGAAAAGAGTGAACTTGGGAGAGGAGTGAGGGGTGACACGCACGAAAATGAATGAACACACACATATACCAGGTACGTAAATACGTGTTACGTACATTACACCACTTTGCAAAATCCTTCAACATCACCTTCCCCTCGGGTAAGTACAAGCACCTCTGACTCAGCAAGCATTCACAATCATCAAATTACCGGTCCGTTCCCTCGTCTGCGGAAAAGGAGTAGCCACCTTCAGCGAAGAGGTGACGAAACAATTGAACATTATCCTTTCCGTCAAACTTCATCATCTCTAAGAGTGGATCACTGCCGAAAAGCTTCTTGCTAGTATCCGTCATCACCAGTCGCCCCGCCTCACGCCTCTCCAGCACGACAATCCCGCAGTTGGGTGGGTTCTTCATCGTTTCAAAGACTTCCATCGGCGCCGAATACCACCGCCCAACAAACAACCTAATCAAAAGTCCATGCGATATTATCACAACATTATGATCATCGTCGTCCGGTACCGTAAACGAGGCAGGACCGACGTCGTTGCTACTGCCAGTGATCATTTGCTTCCGCGCCGAGAGATAATTTAGTTCCACACGTTCGCGAAAGAGGGAATCGAAAAACTTGGACACGCGGTCGCCGACATCCACACTACTTTCACCATCTGGAAATCTGTAGTACGAGCGTCCAAACTCACTACGTTCGGCCCACATCTCGTCCATCTTGTCCAGTGGTTGGAAATTGCCAATCTCCTGCTCCCGCAACCGCTCGTCCTCGCGCTCACCTTGCACCTGTGACGGCAGTAGACTCTTGCGCACCTCGGTTAGGGTCTGTCTGGTGCGAGTGTACGGAGAATAGTAGACGTACAATTTTTCATTCTTTATGATCTTCCGGAGCCTCCGGCCGCACTCGAAGGCCTGCTCGCGGCCCCGCGCCGTCAGCGGTATCTTCCAGTCCGGAACCTTGCTATACAATGCGCGATCCACATTTGCCTCGGACTCGCCGTGTCGCACAAGAAGCAGCCGCCGTGGGAGCCAGTAACCACTCGACATATCGAGCTTGCGCCCACATCGCGACATATCACAACTCAAGTGCTGGCGCAATGGAGTGTATGGGAAAGCCTATATAAATGGTTCAACCTGCTCTCCTCAATCTTGCGCTAACAATCTACTTCACAGCGAAGATAAATTAATCAAAAGAAAATATACTGTTATATTGTTCGGCTTACTTACCCGCACAGGACCAATTTCACAGCTTTCACACATTTAGGGTTGGAAGAGACAAGAGCATCCAGTAGAAAGAAGAATCAGGAGTTCGTAGTGAAAAGGGTTTTCCGTCATGATGCAAGGATCAAAAATCCCATCAGCCCCCGGCTAGTGTTTGGGTGTGAGTAATTTACCTACTGTGGAGCCTTCCCACCACGCGGAAGGTATACGAGGCACTACAGTTCCAAACCCACAGTAAGCGCGATATCTAACACATTCAACAGTTGAATCATCGGCATATGCGTGTGTACATGTGCATATGCATGTGCGTGGCCCTTAGAGCTTTTCCTTCACATGTACTACCAAGTTGAAAGGCAAAGGGAAAGAGATGCGAAACAATAAGGCAAAACAATGGCATAAAAGTGAAACACAGAATTAGTATGTGACACACAAGGGGAAGAAGCAGGCACCACTGTCGGCAGTTGCGCATAACAGCGTATTGAAGATAATCGGTGATAGACAACCCACTGAGAACTTTCCGTACAAGCTCTCCTGGAGACAAGGGAAACAAGACAAAGTCAAGAAAGAATAACCTTTAAAAATGGCCGCTCAGTTTAGACTCATAGTCAGACAAATAAAGAAAAAAAATACCTGGACATTGCTTTACCGTTTGCTCACCCAACTTTTCTCATCACTGTAGATGAAAAGACTGCTATCCTTTCCTTCGCTAGCTTTGCCCCACTTGTTCTCATTCTTCAACTTCCATTTGTTACGGGTGCCACACACAACATATGATAGTCGCGGGTAGTGAAAGGTCACCGAAAAAACTTTGCATGAGAACACGTAAAAACGAAAAAATTGAAGGGAAGGGAAAGAAAAGTGGCAGGGGTGGCATTTGGTTAAGTTTTCTGAAGGGTCAAACCCTAACCCATTCGTTCCATAGACACGTCTTACTTTCACTTCTCCGTCTCTTTCCTGCTACTTTGCTGTACATAAGGTGGAATTTGGAAATGTAAAATAGCATGCGCAGAAAAAAAAAAGAAAGGCACATATATCAAACAACCAAGCAACTACAGTTTCTACTCGGCGACGGCCACTTTACACACAATTACGTATTGTGGATAGATAAGGGATGAGTGAATGGATGAGGAGAAGCAAACTTATTCTGCATAATAATAATATTAATAATAATAATAATAATAATACAGACCATGACAACGGATAACGCCCCGCCTCTTCCCCTTGCATCTCATGTCACCCCTCCCCCGCTCCACTCCGCATGCTCCACATGTACAGTTCGAGCGAGCTTCCCACCCTATTCCATGCCTAACTAAGCGAGGTCGGTATCCGCACCAGCGGCCTCAAGTTTTTCCTTAATATCATTCATAAAGGGCATGATGCGCTCGCGCTGGATGCGAAGGTTGGCAACAGCTTCCTCACCCTCCATTACTGTTCCATCATCATCCCAAAGGTCTGTGCAATCCTGCACGTACTGGTTTTTCGTACCGTACCGCTCGAAAACAAAGTATCGAATGGCCAATGCCTGGACGAGGATCACACTGCAGGTGATCTTCAGTAGCGTCTTCATAGTAGCACCACTGATGCCCGTTTCACCAGGATTAGGGTAAAAGTACGTGCGTGCACCGGCGGCGGCGGTGCGTGCAAGTGGAGTGGAGCAAACGCAACGGCGGAGCATCTTCGTCTGGTATGTCTCTGCCTTGTTATTGTTTTTTTTTTTTGATGAAGCTGATGTCTGTACACTGTTAGTAACTGTACAAACTCTTTCCTAACGCTACTACTAAATGTATCACGAAAAATACTACCTTCTATTTTCTTTTTTCTCGATATATGCTATCTCTTTGTGTATGCGGTTTAACCCTGTTGAGAACAAAGAAATTGTAAAGGGGTAAAACCGAGCTACCGTTTGCAACACGTTCCCAAGCGGACAGGTGTTCCCCCAAAATATGATCTCAGGAGCAGAGTGCGGCGAAGGGTGAAAAAAGTTAGAATAGAGTGAGCACGTATATATAATTACTCGGCATTAACCTTTTACTTTAGTCGAGTTCATCACCGCTAGTCATAACGTAGGCGTCGACGATATCGTCCAGAAGCGGCAGCACATGTTCGTTAAGGAACTTGCAGGTGTCAGCCTGAACCTTACCCGCAGTTACCGATGCCTGAAGATGTTTCTTTGCATTTAACTCTTCTAGTAGCCCAATACCCGCCTCGGTTTGCATGAGATTTGCAGTAATTTCCGCGAGCAGCATCTCGATTTCCCCAATGTGTTCAGCGCCATCACTCAGGCGCTCAACACACACACGAAGGCAGCGGCTGCGCAGAATCCCAGGGTGTCGCTCACGCTGGAAACTGCAGTTGCGAAAACACTGTGCTGCCAGCAACCGATGCCGCGGGTTCAAGGAACTAAGACAGTCTGAAAGAGCCATTAACCAGTCGTCATCTTCCAGCAGAAGCTCCTGTCCGTCTGCTACGCGCGTGACGTTCAGTAAGATCTGCAAAATCCACCGCTGAAGGTCACGGGGAACTGTCTTGTTCAACTCCTCACTCTTGTTTCCGCCACTGTTACTACGAACCGCATCCCCCTCGCTAAGTTTCTTGTTGTCATCTCCCCCATCTTCCTGCTGCTGCTCCCCAGCTACAGCAACCTCAACACTGCAACCCTCGTCAACAGTAAATCGGGTGTAATATGTCAGCAACTTTCCCAAGTAAAATCCACGAAGATCTTCATCAGTCACCTGCAACAGATCATCTACCGCGCTCACGTGACTTGCCGTCAGGTTGCTTAGGAGCATCAACGTCATTTCCTCCAACCCCCGCTGGAGCGACTGGGGATGATCAGAGGCCTCAACGCTGTCAATAAGTCGCATAGCCCTGCGCACAACCTTCTGAGTCACAAGAACCTCCGTGCATGTGCCATCAGCGGCGCAGTTGATGAGTACAGTCAAGACATCCCCCAACAAGGCGACGCTTCCCGCGTGCAAAAACTGGAGCAAGACGTCAATGCAACGGGGGCCGTGCGTAGAAGATGCGAGGAGAGCAAAGAGCTTCTTGTTGTCTTTGCTCTGTTGTGCAAGTCCCTGGACAGCCATTTTGCGCACATCCTCACGTCCACTGCTAATGAACCCGAAGACCTCTACGAGTTCCGTCTCGCAGTCATCGCCCATTTTCCCGATTTCCTCACACCTTCACTACTTCGTTTCTTCGCTCTTGGTGGAAGCAGCGTACGAGCAGATTGATAACGATGAACGGTAACGAGAGAGTGCTAATAAATAAAAAGGCACAAAATTGGGAGAAGCGATGCGATGGGCGAACTGCCTGCGGTGGCAGTATATGTGCCCAACAACAAAATCTACCACCCGATTTCCACGCTTAACGAACGGTGAGAGTGGTGGGACAAAAAGGGTGAAGAAGGGAGCAACCCAGCACGAGACTGAACCAACAATGCGGACGGGGCCTTGCACACCGCGGCTTTCCTACCCTCACAATACAGAACACAGCAGCGGAGGAACAAACGGGAGGAAAAACAAAGTGGGATTAGCGAACCTAATGTGAACACCAGCCCCATTCTTGCGTCTAGCCATGCATTTCGCCCTTATTTTATTACACGTACCCTTTCCAACTCACAAACAGGCGCCCAGGAGGCCCTTGTAAGCACCCGCAGACACATGTATGTATACAAATGTGTATACGTGCACGCATCCGTGCGCTCAGGGAAAGAGATCAAAAGAGTGAATAAGGCCACCCACATCCTTCTGAGCTACATCAAACGTACGAGCACCTCTTACCGTCTTATCTCCACACCACACGTCACCATTTCGGTTGTGATGTCACAAAAAGCTGCTGTTGTGTTACAGCAACCTTTTTCGCCTCTTCCACTAAAAGATCATGCGCCTTCTGCCCGCATGCCATACGCAATGACCGCACTGCGGCGAAAAGATCCCGAGCGCTCTGCTGGGGCATGAGGGACGGCTCTACATAACCTGAGTCGTTTATCTGTTCAATAAGTTCAAAGACATGGCGCAGATACTCCACAATAACAGAGCTCCTCGATGCGGCAAGCCGAACGGAAAGCACAACCTCCTCTACGAAAACTTGCAGAAGCCATGTGACAGCAGTGACGCACGAACGGCTTCGGTGCACAACAGCCCCGCCGTATGTAAGGGCCTTTCGTGCCAAGCTGTGCAGCTCACGCATAAGCGCAGCCTCGTCCTGCACCAACTGGAACTCAAGCGTACGGTCTGTCCCACCAAGAGCCAAGTCGAGTCGCGCAGTAGTCTTCGCGTGCTGGTCCGCTGCCGTCCGCAAAGCAGCAAACGTCATCCAAAAGTGCGACTCAGCGAGCTCCATTTCAGTGGGCGTGGCCGACAGGGCAATGCTATCCCTTCGGAGGTTTGGTAGGATAGTTCGACGTATTATCCCTGCCACGTCTGTAATAGCGTCCAGCTCCGCGCGTGGTTCCGCCAACCAGAAAGAGCCACAGGCCTCGAGTGAGTGACGCAAGGCGACGATGAAGTCGTCAGGTGAATCCGCATGCATCGCCCGCCACATCACAGCCTCTGCAAGGGGATTATGCGTCAGCAGGGTGGCGGGTTCCACCTTCTGGTTCAGCAACCGCATCACCTCGTCGTGTACTTCACTCACTGGATCAGCCTTACAAAACATCTGTACCAGCTTTTCTTCTAGAGCTTCCACCTCTTCCCGTTTGGTTAGCTGCAGCTCTCTGCACCTACACGCAACAAGGAACGCAGCGTACACCGAGGCTCGCTGCCGTGCATCACGCAGACGTAAGTTCATCGCAATTACCGCTCTCATTGCGTCCTGTGGCGCGTAATGTGGAAGCTGCACAAGACTTTCGGCATATCGAGTGAGAGCCTCGGCAAGGCTAGTCGAGTACACTTGTACAGAACGTGAGTGTAACGCCTCACTGTACGCTGTATCAAGGCACAGTAACAAGTGGGAAACCAACCTAACGCCATTAGGGTCGCTTTGAGCAACACCTTTGACTCTGCTCAAATCATTCAACACATTTGTCCAATCCGCGTTGTCGGAGGAAAGAAAGTGAAGAATGACGCGCATTTGTAGCTTTTCCTCAAACGACACTGTGGCAAAGTAACTACTCTCAAGTCTATCAGCAAGACGACGCACTACTGACTGTGTCGTTTCGTCTTGCCAAGAGTCATGCGATCCAGTGAGTCGCTCTACCAGAGCGCCATATGGTGCCTGGACATTATGGCGTGCAGCCATCAGCGTCTTTGTAAAGCACAGCACCAGTGCAGAGCGAAGGTGACACCACACCACGTCCTTCCAGTTTCCCGTAGCGAAGGCTGGCTCCATAACATCCAGGTTGCCGCACAGCACTGCCGCAATAAGCCCATCCAAGCCTCCGCCTGCTGTTTGTCCCTCACTTGATGTGGAAAGGGCCACAGAGTCTTCATACAGCTGAGAAAGATTATCAAGTCGGTGCTCATTGCACGCCCACTCCAGATCCACCTCCCCGTTGCCGTATTCCCCGAATAAGGGCACCAAAGGTGTTGCGTTAAACCACGGTTCTGCCACCGTCTGCATCTGCGCGGCGCTCAGCAGGCAGCTGTACATGCAGTCTTTGGCCGTCACTGACAAATCTATGGCACGGTGAAGCTCACCACCGCGTAGGCACGATAGAACAATCTGTCGCAGCAGCACGGCCTCTTCAGGGGTGCGAGACGAAGCCAACTTCAGGGGTGCGTTCCCGGTGCGGTAAACCCGCTCCAGCCACCGGATAATAATGTTCATACGGCGGAGCAACGGTTGACGCTGCAGCAAGTCTTGGATATGGGCTTGATGAGAAACGTACCACTGCCTATGGGGCTGTACTTTCGCTATGCCAATAGCATCGGGGTTGTACTTCACAGCTTGTTCCGCATCCAGTAGAAGTTCTAATAGCAAACTCCACAAATTAGACTCCTCCACACGATTATCTCGTTTGGACCACCGCATGAACTGATCGGCTGTAAAGACAGAACGAACCACGGAGCCAAGATAAACTTCGGCAAAAGCCCGCGATGGGTGCGCCGAAGTGCTGTTCGTGTCGTTTGCAGCTCCGGTGTCCAACCAATTATCGTGGCCAGCAAATATAGAGCCACGATCATAAATACTGACCTTCTCACCAAGTGGCGGCAACTCCACCATGCCATGCTGCTGCTCAAATGTTGTCAGCATGTCTTTAAGTGTCGTCGGCTTTCCTTCCACTATCCCCGTTGACTGCCGCGGTTAAGCCGCTTTTCCACCTTCTTCACCTATTGTATACTCACGAGTCTGTTGTTTACCCACTATTTTCACACACGTGCGCGACGTCGAACAACAAAAAAAAGGGGGAAAACTCTTTTTTCAAAAGGTAAAACACCCCAAGTTAAAAAGATATGCTTTACGGATGGCAGAGTTTTAAAAAAAGAAAAGGTGCAACCACGCACTCATAATCACATATATGCATGACAGTAACGGCTACACTACTTTTTGTAGCGAGAACGGTGCAGCCAATGATGACGCCCCATCGGAAAAACTACGCTGAAATGTGATGACACCGAAGTAGCCACCTTCCGGACCCAATGAACGGCTCCCTCATTAAAGTGCTTTCATTTCAGATTCTTCCCCCGATCCGCCCAGAAGTAGCCGCTCATAATCCTTTGCTGGTGGGACTTTATCACTCATAGGTGGTCCATTCCAAACTTCTTCAATCGGTCTGACGCGCTCCCACGCGAACCCAAGCGCGACCCGCCGCTTCAGCGCTTCCTCATCACTAATCTTACCATCAAGGGTGGTGCTCACTACAACCTTGGAAAGTGACGGGAAGGTGCTCATAGGTGGTTCGCGTCTTTCCAGGTACCGCGGCTGATACCAACCGAACTGCGGACTAACATCTGAAACGCTAGCATCAGGAAGAGCACTCATTGCTAGAGATGATCCCTCTACGTCTCACCTTCCCTTCTCGTCACGCTCTGTAATACACATGAAAAAGAAAGAAGTTTCCACGAATGAGTTCTATATATATATAAAGTTGTGAGGCAATGTCACCATACATGCAACCACACGTCCTCTCACAAGAGAGGAAAAGGGAAAAGCAGCTTAAGTACGTGTATATGTGTTTGGCATCAGTTTGAGAAGTTCCAACCACAGCACGTCAAACTTCACTTCGTATGCTGAGTGTCCGTTGATTGCCGCGCGACACGCCATTGCAGAGACCGGTGGAAATTCTCCACAATTGGGGAACGACGACGCCACACAGCAAAGCAAGGGGAAATCTCTATACTTCAAAAAAAAAAACTGTGTATATTTATGAATATAACGTATAGAACATGCGCAAAACTGCATCAGCCATGTCAACAAAAAAAGGGCAAAACTGTAGCTTCGTGGTGGGGGTACATCAGAATCTATACCACTACTCATAAAAGACCACTGAGGTTAAGGAGTAGTTTCTCAACTACATCGGCTATTTGGTCCGTGTAGTTTGTGCCTTCTGGAGATTGACTGTTTGCAGAAGCTTGGAAATGCCTCAACTCTCTCTCCTTCTCCAGGGCAATAGTTTCCGCGCGCGTGTACCTCGCGGTGTGCTGCAGCAGCATCTTTGTAAGTTCCGGATCTGCAGCAACCTGACAACTGTCGGCTGCAGTAAGGTTCAGCAGCACACCAAAGCAATTGTACACAACGCGTGGGTCTTCATGACCAAGAAATACGACGCAAACCTCATCACATCGGTTCGATTCCATCCAATCACGCCCAGCATTAGTGAGACAAATGTTGCCCAGGACCCGGGTTGCCTCAACCGTTGCTTCGGTATCCCCATCAAAGAGGACGCCAGCAAGCATCGGTCCAAGAGTTTCGTACAACTGCTGGAGTTCCGCAGGGCCACCCTCGCTCTTTTCGAGGGAAGTAAAGAAAAACGAAAGATTGCTTAAGCACATCAGCGTATATATAAAGGTAAGGTGCCACTTCGCGACGTCAAAATCCTTGAGAAATCCCACCAAGAGCGGAGTTATCTTGCGAACGAACGCTGTCGAGCACCCAGGGCTCATTAATGCAACACCTACGAGCCATGTGACACTTTGCAGAAGATCTTCCTGCTCCGGATCCTCGAAATTCTGCGCGACCGGCTCGTCTTCCTTACCGTCCACTTTGAGCTGGGCAATGTGCGTCTGCACTAGCCGAAGCAATATTTGGTGATGGTTCTCCATGAACCAATCCCGCATTTCTTTACTGCATTCTACAAGACGTGCCAATACGCTGCACAACCGGGTGACTATTATGCCCCCCACCTCCATGCTTGACTCAAGCGCAGCAACCACCACGCGGCAAGTCCGAATGTTTTCCCGGTAGTGCTCCAAACAGGTATCGTTGAAGACTGTTTTGGACATTGTTCGTGCCGCGGCCTGTACGACGTCCATATCATCACGGAAGTGATCAAGCGTATCAATGACGCGGTCGAGGGAGCCAAGCTTTCGCAGGTGATGAGAGTACCCAGCACTGAAGTCCCGGAAGAGCAAACAGGTGGACGAAAGTAAAGAGCGGATCAGATTTTTATTTGCTGGAGAAACCTCGGGTTGAGGAGGAGACGATGAGTTTTGAAACAACTGTATAATGCGCTCCACCAGGGAATTTGTACTGGGGATGGTTCCTAGGGTGACCATCTGAGATAGCATTGCCTCACTGCTACTGCACGAACGAAGCGCCTCAAGCGCATCCCACAACACGCAGGGCTGGCAAAGTAGTAGTTCATCATTTTTCAGCAGTTGTACAAGTGGTTGTAAGAGCGATTCCCGCACAACAACCTCCTCAAGTGATTGACCTTCAAGCCCAACTTCACATAGCTCGTGCAAACGGCGTGTAACTACCGGAAGGGAGGGAAACCTATTAACATCGCAGTAGCGCAAAAGAATAGACGCTGCACAGACCGACACTTGCGCGTCCGTCTTCGGGGACAACACAATATCCACCAAACGCCCAGTTAATGTGTCCCACAGAACGTGCTGGGGTTCACACAACCAGCGCTTTAACTGGTTAAGTTGCTCGAGTTGTTGTGGCGGTGCATCTTTCGCACTATCAAGAGAAGTAACAAACGCTATGGGATCCATCCGTTGCTGGTTAGTAGTTAACTTTGGCGGGTCGTTTCCACTAGTTGGGTTGAGTGCGGTGAGACGAGTTACGCGCTTGGGAGCGAACTTTGGTTGGGTCCTTGGTGGAGTGTTCGGTGGCCGCTGCTCGCGAATGACAGCACGCGCATCGCGCAAAAGACGCACAACACGCGACCCAACAACTGCTATCTCTGGATCTGATCCCTCTAAAGGTGGTGGCGCAGGGGGACGAGTTAGCGTACACACAGGTTTGCCCCCATCTGCCCTCCGCCCAACAGGGCGTGGTCTCATTACAGGTGGTGCCTATTTTGTTTCCCTTAATCTCCTACTCGTACTACGCCTCTGCTTCCCAACTTCCAGTTTTACTGGTGGTCGGTCAAGAACTAAAACCTGAGAGGGGCCCCTTTTGGTGGTCAGGTAGCGAAAAACAGCAACGGTTGCTGCCTGACCCCCCCCCCCAAAAAAAAAAAAAATCGCTTAAAGGATATCAAAAAGAGAACCCGAAGAGGAGGTGGAAGGTTGAGACCCTATCTTGCACAACAGCAACTAATATGCATACAGTTTACGGCATCACACAAGCAATTTAAGATGGGGCGAAACTATATTCACGATCGGCGGGAGCAGAAAGATGAGCAAGCCCTCTCCAAGGAACCTCAGGCACCGTCCTTCTCCTATTTCCCACAAATCAACCTCGGTCAAGCCATTCACCAGGGCGCAATGTCGGAAGAAGGGCACGTGTAGAAACGCAAGGGTTGGAGCCACTACACTTCCCAAGGTAAACGGGTGGTCAATTAATCCTCAATCTCAATGTATTTCCTCATTTGATTTAGAATGCGCAAGCGCTCGGCATCCCTAAGAACCCTCTCACCCGCGCGCTTGCCATCATCCGCTTCCGGATCCGCACTAGCGACGCCACCACACCGGTCTCCACAAACCGAAAACCACGACAAGATGTCCGACTCCGTGGCAGACATTAGTCGACAACTAATGTACACTGCACATAACCTACTCAGCCGCCCGTGGCCGACAAAGTCTGCAGTAGCCATCAACTCCATGAGCTTCTCCTGTTGCTCGACCTCCCAAACGCCCCCTGTTCCACCAAAGCGATCAAGAAAAGCGATGTCATGATCGGGGAGTAGCGAATGCACGTCGTACCCGAGTCCCCCACTTCCACTACATGTAGTGCATGAAATAGGCAATGTCACAGTTTGCCCCTCCTTACACTCGCCCTCTGCAACCCCAGCCATACGCTTGGCCTGAAAGGCCATGTACTCAACAAGGTTGTGCAGTGCTTCGGTGCTGGCAATCGGTACGACACCCTCGCGCTCGCCGAGGCCCTCCGCCGCCTGCAGCCACAACGACTGAGATGTGAAGACCGGGTCGAGGGATATAAACACACGATCCCCGTTCATCGAGATGAGCGCGAAATCACCCATGTGATGAGGCTGGGTGTGCTGCGACGACGGAACGGAAGAAGAACCACCAGCGATGTACGAGCTGTGGGTCTAAACGACCGTTAAGGAAAGAAAAAAAAACGAAGCACAAAACAGAGTGACAGTTGAAAGGAGTACAGCACATTCGGTAAACAGCGAAAGCCAATACTTTTATTGAGCACGGACACACGTGCCACAACAGCTGCCAAGAAGACTCCAGCGCATTTATAAACCAAATGAATGGCATAGTGGTGGAGAGAAGTCAGGCCACCACATGCCACACACACGCGCACAGGCGCCTATTTTTTCTTTGTGGCAAGGCGGGGAGCAGCCGCAGCGAAAACGGCGCTCTTGTTCACTGGATTCGGAACCGTTAGTTCGAGTGTCAGCGCGCGCGCCACATCATGCCATGAGTGTCGCTTCACCGTAGGTTGAAGCTGAGGCACACTGCCATTCTTGTCGAGCACGTACAATCTGCTAAGGTCCACCCACATTTGATCATTAACGTCCGCCGTCACTTCTGGTCCACCAGAGTTTGACACGGGGTTTGGAGTCGTAGCTATGGGGGGTGATGCCGCCTTTGTCCCTTCAAATAACTTGTGCTTCAATTCACCACAGTGTTCACGCCATACTGCCGTCCCTTCCTCCACGACAGTCTGCAGTGCCTCGTGCACCAGTTCGCCTATGATGTTCTCCATTACGTGTGTGCCAAGCACATTGAGGACCAGTTGCTCCGCGGCTGACCGTGTGGCCACGCTGTGCGATCGATCCCGCCGCGAGAACATTTGCAACTCCCCCAAACAGCTGAACAGGATAACAGCCTTCCCGTCCTGCTGCAGACGTGGAATGGTGGGTGGTACGTCACCATCAGCCGACGCCTTATCGTCGGAACTGTCACCATTTAAAACCATTTTACGCATCTCAAATATATCGAAAAAATGAGCTAGGCGCCTCTTCGAAAGAACAAACGATATGATACTACTAAGTTCAAGAGATTCTGCCCGCGGCATCAGCCGCGCCACGCGATCCAACGTCTCCTGCCGCGCAAAGCTTTCGCCGAGGAACATATAATTCACAAAGCTATCTGACTCCACCGTAAGCGATACCTCGGACTGCGCGTCTACCGTCACACGGGGAAGTGAGTGGTGAAGCACTCCCTTCTCCTGTAGGTGGCGCATCGTGGAGGCGAGGCGCATGCGTCGACGGTCCTCCTTTTTATGAGTGACCTCGTCAACGTACCCAAAATCAAGACGAATATGCTTCCACAGCTGTTGCATTACCGCATTATGTCGCTCAGGGGATACAAAAGTCCTGCAAATAGCATGACGCGCTATGTGAGTGGTACTCTCTGCGTGGTCTCCCCACGACTCGTACGACACATCGCAAAGAAGGCACGTGTGAGACCGGAATGGTGTTCGGGTGGGGGCACCAAAGGTTTGGTCGGTACTGGATCCGACACTCAGAGGCGAAAAGGGGACGGCACGAATGAGAGAATGACGAGCCAGGCGAGTCATCGAACGCCGCAAGTTTTCAACACGTAACATGTTCGAAAACAGATACTGCCTCACTATATATATATATATATATATATATATATATATATATATATATATATGTTTGCGCGATATTAAAACGGGCAATACAGACACAGTACGCGGTCGCAAATAGAGTCTGAAGCGGTGCTACCAAAAGGACAAAACGTTTCCTCCCCTGAGTTCTTCGTCTAAATTACCACTCGTAACCAGTATACACTGCGCCGTCGTGTGTACATCCGCAACGTTGTGTACAACAGAGTGAACCAAATTATGGCCGGGATAGAAAGAAAAACAATTTCCCCAAAGTTTAATATAAGATGGAGACGCGAGAAACACCACTCAGAGCAAATGCAAAGCAGCGGAGAGAAACACAGATATTAAGGCTTAGGGGGACAAATCAGAAAGGAAAAAGAAAAACTGCAGCCATGTTGAGGCTAACAAAGAACTCACTGACTACGAAAACTGTCAGCATACAGCTAGCCATCGACAAGTGAGAACAGCGTTGAGGTCTCAAGGTAACACTTTTCATTTGTGTGTGCTTTTTCCATCCCACCCACCCAGCATCATATCCAGACACTGCACCACCTTGGGCTGCTTAGGCCTTGATGTCGGTCTTGAAGTGGTTCCTGATCCTGCGGTGGACGACCTTCAGGTAGCGGCAGCGGCCAGTACCGGTGCGACGGCGTTTGATGGCCTTGACAGACCAGTTGTAACGTCGGCGCTGGGCGCGAGGGTAAGCGCAGGCAGCGCATCGCTCCCACTGCACATGGTAGGCGTTGCGCCCACAACGGCGGCACAAAATGTGCGTACGCCCGTGGCGCTGCCCCATCGACGTGGTGCCCTTTGTCATTTCGTTTCTCTTCTCACAGCTACTTGAATTACGAGAGAAACACAAGATTCAAGGGAGCCAAGTAGAATAAAATAAAACGGTACAGTGAGGAGAGGAAACTTTGAGAATGGAATACGTGTAAGAAATTATGGCATCTAGTCCTAACGCGTATATCACCGTAATTCAACATAGCAACCTAGAAACCGAAAAAAAAAAAACAGTCGAGAACACCGTAACGTGGGCCAACCAAATCGCCCTCACATCCCACCCTAGCGTACACATAACCAAGACTGTGTAACTTGAAGAAGTGAGGGTTGAGTTGGATGGATAGGTCCACTTTCAGCACGTTCAGCGTGTCGGTCAGACTCAAATTGGTAACTGGTACTATCTGTGAAGGAATCTACAGGACTATGAGGTTCCGTCTCATCGTCCTCCCCTCCACACTGGTTTGTCGAAATGGGAATATGCCAAGTGAGGGGGCTCAGCTCCTGTATGCACTGCGCGTAGGGTGCTGGCATTTCCCAATGAAGCAGCGTGCGATCGTCTACGCGCGAGCATTTGAACGCGATACGGTGGCGATCGCGCCAGCGGGAGAAATGACGGGGACTGAGAAGTCTGAAGTGATGATCACGCATCAAGTCGTTCGTCAAAACCAACACCGTCTTCCCCTTCTCCTCACGAGGAACGGCATCAGTCGGTGTGGTGAGCTCCAATGCGGCGTACAGCCAACAAAGGTCATCGTTGAGACCACTTGGAGTGCAATACAGCACACCTTCGCGACGCCACCTCGACACTAATGCTTTCCCAACATCTGTGACGTTGTTTGGTTCGCAGTGTCGTTCGTGTAACAGAACCAGCGGTTGCATGCCGCGGCGATAAGCCTCCTGCACAGCGAGTTCAATAAGTTCAAAATTAACGGACACATCAACAAAGCGGCGCTTCGACCAAGCAACATCCTGTGGTCCAATGTCGCTTTCTTTTCTTCCACGCCTTAAAAGCAGCTCTCGCTTGGCCAAGGCATACCAACTACTGAGGCCATAGTAGCCAAGGTTAGCGCCGTCCACTAGAACATCGATAGAGTGTCCGTGTGAAGAAATAAATCGTCGCCAGGTCTCAAACGCCATCCGCGCACGTGGTGAATTTTTCCGCCCGCCATCCATGGCAATCTGCACCACGTCACTCAAAAGCTTCCTCTTTTGCAACGCTGTGAAACGGTGCCCGCTCAACACCCTGGAGCAAGAACAGCACGTTCCAGCAGGAAGCATTGCGTCGCTGTGTGGAAAAGTAACGTCTGTTACCTCCATTCCACCCCTCAAAGCCCAAGGCCGAATCACCTCTTCCGCTACCGCTGCAGACACGCCATCCGCGTGCCCCTGCATCTCCCGCAACAAGCAGTGGAGCGTGGCTAAAGGCTCACCTATATTTACACAGAGGCGACCGATTGCAAGGTAGTCTTCCATACTCAGATCCATCCTCTGCCGTAGCGCCTCTTCGTACACAGCGAAAGCCATGCGGCGGTCCCGACGTTTGCACCAGAAAGAAAGAAAGACAGAAACACTCCGCAAACGAAGCAGCTGATGGGAAACCATATAGGAAAACATCTTCGTAGCTCCAGCAGCATCACCGGCGGCACACTGTAGTCGTAAGATAACAGCCAACACACTTTCGTCGTCCCATAACCCCACCAAACCTGACTCCTGTACCTGCTTGACAAGGTCCATGGCAGTGTCCTCGTTTTTGGTGCGCTCAAGAAGAAACAACGCATTTGCAAACGCCTTCATCGAGAAGACAGACTGAGATAACCCCATGCGGATTTCATCAACCACCCCTCGCACGTCACCCGCCCCAACGAGTTGTCCGACACGACGCTGCAACTCCTCCACAGGTCGAATACTCTTCCAACGGCATTGAATGCTAGCACGTGCCAGCGTCGGAACGGGAACAAAGCGTGAAAATGCGGCAAAACCGTTCAACACGGAGCGCATCAGCACATAAGCGATAAACTCGGCTGTCCCTTCCCCACCCCTTCTATCTGCATGTAATCCTCGGTCCCCAACCACGGTACCGTATGGAAAGTGAAATGGATACTAAAGGGGAAGGAGGTAGGAGAAATGAAAGGAGGAAACACCTGGCAAGATTTTACAGAAAATTTAAGTGGAGAGAGGAAGCAGTAGCGGACAGTCACTGTATCCTTCACGAAGTTTGATGGGGAAGGAAATACAAGTAGACGTCACGTAGTATAATACAAAAAAACAATAAAAAGGCAAAAAAACTCCCTGAAGCGCTACTTTTTCCCGCAGTTGCCCTCACCCACCGGGCGGCCAACCCGCACCCGTGAGGAAGGGCAAAGCAAAGGCGATGATAAAGATGGGAATTTAAAAAAAACACCAACTCGGCCGCTTCCAACAAGGCACCTCTCAGCGAGCAGATGGAGTTCGTCAACGCATGCGAACCAACTTATAAAGTTCGCGGGGGAAAGTACATTTCCCCATATCACCTAGAAGAGGGAACATATTCGCTTTTTCACGACGAACACGTAACAGAGTTGTAAAAGCCATAACACCAAGAATAGCAGCGGCACAAAACAGACGAGTATTTGAAAATGGCGACCGTACTCGGGTGTTTCCCTGTTTTTCGGGCACTCGGGTGGATAGTCCTTCCCCTTGTGCACAACCAAAGCAATTTGAAGGCCCGTAAGGGGGATTAGTGCCCATGCGATACGAAACACGGTGTGACCGCGAAGCACCAGAAACACAAAAATCGCCACAAAAGACACTATGGACATTGCAGAAAGCACCATTTTTTCATAGTTGTGACATTGCTTTGCGCTGGTGACCGTCACAACGAATATGAAGACGTTCAACTCGAGAAGAAAGAGCGATGCGGCGTAAACCATCCGCAAGAGGGCCGAGTACCGCTGTATGATTCGTTTGCTGTGGAAACTATAGCAAGCGAACCCAAAATTGTTAATTGAGGTCTGCGTCGTAAAGATCCAGCACAAGCGCAGTAACGCTAACAAGTATGTGGCGCAAACGGCAGTGCTTAGCATACGAAAGGGGTAGCGTTTGTTAAACGCCAACTCGCCGTCCACGGTGGAAACCAAATACATCTGACACATAAACTGCGGCACCGCCAAACAAAGGCAAAAGCATACGGTAGATAAAACCTGGGCAGCTGTGATGTCATGTATAATGTCCACAAATAATCCACCTCTGTTTACAAAACAGTAGCGCACGTAAGTGACGATGCTCACAATGTTGTACAATGGCACCACTGGCAGGACATGAAGATGGGGTGACGGAAATGGAAATATCACGTTACCAAATACACGGTTACGCTCTCTCGCCCGCATCAAAAGTATCATAGCGATAAGATGTGAAGCATAGCCAGCACCGTATACAATGGCCGTGTATAACGCATAATAGCTCTCTGGAGCCGAGGTTAGCCAATGTACCGACACCAGAGCGATCCCCACGTTACAGAGAACCTCTGCGAGTGCGCTAATCACCATTACAAAAACAGCAAGATGCCACCCACAACATGCGTTGTTCATCCGAATAAAGTGTTTGCTCCCAGTGAACAAGTGTGGGCATTCGTACAGGAGTTGAACAAACTCAAAGCCACTGCTCTCTACCACACTGTACTGTTCGGCATCGAGACGCACGAAACGGGGCTTAAATAGTGGGAGCAGGTACTCAAACACAGCCTGAGGAACCCGATCAACCTCCGTGGAGATGAGGGCATCGATGCAGCGCTGCAGCTCCTGTTGGACGTTGTAATCGTCCAAGTTGAGCTTATTTGACTCCAACAACATGCGCACAAGGTAGGGGTTGAGTCGTGCCTCTTTCAGCTCCTCAGCTGTGACAGGGTTCTCAACAGAGCGCCCAGCCAGAGCTGCTGCAACGAGGTGACCGAAACACTCGTTGGGACTCTTACGGTAGGCCCGCAAAGCAGATGACAAGTCAACCCGTACATCAAGATCCTCCATATCCAACTCATCCTCTTCGTCTTCTTCATGGTATAAATAACTATTGTCATCATAAACTAAGCCTCGAGACGCAACCGCACTCCCTGCACCCTGGGGAAAAGGTTCACTCAGACGGACAACCTCCAAAATGGGCTCGCTCCCGCTTGCATTAGTAGGCGGCCTGCTTGATCTGTTAGGTTCCAGCATATTTTCCATTACACGATCCATGCCCCCCTTGATGTAACGCCATAATCTTGTAGCTACACCCTCTGCCGCGTCATCCTTCGCTGGTGGAGAGGACAACATCTCCGCCGGCGGAGCTATGGGAACCCAACGGCCGGGTGGTGGTGCGGCAACATTATTCACCGGAGAATCTGGGAGGGGTGAAAGCCCTCTGCTCGAAACCCTGGAGCCGAATCCAGTTTCTACGCCGGATGAGCAATAACGGTCTAGGTATTCAAATGCACCTGACACGTCGGTGGAAATGTTAGATGGTGACACGCCGGAACCCGCATTATTCCTCCCATGCATTTCTTATACTAGCACCTCTTTCTGTTCGCACCAGCTTATATAGGGGGGATAATGTGATGGTAGGATTCCTTTCCTCCGTATAACCCCGACTTGTTCCGTCCAGTGTATTCCTTCCTTTTATTCGCAAGAAGGCAACACCCACAATAAAACAAGCCACCAGTGCTCACTTTGGCTTCTGCTTGATGTATTTCATGAACAAAAGAGGGTAACCCCTCCAGTTCGTAACAGAAAGAGTTGCCACGAACTATCAGAAAGTAAAGCGTTTAGAAGAACCTGCAAAAAACAAAAATATAAAAGAGACGCAATTGGAAACAGAGACAGTGCCTACAGTTTTTTAAGAAGCATCTGAGGAACAGCAACGTTATTGTTGAAGGGGGGGAAGAAACAGAGGTTTAAAAAAGATGGCAAAGTTAGATATTGTGTTTGTAGTGACAGCAGCACCTTTGCGTGGTCAGGAGGAGGGGAAACGGCAATACGAACACGCAGAGCTTCACTGTGCGCACACACACACACACACACACACACACACACACACACACACACACACAACGTTTATATTTCTCCTTCATATGATATTAGGCTCACACTTTTAAGACAGTCTACCTTTAAACACATTTAATATTACCTTCCTTGCGCCGGTGCGACATCTGTGTCAACACTCATTCTGCTTTCACTTCCTTTTCTTAGCATGTGTTGGCATTTAGTGACTGGTCAAACAGCTTCTCATTGGAAGGAAGAAAATGAAAAGCTGTCGCTTACACGGTGGAGAAAATCGTAAATAACAACCGTTTCGTTTCCTATGTGTTTAGTCTTCACTCACTTTCATGTTCTTTTTGCTCTTCAATTGCCTTTTCTTCGCTTTCTAGCCTCCGGTATCTTGACTGAGCTATTCAATATGTTATTCGCGATTAGTAGTAACAACGATACCTGAAACAGTGGCAATTAAAAAAAAAAATTGTGTCTCAAGAAACCCACCCTTTCAATCGCTTCTCAGTCCCTGATTTTCCTCACACCACACACCCCCCCTCCCAAAAAAAATACCTTCTCCTTATTTCGTTTCTCCCTTCCCTCTTTATCCTTTATAATCCCTCTCCTTATATTATATTGACATGGGTGCATCGTCTATCGTTCCCAAGAAAATAAAAGAGGAACAGCTTCGTTAAAACCCGCTAGACTTCATTCAGGGGGGGGGGGTCGAAGGAATGCACCCGCTTGTTTTTTTTCTTTTCTTCGAGTGTTATTCTTTCATGATTCATATGCGTGTGCAAAAAGGGGGTTGATGTAGTGATATTCTCGTCCTTTTGTTTTTTACTTTACTTTTCTTTCCCTGTCCCCTCTCCCCGGTGCATGGCGTCGCCGGGTTCAAAGTACACGAAGAGAGAATTCGAATATCCATCCACCCACTCCCGTTACACGGGAGAAGCGCAAAGAACACACTAACAGTAACAACAACATTAGGATTAATCGTCGTCCTATGGTTTTTAAACAACAAAAACAAAAAAATCCCCTCCCTCTCCCTCATCCGCACGTACGTATAAAATAGACGTAGATGTGGGGAGAAAAGATACATAAAAAGGGGCGGGAAAGGGACCACATAACAGCACCAAGTAAAATGAAAAAAAGAAAGGAAGGAAGGAAGGAACTGTAACGAACGAAAGATAAACTGAGGAAAAAACGAAAACAACGTAGGAATACTACGGAGAGGTACGTAATAAAATGGGGAAGGAGGCGGAGGGATCACCGTGAATTCTCCCACACACTATGTGCGGAACAGAGAGGATAACGAGCACTCGAAATGAAGATTGTAAATTGCTTGCACGAGGAGTGGCGCTATCGTCAGAACGGTGAGTTTGTTGCACTTTTGCGAGTTGATATTCTGAGCGATAGAGTCTGACACAACGAGTTCAGTGAGCGCATCGCACTGTGAAATGCGCTCACACGCCGGATCGGTGAGGATGCCGTGAGTTGCGCACGCCACCAACCGCAGTGCACCCATGTCTCTCAAAAGTTCGCACGCCTTACAAAGTGTTCCAGCGGTGTCTACTATGTCATCCACGATAACGCACGTGTAGCCCTCAACATTCCCCACAGTCTGCATGGAGTCCACCTTACCGGGGCCGGAGCGGCGTTTGAGGATTGTCACGATGTGACTTGCACCGATACGATCTGCGAGCACATTCGCACGCTCCACACCACCTGCATCCGGTGACACAACCACAGTTCTCTCCCGGTCAAACCACGGCTGTCGCATGACATACGTGGCGAATTCTGGAAACATGAGGAGGTTGTCTACCGGCATGTTGCGGAAGAATCCCTGAATCTGGCCGCAATGCAGGTCGACCGTAACGACACGGTCCACACCCATGCACTGCAAAAGTTGTGCGACAGCTGAGGCAGAAATGGGGACGCGTGGCTCCGTTTTGCGGTCTTGCCGACTGTAAGCGAAGTAGGGCACAATAGCCGTGATGCGCTTGGCGGAAGAAAGCTTCAAGGTGTGCACGAGTAATAGAAGCTCCATCATGGCGGTATTGATATCGGTGTGCTCATTTGCTGCAATGGGTTGGAGAATGAAACAGTCATCGCCACGGACATCATCTACCACCTTGATGTTCAACTCACCATTTGCGAAGCGCTTGATCTCTGTCCGGCAGAGGTCAACCTTGAGATATTTCGCCACACTCTCCGATAGGGCATAGTTTGCCGTGCCGGATATGACGCGAATACGGTAGGATGTCTCCACCTGCGGCTTGCGGTGTTCACGGTAAAAATATGTCTCACCAGCAGCGACACGCTGGGCCTTTGGCGTAAGGGCGTCGGCTTGCCCCTGCATGTTTGAAATTGCGCGCGAGGGACTCTGTCTAACGTAACCCAATTTCTTATTATCACAACGGTCAAGTCGGTAAACAAAATTTATAATGAGGAGAGGCAAGAACCAAATGGGATATGCAGGTAATGAGAGAACGAAAGTAACAGCAAAGAAGGCATATAAAGCAAAAGGGCAAAAACACGAATCGCACTGAAGTAAGTTGGGGAGCGAAAAGAGAAAGAGAGATAGAGACGTGCGAAATGCATGGCACAACCCATACATATTTTGCAGCAACAGACAATCCCTTCCTTTGGCAACCCCTTGACTCTTTATAATGCCTGCGAGTCAATAGTGATTTTTTTTCCCCGGAGAAAGAGAACAATATACCAAAAATGTCAAAAAAAAAATCCGTATTGCTTTTTTTTGTTCCAAAGAAAACCTCTTTCTATTTCTGATTTATAATTACATATATATGTTTAAAAAAAATGAGGAAAAGATGATAAAGCTATTCTCAGTTCGTCATGCGTAAATCCCTACAAAAAAAAAAAATGGCCTCCTTTGAGTTTCTGCACAACCGCACGGAAAACCAGGAACCAAGCAAAATAAGATAAAATAAACAAAATGGTAACCGTGGAAACAGCTTCACTTATCTTCATATAGGGATCGACACCCGCGAACTCTTCACCCCTCCTCTACTGTGCAAACACGTAAACGGTTACGATAGATAGGACTGTTACTAACAGTAGTTGGTTCTCAAAAGGAAAAAAAACACGAAAACTAATACATGTCAAGACGGTAACGCCACCATTGAGGGATGGTTTCTCACCGGGTAGCATCCCAACACGGATCCAAAAATTCCGGGTTATGAAGTAGTAGGAGAGAAGTAAGGAACAGAAGACAATGGAATAAACAGAAATGGAATTAAAGAGAAAGCAGTTATCACGGGTGAAAATAAAAACAATAATAATAATAGTGACAACAACAGTATTGGGTGAGTGAGTGGGTGCCCAGCAAACGTTTCTTCAGTTCATCGAAACGCCTCCCACTACAGCGCCAAAGCGTCTGCTATAATGGAGTTAGTGAGACTGTTAATGCAGAAACCGCATGCGAAGCCTCACAGCTGGATTCGATACATTGAATTGCTCGTCTGTCATAAGTTGTCGGGCCCCTTCACCCATTTTCGGTACATCCAACGGGTGCCGCTTTTCCAACACCACCCGCTGCGCCTCCAGTTGGGTCTCATGGGCCTCACGTAAAAGTCTGCAACAGCCACATCCACTCACGCACTGCGGTCCACACTGCCGCAGCCTACGTCCCATCCTCTTACTTTCACCTAGTCGATGTGACGCTAAAAATAGTAATGATGCCGTTCGGATACAAAGAATAACCAACACATAAGCCGAAAGGGGAAAACGATAAAAATATCGAAATGTGAGAAGTGAAGATGGAAACCCGGTAGTCGCGGAAACAGACACAAACATCGCTTCAGCAGCGACAACTGTAGAAGGGAATGTAGACGGGGTACTTAAAGGATGTGAACTCCAAAGATGAATTCGCCTCCAGCTCACACAACAACAGAAAGAGTAAAGACCGTATGGCGGCACCCTCTCGATAAATAAAACAAAACAAAAAAATAAACAATGTGTGGGGGAATGCTTACTTATTTCGCTAAGCATGCGGACAACTAAAAGAATGAATAAATGAATGAATGAAGAGAGAGAGAATTTCGTTTCCCTCCTGAGTTACCCTCCTAGGGCAAAACAAGGTAAACTAACTGAAAAAATATACGATCAATGCATACACACAATGAAACCGAGAGGTAAGATTTTGAACGTCTTGACGAAAAGACGGCGGGTAAGTTGCCCGCTTGCACGACAGTTACCAACCACCATCACATTTTGCTGGAAGGTGACAGTTCCCTTCGCATTCCCAATCTCGTGGATGCGCACCAACACTAATGGCAATGAGGTCATATTACGACACATTAGAATGATGTCGTCACTAAAGGGCCCATCTAAATACCATACCAATATCGGACGATTGGGAGGAAAAGGGAGAGGAAGGGGTTGAAGAAGCCCTGAGACGTGAGGGCCCTACCCCATCGGAGCGCAACCCCCGAAGTACGTTTGTGCTCAAAGGAATAATCTCTGGTGACGCCACACCGCTCGCTGCAACCACATCCCATTCGCCGCTATCAGAACTGAAGTAAAGGGAAGTAAAGGACGAGCAGTGGCTCAAATGCGCGTCAACAATGTTTCCCTCATCCCCTTGCTCAGAAGACCATGCGAACTCCTCCGCCCGTGCGAAGAGTTTGGCCTGTTCAGCCAAGGCATACTCGAAGTAGCGCACACGGTCAGTGTATTCCCCTTGCTCCACCGCGCTCCGCATAACTTCTTCCCCTTCTGCTAAGTCATTGAACGGACTATTTAGGTCGGCAATCTTTCCGTGGCTCCTGCACGCCGCCCCCGCACGTTCCACTGTAGCGGAACCAACCACTGTTGTGCAAATACGAGGCTGGGTGCGAACACCTTTCTTAGAGCACATGGACACCGAGAGCGAGTTGTAAGCACCCGCTTCAGCGCTGCTACGACTTGCCAGTGACGACCCAGATTCCTCCCAGTGGTCAGTTTCTAAAGGGGCAACATCATTCTTCATATCCCTCATAACATCACTATGCAACACCTCGCTGAGCCCCACATCAGTTTCCATACGACAAGGCTGCTCTGGGAATCCGGCTGCAGTTTGCTCCAGCACCACTAAGGCTTTCTTACTGCTCCCATCTCGATGTACTTGCTGAGGAGACTTTAGATGCGGCTCACGTGCCTGGAGGTGATTATTGAGGATGTCTCGGCTGTGCTCCAGAAGCGTACGAAGAGACACAGCCATTTGGCGTGGAACGGAGACGGTGTTGACGCTTCTCTCTGCAACGAGTATGGCTTCCTCAAGCTCAAACACGTCGGTTGACCTCAATGCCTCCTGTAGCTTCCTCATAGCGTTCAACGGCGAAAATAATGCATCTTTGCTGCCGTTGCTACGTTCGTCGTTTCGCAACCCTCCTGCCAAGTTAGTCTTGCACTCCATCGGCTGTTGAACCAGTGACAAAACTCAGCGGGTTTCCTAGGGGGGAAATTGATGGAAAAGAAACAACGGAGGTTAAGTAAACTTAAAAATAACCTTTTGACGAAATAATAAGCCTGTTCCACCGTGAACAAAGAGCAAACGATCGTTTAAAATAGTAAAAATGTTGTCAGTCGAGAAAACAGGCGCCGAGGATTCGAAAGGGTGTCGACGTGCATCGCCCTTTGACTGAACGGTGGTCCAAAAAGAGTGGTGCGACGCAGAATTACCATGGGGTGGGAGGCAAACGCGTGTAGAAGGAGGGATCGAAAAGGCAAGCACACTTCCCACCATCACTTAAGAGTCTTTGAAGTGTGACAGCGAGGTCAACGCGCACGCTGCAAAGTGTGTGCCGCGCAATTTTGGTCCCCCATTTCATTATTTAGATTATCCAAAAACAGCCAGATGAATTTGCACACGAGTAAATCCCCTAAAAAAGGTATGGTTCCGTGCTTATCCCTCCACAGGCGGTGCTGAAAGGGTTATTAAACCAATGGCATTTCCCATTCGACAAATCGTCACACGGCCCACGTTCATTTAACTCACGATGATGCTACTGGCCTTTCCTGCCCTTGGTACCATTCTGCCCCGAGAGGAACTTGTCCTGTTCTTCCCGCGCCAGGCCAAACATCTCTCTCATCCACTCCACCGTGGCCACCTCATCCTTCCATGGCCTTACGAGCGGTCCTTCTTCCTTGAATCCTCGCAGGTACAGCTGCGTAACGGGGGCATTCCAAGCCACGATAGGGTTTGTAACGCACTGGACTAGAAGCACAAGAGGCATCTCCCACCGCAAAGCAACAAAGAGTCCAATACAAACGGGAAGCATCATTTTCAGAAAAAACATCTCGCGCCACTTTCCAAAGTCGTAGTCTGATACCGTCATGCGTTCCCACTCACCAGTGTACGTATCCTTCACCTGCAGCATTCGTGTGTCCTTGGTATCCCAAATACGAGAAAACATGTAGATCATTACCGCAGCGAGCACTGCGTGCACTGAGTAGAACATGTATTGAACAACCGACTGCACTTCTGGATCTGTTTTGTCAATACTCCAGCCCGTTACCATAACGAGTCCTATTAGTATAATGTTCATGATTTGACGCAAAACTCAACACCCAATAGATACGCTAACAGAGACAACTTTGCGAGCTTTAAGCTCCCTCAAAGTTCTTCGCTCTTGCTGTGTTGCTCAAATCTTCTCAGTTACGCTGCGACACTTGTAATTCCCTCTTCGGTGGGTTATGAATCTCTACTGGTGAAATAAACCGCAGTGCGCAGCCGATAAACACAATCCACAAAGAAAGAAGGCGAAAAGAAGGGGTTATGGTACCACAACGCGCAGACAACATGGTAACGGTAAGAGACAATGAGTGAGGAATTTAGCCCCGTGTGTTTGAGGGAATATCGTTGTAAAATGGCTGTTCAACGGGGGAAACCAGAGGTGACTACAACATAAGCACCCCGGAAGTTTCACTGCAGGATGCATTCCTGTCCTCCTCAACCCCCTTAAGGAAAACACACATTTGTGTGGTGGTCTGTGCTGCAGCAGGCATTTTCATTTTATCCTTACCAGTGCTTCCCTTCTCGTCACCAGCATTTCTTTATTTCCCACATTCATTTACCTTTTTGTTTTTACTCGATTCATTTTTCCTCCCCCCTTCCTACTCCTTATTCACTCTCGTCACCATCACTTCATCAGTGACCGCCAATTCATCGGCCTAAAAAGATGCAGTCCAGCGTAGTCTGTTGTTATCATCATGCCCGGTATCTGCGGATGCCAATGGGCCTCCTTCGGGTGCTCAAGACCTTGGTGTTGGAACATCAGCTGATCCGGGATCCCACTGAGATCGGGACGCCCAAAAAGTTCCCCAACAACCTCCTGCTCCTCACTGGGGTCACGCTCAAGACTCAGGTCCCAGAGTGTACACTGTCCATCGTCACCCGCGACGGCAAGGACGCTCTCATTATGTAGTGAGAACTCAACGGACGTGATGCTTCCACGATGCCAGGGGAGCTGCTGGATCGGGACCCCGCTGCTCACATGGCGGAGATCCCACACAGCCACAGCACCGCTGTCAGCACCCGTCACAAGAAGGTGAGAAGCCTGCAGCGCCTTGTTCCAATTAGCAACGTTGATGTCAGTGGGATCGGCTTGCCAATGTATCTTCGAACCGCGCATATCACGCGTATCCCACACCTCAACCGTGCCGCCAACGCGGGTTGCGATGAGAACATCCGTCTGGGTAGGGCTCCACTGAACTTCCTCAACAGATGGTGCCCCTTTCTCGCTACCCACGGTATTACTAGCGACGGCAGTCCAGCGACCGTCCTCGGTTGGTTTCCACACAAATAGATCACCATTGCAATCACCAGAGGCAAAGACACCCTCCGAAACGCTGCTCCAGTCAAGCCCATAACCCTCCGTTTTATGGGATGTTGACGGAGTGCAAAACAGTAGTGATGCTTGTTTCCTCTGTGCCCCCGAACGCACCTGCTCTTTTATCCAATTCGGGTAGTCGCAAAGCATCCCTATTTCCTTTGCAATATCGAACACCTGCACATTCCCCGCGTCAGACCACACCGCCACCAAATTTTGGTTGCGGTGTGCGCATCGTATACGGTTGGCAGTGCCGTGGTGGGAAATCGTCCGATGGTGTACAATGGGCTCTCCGTTATTCACCTCAGGTGCCTCATCCTCATTGCTGTCTTCGCTTTCACCCTCGTCACCTATGTAGCTGTCATCACTGTCGGTATCGCTGCCAGCATCATGCTTCGTGCGACAAATGTTAGTAACACGCAAGATGTACAACTGATTTTTAGATGACTCCTCTGCTTGCGAACCACACACCAGGGTCAGTGAGAGTGGGTACTTTGTGGTGCAGCCGCCACCTGTAGAGGACTCTTGCTCCCGAACCACATGAAACGAGAGGGAAGGATATTCCGTCCGCAACTGAAAAAATGAGTCATACGCTTTGTTAGAGTAATCCAACTTCTGACATTGTCCCTCCGGGTCGTCAACACAGTCACTGCGCCAGACCGTGGGGACCGTATCGTCTTCATCATTTTCCTGCTTGGTCGAATCGTCATCAAATGTTACCTTCCGCAACCCCTTTACCATGGCTTCTGCCTCGCGTTGAAACTCGGCATAATCTTCGTCGTCTTCGTCATAACTGTCAACAATCTCCTCCTCCACTCCATCATTAAAAGGCTCATCCACGCCGCTGCTATTACTCCCATCAGACTCTTCATCTTCTGACACATCTTCCCAGTCCTCGTCTTCCGTGGGTCCCTCTTTACGGGTTCCGGCGGCTCGCAGTCGCTGCCCTCCCTCCTCGTCCTCCTCAACACAACGCCGATGTTTGCGTTCAGAGGAGGTGGTGCCCTCCGTCCGCTCCACACGTTTAGCGGCTTTCCGCATCGCTAAGACTTACAGCGAAGAGGAACTTGACAAACGACAGTTGGGGACGTAAGAGGGAAGAAGAAAAGAAAAAAGCATTTTAAAAAAAAAAGAATTAAGGTGATTAAGACTGGGGAGCACATTTCCCATCTATCAGGTGGGTGGACACAGCAGCAGCAAAGGAAATACGCACGAAAGTAATCACAACAAAGGGAAGAACAAAGAGAACAAAGAAAGAATGGAATAAAAAAAATCTATGCGTAAAAAAAACGCATGTGATGTTATTTAAAGTAAAAAAAAACATGTAAAAATGAAGAAAGAAAGATAGATAGAAAGGCTGCAGAACGCGAAAACACGTCACATTCATTACCTCTGAGTGCTTTCCCCACACTCTCTATTCGGTTATCTTATGTTTGTTCGGCGACTTACGTTACGACCACCTGCTCTCCTACGATCCACGGCTCTGAAGGACCTTACCACACAGGCCGGAGTAAAAAAGCAGAAATTAAGTTACACACGATTATATATATATATATATATATATATGTTTAGGTATAGATGTAGACGGAAGGTAAGGGACGAATCTTTACACCGAATGTACAACGGTCAAAACACATAAAGGGTACACAAACACGTTAAAAATAAAATAAATAAACAAACAAACAACAAAAGCGCAGGAGAGAAAATAAGGGCATAAAGGGGGAGAAAATGTAGCACATCGGTGGGGGAACGAGGTTTCGGTGAGTAAAGGAATACAAACATTTAAATTTTAAAAAAGGGAAAAGAACTTCTTTTCCCCACAAGACTCATACAAAGGAACATCATCAACCTCCTATTTATCACACCCCTTAATGCCCTTTGTATCGCCTTATTTCCCCCTCCCCGCACACATCCCCGATGAACAAAAATGAGTACATCATTACTTAAAGCGTACGTAAGTGCACGAAACACGGTCTTGCTTGGACTGTTGTTACCGTGCACCGATGCTAATACGTTGCATCCTCTCCGTTATTCCCACATCATCCCCCACCTTCGTGGCAGCCGGCCGCTTCTTCAGGTAGTTGGTGGCGACGGCTATTTGCTCGCTTATATCTATTTCATTGTCTGGCGTAATCTGCTCGAGAAAGGACTCCACCTCTGCCGCTGGCACTGCCGAGGCACGTGACCTCTCGAAGGTGCCGTCCATCGCGTTCGCATTAACTGCAACAGTGTCAACATGCCGTTCGAACGCATCCATTGCCGTCGTGATCTGCACAGGATCCAGTGAATGAAGAACCTTACTTATTCCACAAATCGCCTTTTCAAGCGACCGCGTCATCGCGTGCATTTGCATGGCAGATTGAATGCGTTCGGCGGCGGCATCAACACGAGAGGCAAGACGAAGATAACTTGTTCCTTCATCCTTCTTCCGTATGGCGTTCTCGGCGTAGACGCGGGCGGCTTCAATATTGTCCTTGTTAAGGGCTTTTTTAGCCTTTATCTTCTCCCTCTCGCTCGCTTTGTCTGAGGCGGCGGCAGAGTTGGTCAACTCCTTCACTGCAAGCCTCATGTTTAACACGACATCGAGGGGGTTCGTAGTGCTCATGTCGTTCCAATACTCCCGCTTTCTGAGTACAGAAGAAAAAGAAAGTGTAGAACTGCAGCCAACACAAATGGGATGGTCGAATGGCGACACACGAATAGGAACTTTTCTATGGCCTACACAAAATAACTTCATGGGAAAAGAGGCAGTTTGAAGAGGGCATAGAACAATCCACGTCGAATAGCGGGTAAACTGGGCCCTAATTTAGACATCTAACAATCAACTCGATAGGAGGAAAAAGAAGTAGGGAACAAACGATGGTGGGAGCTACACCGAGAGTAGGGAAGGAAGCGGTGTGCAATGAAGCCCCCCAAAACTTCTATTACTGGCTCCAACACTTGCTGCGCAAATTTAAACTTTTTTGTCGGAAAGAAATCACGTCACTAAACAGCGTCCCCCTTCCGACATGCCACACAGCCCCCAGCAAAGGCATGATTTACGAATTTTCGCTGCAGGTACGAAGCTCATGCAACATCGCGTAGAGCAAAGGCACAGACGCGGGTGCCCCTGTCAGTCCCAACTGCGAAGCCAATATTGCGCGCGGCATGATTGCAGAGGTCGCCTCCTTTCCTGCACCCGACTCGGCCTTGAAAACCGACAGCGAGTGCTCCATCCCGTTAAAAGCCATGTAATCCTTAATTAGTTCATTCAGAAGCAAGTTCTCCGGTGGTATAGGTGGCCGCGCGGACTCGATGTCGTCCCCCTGTGAATTAGACTCCTGCAGTGAATGGAAAATGGCTGCACGTAACTCGGCCTTTACGTGGTCAATGACGCCTTTCGTCTCCAGTACTTGCCTCATTGCATCCTTCAACGATCCGTGTTTCGACATTGTAGTCGCCTCGGGTGCGTTAAAGCTTTCTCGCCGCACCTCTCCCTCCTCCCTTTCCTCCATGCTAAAATCCTGCAGATCTACTTTACCAAAAAAAAAAAAAAAAGAAAAGCGATCAAAAAAGTGGAAAGAAGATATTGTAACTGAGGCAAGGGCGGGGAAGAAACGTAAATGTGCGAGCGTTCACCTTCTCTTGCGTTAGTAATCGTGGCACGCCGGAGTCCTGTCCCGCCTCTCGTTTCCTTTACGTCCTTCTCAGTTCCCCGCCCGAATTCGTGCGAAAATAAATTGTGTCTTCCCACGCAAGGACCAAACAGGTGAATACTCCGGAGAGAAAAAGTGAAACCTTACTTTTAACCATTCCTTAACGGATGACAGGCAATTGGGGTTCGTTACCTCTCAATATCTCCTTTTCAAACTGCGCACCCCTCTTCCCATTTGCACCTACTCCACGCTTGTGAACTCGAAGTCAGGTGAGAGCGGATTAAATACACGAAGAATGATAAAGGGGGGAGGGGGACTAGATACTCGCCTTAACACTTGTCAGCTCTCTCTTTCAAAAGCACACCCATACAAATCATGCCCCACTCCCGCGCGGCGCCCCAAAAGGGGGTTCGAAACAAAAAGAAAACTGAAAGAGGGGAAAAGCAAAACGCCAATGGAAAATAGTGGTGTATAACCGTACCTAACTTCCACTAACGTCACCTTGTCACCCTCGTACCATCACCAGAGACGCACGTACGCATCTACACACAAACTGCGAATGCATGGTGCTAAAGGAAAAATAAGTAAAACGCTGAGCGGTCGCGCGGGTCCTTTCCCTGCCTCACAATAGACGAAAAACAAGCACTTACACAAGCCTAGCGGGAGGAAAACCGCCGAATTACCAACGCAGACAAAACCACGACCACACCCGTAGCCACCAAAACGGAACTGACACGGTACGAACCGGGCCACTTTACTTTACCCGGACCGCGATCCCCCCCCGTGCGCCTCGTTTTTTCTGCGGGAGGCAGCTTCTTTTGCACGGAGCGGGCCTCCGTACCCGGTGAAAGTTCCTTTGTTCCACCGAAGGAAAGCACAAGAGTACAGTGCCGCCCCTCCTTTGTATCGAGGACCAGGCAGCGACGCCCATCAAGAGAGATGCCCATCAGAGCAAAAGGTGTCGGAAGATCCTCCTGCAAGCTGTCTACCAGAACTTTATCGTTCTTGTACTCCAATTTGTGCACGCGACCGCCTCCTCTCAACCCCACAAGCACTTTGCGGGATGACAAAGCACACAACAACAACTGCGCCGACGTCCCTCCCACCGCCCCATTTGTTGATAACATAGGAAAGAGTTTCTTAAACACTTCTAATTTCTTTACGGTGCTTCGAGTAACGTAAAACGCTTGAACCGTCCCGTCCTCATACAGCGCAAAACAGAAGTACCCTGCGCTCGCAACAGTAAGCACACGATGATCCCTTTGAGGGAGCTTAACCGCTGCAAGCATCTTCTTAGTGTCGAAACTCCAGTATTTGATCGTCTGAAACTCGGAATACAACAAGGCCACTCGCCCAATTTGCATAAAGCATCCCACTGCACTGTCCTTGAAGGACACTGAGAGATTTTTTTTCCACACGAACAAGCTGCACCCCGCGGGTCCACAAGCCATCAGCTGCCGGCTCTCGATCCACATGAGTTGTGTCACCTTCAAGCACGATGCCTCTGCTAACATATCCCCTACCTCGCTCCCATTAAACTGGTATATCCGAATAACACATTGATCCGGACCCGACTGCGACCTGAGGCCGATCGCTATGACATGATCTTCTTCACAACAAGCGAAGGCAAGCACCTCACCACCGTACACAATGTATGACTTTTGATCTGAGCCCTTCTCGAGTAAATGTAGTTCTCTCCCCCTGCCCGCTGTGAATATAAAGGACCCGTTTGACAGTGCGGTCATCCTACGCGAGGAATAAGGAAAGAGAGAAGGGTCAAATGAGGAAGGGCGTTAATAAAAGATGTCCAACGAATAGGACGCTAAGGTAAAGCCGGTATCACGTTTTGCTAAAACACTATCAACAACTAAAAATGATCTAAGACCAAAATAAAGTAAGAAAAAGACAAAACCAAGAAACAACTCCCTTAACTCTAAAGGACTCTATGAATACCTGATGCAGAAGGAAGAAAAAGAGAGCAATAGGGTAATAAGGCATGGGAAACAACATCAGAGTTCGACAAAGCACCGCATATTTCGTAGGTGTGCTGTGAAGAAAACACGCAGAGGAATAGGGAAGAGGGAAATCCTGCCCGGGGGCGGCACGCCTTACGAGCACACATATGGTTCTAACACAACTTTACATGTTACATTACCCATCTTCACTGAATGCAACGAAGTTTTCGCAAACGGAAGCCGCGGTATGCTGCCTGAATTATAGTGGCGCTCCTATCGAACGCTGTCGCTATGGTTTCCTCAAAGTGGAGTTTGTGCCCTTCAAACGTAAGCCGTTTTTCCACGGAAGCAAAGACATCAGCCGATAGTAAGATTCTGGAGAAAAAACTATCTTCTATGTGCTTCCTCGCCATCGTCTCCTCTTCCTCAAGACTAACCAACCACGATGGCAAAACCGCCACCGGTTTTGAGTCACCATCTTCGAAAACGTCAGGCACGCGCCGCCACATCCAACCAGGTTTCCACTGACAAAGTTTCAAAAAGAAACTTTCCAAAAATTGAAGGGCCACGTACTGACGGTGCACTGACTCCAGGCGGCCGACGTACGACAACGATGAAACGAGAAAAGCGCTAACGATAACACGTCGCCCCTCCTCCTCCCTCCGTACAAAACGCTCAATTGCAGCCAGTCGTGTGTGCTCTGCGAAGTGCTTCCATGCAAAGCGGTCCGCATCCTCCTCAATGAATTCGCGCTCTATAGTTTCGTCTTTTATTGCGTACATGATGGCCCTGTCGAATACCTTGTTAAGAGAGGCGTTGAACTCCCGTATCCATAATGCGCAGCCCATAAGATACTCCCGGACAATCGCCGTCCGCCCCGATCCCTCTTCCGGGAACTCACTCTCGAAAGGGAGACCCCACAGTGTCAGCAGCGCAGGAGCCAACGTGGGTGGGGGCCGCGTAAGTTTCTTCATTTTCGCCTTGTTAGCGGCCTCGAAAAAGTCATCGTCCGGGTCCTTCATAGCCGGTAGTACAAACATCGCTTCCGAGACACTAGTCCTTCACGTAAGTGCAAATATGACGCTCTAAGTCTCGAGCTAAAACTTGAAGCAATACGGAAGAAGGTATTCTACGGCAACAGAGCAAGGCAAAGTTTCAAAGTGCAGAACAGCCCTTAGGGAATGAATAAAAAACTGAATTACCCGCTCTTCCGCAACAGATGTCCCCGGCTTCTGCCTCATTTCTCTTCTGACTGCATCCGAACAAGAATATTGTAGAAGTATCTAAAAGTAGCTTACACCATCAGATGATAACCCGGGGGGCAGATGCTTCTGAAATCGGTCACTTCTTCTTAGCGCATGGTTAATGCCGCGTCAGTCCTACGCACCACATATAGCGTCCACGAGGTTGGATTCCCAGCCCCCTACCTTTCATACTTATATTCTTCTCCGGCATCCCTGCTTTCCGTCTTCCATTTCTCACCACTTCTGTTGGCAGCCTCACCTGCAAAAGCGACACTCCTCCTCATCCACAGCAGGTACTTATAATGAGAGGGCTCCACGTAGGTAGAAAAATAAACAATGGAAACGAAAAGAAAGCACGACACAAGAAAAAACCAAAAGCAAGGGAGATACAGTTCCTGGTGTCGCACGCTTTCCCACAGACCAGAAACAAGAACTGACCGGGCGGATGGACAGAACGGAGTATTTGTATATACTAATACTATTGTTATTAATCATTAAGCGATGAAACCTTTCTTTTCCTCTTTTCCTCTGACTCGCTATCACATCAGCCAGCACCCAACAGCGCAAATGTGGTGCCGGTCCCTACTTAATAAGCAGTACATCAGCGTCTGTCGCGTCTGCCGTTAGATTTCACCTTACCCGTGAAGAGATGCTTCGGCCGAAGGTTCGGTATGGCACGATCACCCTCTCCCTTCTTAGCTTGAAGGTTGCGCGGGCGAGCGACCACCTTACTCAGCTTCACAGCACGCAGCTTCTCATTGACGTCTCTGTACCCTTCGCCGCGGTTTACGCTAAGTGAGCGATCGCGAGTCGCAGAGTGAGAACTAATGCCACGCGTCGTTTTGGTAGACATGTGCGAAGATGAACGGTCCCGCATAACTGCCTCCTGTGCAGCGGACAAGGACCGACCTCTCTTCGCGGACGAATTTGTGGTTTCAGATGAACAACCAGGGGTTGCTGAGCGATCAACCTGGCTTCCCGTTCGCTTGTTAAACTTCTCAATTGCAACTGATTGCCGCCTAGTGCGACGTAGTGAAGGGTTCTTCATAGCCCTCTCCATCTTAATCACCTTGATTTTGTCCCTGATAAAACGAACAGCCTCGACAGTAGAGTCGTGTAACTCATATTGTGGACGTTTCTTAGATGCCTCCAACTCCAATTCCTGCAGACGTGCGTCCTCCTCTGCTTCCAATTCCATCAACCGCTCATGGATGTCAGGGTCTACGTTATCGTAGATATTGTGCCCGTCCATGATATCAGGGATGATATCGTCCACCCATTCGGGGTTCTCTAGATCCCATGTCTTCCGCTCATTTGGTTGGTACTGTCCAGGTCCCCCATTTTCCCACTCATAATCCCGTTCCGTTTTGCGGCGCTCGCGCACTGGCTCACCGGATGCAAGTCGGTGGCGAATCTCTTCCACTGAAGGGGGAACATACGCAGGTCTTTCCACGTTATCGCGTTTCTGCGGCACCGCACAGTAGAGACGATTTTGTATAGCCTGAAACCGACCGCTCCCCTCCTTTTGTTCCGAACGATGTGCAAGCAGCGTTTCACACGCCAAAGTCTTGAGGTCGCCTACGCCGGCGTCAGTGAGCGTGCTGGTCGTAATCCATTTGGCGCCACACTCTTCAATGGCTGTCATAACGAGAGATTGCTCTTCTGCCGTAATGTCGTCGAAAGTACACAGATCACTCTTGTTGAATACGACAATCACCGGTTTGCCAGTGAAGAGGGGGCCAATAGACTTGAAAAGGGAAACCTGCTGGGCTATTGAATGCCCGCATTGAGTGCTAAGGTCCATGAAGAAGAGAATGCACGCACGAAGATGGGCAAGTGCAGTGATCGCTTGCATCTCAATAACGTTGCGCTCCTCAAGGGAATGGTCCAGAATACCCGGAGTGTCAATTACCTGCCAACTGGCATACTTGAAGTCCGTGTGCCCGACGAAGAGAGACTTTGTTGTGAAGGCATAGGGTTGTACTTCTACATCCGCGCGGGTGACCTTGTTCATGAAACTTGACTTACCGACGTTAGGGAACCCCGTGATAAGCAGTGTTCGGGCGTTGGGGTCAATAGAGGGCAGTCGAGACATGTGTTGCCTCACTTTCTCCAGGTATACCAGAGCGCTCGTGAGCTTTTTGCAAGCGGTTGCCATGCGGCCAAGGGCTGCGCGCTTCAACTGCTTACAGCGGTAGAGAGAGTCACCGTATTTCAAAAGCCGCACGTAATCACGGCCCACATTATCCACCATGTGTCGCACCGCGCCGACCTGACCCAGCGCCACCTTATAGTGGTCGCGGTCGTACAATACATGCATCAAATCGCCGTAGAACGGGTGGATGTCATCCATTCGCGGAAACTCGGTTAGGATGTGGGTGAGCTTTTCGTTGATGGTTTTCTGCGTGAACTTCACCTTCCGCATGTAGAACTGACGAATGCGGGAAATATGATACCCCTTGTGGACCACGGTTGGTGTCTTTCTCTGCGTTTTGGAAAGAACAATGTCGATGAAGTCCTTGTATGAGGGGACAACAGTCACCGTTTTGAAATTGTAGATTGTCGACATCTTTCCAGAAACGGATATGAACGAGATGTTAAACTTCTTTGCTTACTTCCTCGCCAGAATGCCTCTGCAGTGAACTGCTGGGTTACAGTTTGCTTGGTTCACCTGCTGAATACCTCTTCCACTCCACTGCTTCACAGCTTCACCTTTTCGCGCGCACCTTTCCTTACCTCTTTTTCCTTCGCGTTTACTCTCCTCACGCACCCAACTACTTCTGATGTACCGCCTGTTGCGTTCCTCTAAGACGTAAAAAAACAAAGTTAGGGTTGAAACAAAAAGCACTTGCCGTAACATATATGCCCGTACCAGGAGAGCAAAAGAGTTTCGTCAGCTCCGCTCGCACATTTCCTTCCCCCCCCCTTGCTGCGCATGGAGAGAACAATCGCGGACAGGGGGAAAAGAGAGGGGAGGGATTGGGGCAAAACGGATACAACGTGTGCGCTGGGGCAAACCATCTGATTTCCATCAACAAAGAGGGCAAATGTGAGTAACGAAAAAAAAAAAAGAAAAGGGTTCATTAAGGTCAACTTTCATGCAACCTCAACGAAAATAATGAGGGGAAACCATATCCTGACCACGCTCCACCCCAGGATGCTACACTAACCCTCACCCGACTCACAAATTCCTCCTCATTCCAGGCGCATACAAAGACCCGGTAGCGGTCCCTGTACATATCGGAAAGACACACGACCACAGACGGAAGCCATCAGCAGACCATTACTTCGTCTCTAACGGCAGCCGTCGATTCAGCTTTATTATGGTAATTATTATCGCTAGATCTTGCATTTTGTTCATTATTTATGTTGTTGCCGAGGGCATCAATCGCCGCGTTTGCCGGAGATGTCGGTTCCTACCGGCCCCTGCCGCATCAACGTCGTTACGACAGTGCACTTATTCAGCCACAACAACGATAACAATACCCCGACTCAAGGATCGAACATGGCATTGCAACCGCTGTTGCAGCTTCAACGTGTATAACCACCCAAAACCAATTTTCGTGGACTTGCGCCGCGGGAAACTGAACGGCACAAATGAAATGAAACAAACACCAACACAAAACTTAAATGTGCTCATTTATAAAAATGCAAAAAAAAAAAAAACAACCGCCCGGTAACCCGGCACCCGGTGTAATTCAATTTTTCTATGCGCACAAGACAGACTACAGTGGCAGAGTACGAGCGAAAACAGAAGCAAAGGAAATGAGTTCTGCCAGCTTCCCGGTAAGGCCCAGCAATGGGACTTTCAACTGCACGTACGGCAATTCGTTTACCTCATGAACTGCTGCATAAGGTGGATGAGAGCCGAGCACGTACGCAGCTGATACCTAAACACATGCTCTGAAAGGACAACCCGCTTCTTACCAGCTTCAATGCCTCCTTATTCTTCCTCGATTCCATCGCAACCACTCACAAACCGACGACGTAACCCTCTTCTGCCGCCCACAGTGCGAAAAAGGATCGCCTAAAGTAGAATCAAATGGTTACCCTGGGCTGCCCCACCTCCGTTTCTGTGTATCCGCCCACACCATCCAACATCATAATATCATGATGAAACTTCTTTAACGATTCACGGTGAGATGTCGTTATTAACGTCATACCCTCATCCAAAAGTAATTTGTACAACGTTGGCTCAATGTTTTGGGACACCGCGCTCGTGCACTCGTCTAAAAACACAAAGGTTGGTCGATGGTAAAGTGCGCGAACAAACGCCACGCGCTGCCGCTCACCTCCAGACAGCACCTCTGACCATTCTTTCCATGCATCCAACCCTCCCACGCGCGTCAGCAGTCCTCTCAACCCAACGCGGGTGGCAAACTCTACAAGTTTGGCGTCTTCGATATCACCTGCCCGCTTGTCTGCTTCGGAGGTTGGGTAAGTGAATTGAGTCCGTAGGGTCCCCGGGGGGAGGTAAACCCGCTGCGTCAGTACAACCATCTGGGATGGGGGAGGACGTTTCAGGGAACCCTCACGCAGGGACCACACGCCAGTGATAACGCGGATGAGGGCCGTCTTTCCAGCTCCGTTACAACCCATTATGAGGACGTGCCGGCCCGCCTTGAATGTTGCGTTGTAATTGGCAAGAATCATCTTGTCAGATGGGGAGAGAATGTACGCGTTCTTAAACACAATCTTATCGTCACTGGACTCTTCCACCAAACTTAGCGTCGTCTCCCGTTCGTTTCGCTCGAGGGAACGAAGAGAATCCTGTAGCTCCCCAACACGATGGGCGCCGCCACACACAGCGCTTACCTTTAGGTGGATTGAAAAAAGCCTTGCGATGGATTTGGCCAACGAAGTACACAGCTTCGCGTTCCGTGCATACAGTTGCGCCATACCAGCGGCATCCATGCTATCTGCACGACGGGCAACATCGAATCCACAAACTGCTAAACCGACGCACGTCGATCCATACTCAACAAACATCGAGCTGACTAAGGTGCCCCACCACTTAAGGCGCTTAATGTTACTTTCCAATCGCAGGTACGATCGAAGGAGACGATCAGCAGTCGCACGCTCAACATCTGCACCGCGGTAAAACGCCACCTCTTCCGCGTGGTGAAGGAGCTGGGTGTGCATCGTGCGAAGGTTGCCCTCCTTTGCGTGACTGGCTGCCATCATAGTTGCAAAGTTTGGAAGAATTAGTCGAAATAGCACGGCAACGAATGCGTAGTATGAAAATATGAGCAGGGATTCGTTGTGACCACCGTGCTCGGCCAGCGCAGAAGAAAATGTAACGATATCCATCGACGGTTTTAGTATAGAAGGTATCAAAACCGCAAGTTCTCTGCTGAAGCACTGGACATCATTCGTCACACGATGGCCCGGGTTGTCCACGGTGCCTGTAGTTGCAAGGTCGTAAACCCGGCGCCCCTGGAAGTACTCTTTATGAAGAGCTTGCTGAAGCCGCTCCCTAAACCGCCACTCTATTGAGGAAATTGTGTAGCCGATGCTCACATTCACTACGGTTGCGGGTAAGGCATATAAAGCGATATCACCGATGCCAAGTAACAATTCCCTAAAGTTCTTCTGAACGAGTGCCTTAACGTTATTCCCGGCTACACGGGACAACATCAGCGTCAACCTGGTGCGAAGGGCGAGCAGCAACGTCAAAGCAACCATAGCACCAGATTCAGGGGAGAAAACACTGGGAAAACAAATACGGAGAAGCCCCACAACCCGCCAGAAGAGGGTGCTGTCGAAGCGTACAGTGGGTCGTCTATGTCGACCGGACGCCTTACCTGCGTGCCGTCGCGGCGATGATGGGTTTGCTCGGCGAGCAAGCACACACTTGTGTACGCCCTGAAACAGTAGTGCTATTACCACCAAAAGAGCATACTTCGCATGTGAGAACGGGGAGGCGACTAGTAATTGCTTCAGCCCGTCAAGTACAGAACTCATCAAAAGGGGTTTTACCGGCTCCTTTTTATTTTCCTTCTATTTTTCTGTGTTCCCCTTACACCTACGAAATGTATAGACTTCGAGCCCAGTACCCTGGGAGACAAAAAGGTTATGGCAAGACTCTCTGTGTGCGCTCCACGCTGTAGGCACTAGAGTACGGGCTGGGTGGGCGCAGAGTGCGTACGTCCCTCTGTTTCCACGCCCTTCAGCTTATCCCGGTTTTTCTGCTGCTTAATGTCTTCAAAGAAAAAAATGCAGGGACGAAAAAGGTTTATGACAACGAAGAGCTTAAATGCAACAATAAGAGCGGTGTGGGCAAACACCTCCTTATTCATCCACCTGCCCTCCTCAGCAGCAGTTATAGTTTCAAGAAAAGGAAGAAATAAAACTACTTGAGTAAAAACAGTAGCAAGAGTGACGTTCAAAAAACTTTAAAGGCCGTCGCTTCCATCTCTTCTCGGCTCCATTTCAGCGAAAAGATTCTGGTCTTCATCCACAAGCGGCTTCACACCCTTTCTTACATTCACCAGATACTTCTTTTTTTTTTTTTTTGCTCTGTCACCACCCTTGTGGCTTCTGTCCCCCATACAAAAACACAAATACAAAAAATGAAGAAGCATACTCCAACACTTCAAAATATCAAAAACTGTCGTGTTGATTAACGTTGGGGGCGGGAAAAGCAAAGATTTACCGCAGCATACGTCACGGGAAAAAGAAGACAACTCAACCATCATCTCACCACCAAAAATGTTTCAATTCTTTGTACATTCTTAACCGCCAACAATGTACCCCCTAAGCTATACAAACAACGAAGGGTGATGGAATCAATGTATTCTTTTGTACAGTACCGCATTCCTCTTTCGTCCATTCGATTATTCGTTTGTTTTTCCCACTACACTTAAATATTTTTTTCGATTGATTTTCTGCTTTTTTTTCACTCTCTGCCTCGAAGAAGTTACAGAATACAGTACACATATGGAGGCGAACCGCGTGCCTGATTCGACGCGGTAGCAGCAGTCATGGACCGCACGTGCGATCCTCCACAATTCAATTCCCACTGAAAGGAGGAAAGGGAGAATATTCTCGTCAGAAAGCGCGTAAATAAATTAGATGAGAGCAAACTCCCCTTCTCCCTTCCCCCCTGCCCCCCCCAACCCCCATCATTTTTCACAATAAACGAAAACAGTAAAAAAAAAGAAGAAAAATTGCGGCACAGAAATGCACATCAAAGGCGGGGGGAAGATTGCAAGAAAGAGAGAGGACGCAGGAAAGTGCAATGCTATAAGGAGGGAGAAATAGAAGAAAGAATATGAACACCGAAGCAAACGTTACGCTATATACATATTATAGATGAAGAAGACTGGCGTCTACCATTCCCCGCCCTTCCCTTTATAACAGTATGAACATTTTATTGCTCGTTCATTCACAAAAGTCATTCATAACCATTGGCTTTATTCACAATTCCCCGTCCCAACTATCTTTGTGGTCTCTTACACTCCTGCAGAACCAAAAAAAAAAAAAAGCGTCTCCAACGCGATACATCCACCACATGATGTGCCTTTTCAATTTTAAAAGGGAACCGCACAGCAAGTGGGGGAAAAGATTAAATAAATGCAAGCGTACACAAACCAGATACAACAACACAAAATGACGTAAACTGAACGAAAGACAAGGGTGCCAAAAACAGGTGCTAAAGACTAAATTAAAAAAAGGAAGCGAATACATCTCCTAGCACCCGCATCTGTCGGTCCCACGTTTGCCTATCTTAGGCAAGCGCGGAAGGGCTTTGTGGAACTTAGACTCACTATCATCTTCGCCAGTGGCCGCTGTGTTCCGCTTTTGCTTACTTAATAATTCATTGACCTCATCAGCGATCCACGGGTGCTTCATCGCCCGCCGAGGAGTGGCACGCGAGTCCGGAACCCACTCAAGGAACAGCTTAACGAAACTGACAAATGGATCTCCCTCCGGCAGTCCAAGGAACGCCGCAATATTCTTGGTTCCAGGAAAGCGTATTTTAAGTTTGCTGTTTGGAACTAATTTGGGTGAATAATTTGCGCTTGCTTCAAAAAACTCATGTTTGCGCGGGGAACGAAGTATAAAATCACGCGGCGGGGTCCCTAAAAACTCCATTATGCACGCCATCTGTTCCTGCTCGCTTTCACCTGGGAAAATGGGGTAGCCGGAGGCGAGCTCGCAAAGAACACATCCATAACTCCAAAGATCTATGCACCTGGAGTAGGGACACCCTAGAAGTACCTCGGGTGCACGGTAGAAGCGCGATTGGATGTAGGTGAACAAACGGGCGTTTTCAAAGCAAGAGGAGCCCAAGTCAATCACTTTCACTGCCGTGTCATTGTGTGACCTGAGGAGTATGTTTTCCGGCTTCAGATCACAATGAATAATGTTCTCTCGCCACATGTAGGAAAGAGACACGAGAACACCAGCCCCAATCTTGCGAACGATGTCTAACGGCAATGGCTTGAACCTGCGTTGCTTTAAGTAAGTGTACAAGTTACATCCTAACAGCTCGTATGTAATGCAGACATGGGAACGAAAGGTGAAATTATCAATCATTTGGACTATTCCGTAGATCCCTGAGGGGTCACCTTTCTTCAAATGACTCAAAATCTGCACCTCAATCTTTGCTTGTGCGGTGAAGCGTTTCCTGTTGCGGATAATCTTTAGCGCTACAGTACAGTTTTTGCAGTGATCAACTGCCTTAACCACCTGTCCGAAGGAACCACTCCCCAGTGTGCTTAAAACCTCGTAGCGGTATGCGATGTGGTCACGTAGTCTGATGAGGTAGTCCCCTCTTTCATCATCATACCCCTTGTTATGGCCTCCTTCCACCGGTGCCTGAACCTTGCGGTCACAATTTTGGCCAACGTAATATACTTCCGAGTAGCCCTTTATCTCGTCCATCTCGTACGGAGTAAGATGAGCGGAATGAAAGTCATTAGCGGGGACTGCACCTTCGTGCAACACATTTAGCCGCATCCCCTTGCCCCCTTGCGGTTTCGTACAGAGCGCAGGAACCTGCGTGCTCCTGTGGAAGTCATGGTTTTCACCCGCCAACCTGCGAGAGACATCCATCCCTCGTCACTTACTACTAATACTACTAAAGTAAGTGAGCCTCAAGAAGAAACAAAAAAAAAGTGCGCGCAACATGTGCGGAAATGATCAAATAGTAAAAAAAAAACTGTAGAAAAACTAGAAAGATCCTATGTACAAAGACGCAAGGTTACACCACCCAATACACATGGTCATCCAGAGCAATACAGAGACACTTTCATACCCCGTATGCGCACACAGCCTGCATAAATGAACCAATAAAGAAAAGGGGAAGCGGGAGCGGAGGTGTGGGTCCCCCTCCAGAAGCTAAAACTTGCAAGCTTCCAAAGAGTGCACTATTGCTCCCATACGGGTGTACCAGTCCATCCACTCATTCGGTTCCTCCGTAGGGTTGGGCTCGTGGAGGACAAACAAACGTTCAGAGTAGTCCTCGAAGCCTACAGGGAAGAATACATGCTCCGATGCGAGGCCACCGCATGGAAGCCGAAGCGATGGGTTGGATTCAATCAAGGCCGGGATGTGAACTGTAGGAAGAGAGGAATACTCAACCGTGTACCCCAGCATATACCACAAAACCTCCGTGGAGGTCACTATTGTCCAGCAGGTGTGGCATTCGCTGCATAGAGCAACATGGCCATACTCTGTCATCACGCGCAAGTTGTTACACCGAATGCGACGGATATTGGAATTTTCGGGGGTTGTGCGAAGCGCGCGCACCAGCTGCAGCGCATTCAACGCCAAGGGCCCACGAAAGGGAGGTGAAACATCCTTCAACACTGATGGTGCGGCCGAAATATCGTATAGTTTGGACTTCAGAAGCAACCCTTCATGCTCCGCCTCGCGACGTTGGATCTCCGCAAACCACTTGGCCGCCTCTCTTTCATCAAGCATTTTCTGAACGGCATTTTTTTCACTTTTCCTTTCCATCATTAAAGCTGCCCGGGCCCGCTTTTCCTCGGCAGCACAAACATCACGACTCTCTACCTCCATCCGCACCAGGTCCACGACGTTACTTGCCAAGCGTTTCTGCCACGCTTCCGTTTGCGCCAGTCTCAACACATGTTCATCATACAAGTCCTCGACCCAAGCAAGTGGTGGGCATTCCTCATAATTCAAGTTTTCTTCTGAAAGTATTAGTTCGCTTGCGGAAGTGTCAAACAGAGAACCTACAACGGCGCAAAAGTCTTCAAAGAGTTGCTCAATTGCTACGCACATCCGTTCATTGTATATTTGCTTGTCGGGGTCCTTTTCCCGACCCTTGTGCAGAATCTTCACCACACGAGGACGGCAATTCGTTATTAAGGTTTGAACCGACACTGCCTGCGAGTGCAGAGCAACTACATCTCCTCTGTCATCATCCTTGAAGGCGTCAATGAGCACGGCGGTCTCCTGCTTCAGTTGATCCACAAGGGCGCAAAGTTTCTTGTACTCAGTCATTCCAGGGAAGAGTCACACCCCTCTGCAACCGAGTGAGAACAGCAAAAACTTCCCTCTCCCCTTTCGACTCGAGAGAATGAGCAGAATGATAGAGTTTGACAGCACCAATGTCGCGTGAAGCATGATGACGACGAAAGTATAAACTTTGGAACACGTAACATAGCGAAAAAAAATAATAAGTCGAGTATGGCACTCTACATGCCCAACAATCCAACAGATCTGCCTCCCTTAGTTACATTTTATTTAAAAGTCGGGGGAACAACCAGAGCCCAACTGCAGTTGAATCACCTGTGCCAGACGGTCCACGAAATACTCACTGTTAACTATAGCCTCATATGGATTCACAGCCACAGTGTACCTCACTTCAACATCCTTGTCCAGTATGCTTTTCCCTGTTTGAGCATCCCTCAAGTCCACAATAGATTTGTCCTCTCCAATCGATATGTTGTCGTCAAAAAACACGTAAAGGCGCGCTTTATCAGGCGTCGGTTCTGGTATTGTAGCAACCGGAAACACCTTCCCGCCACAGCGGCTTTCCGCTTTCTGTGCCCAATACGGATAATAATCAACAATCCCCGCCACACCATTAGACTTACTGGCGTACTCCACCAGTTGTTCTTCGAGGGCGGAGAAGTTCGTTTGGTAGACAGCGGTACATGACGGCATTTGTCGTAACTGCTTCATCGCATCCGAGGGAGAAAGTGTCCCCGTGTCCTCAGGATAGACCACCACCGCAGCGGTGTTGGGGCCGTAGCAAATGAAAAGATCATCCTCATCGCGGAATATGCACCCTGTCACTTCAGGAACATATGCCTCCTTCAAGCGCTGAAGCATCGGTCCCCGCGGTAAGTGCTTGTGTTTGCCTTGAACAAACTCCCTCCACTCTTGGAGGACACTCCCCAGCTCGGTCCCAAATGTCCTGAACAGAAGCGTAAATGGCCAGCTGAGTTCAGAAAGGGTGTTAATAAATTCAAAAAAAGACGGAATGATAAGCTGGTCGGGTGTTGCGGTCAGGACTGTCCTTTGTTCATCAACATATCGTTTAAAACCTTCGCCCGGTTGCCCGGGGCGTGTAAAGGCACTAAGAATGGATCTTCTCTTTGCCGAGACATCCTGCCACAACCGATTTTTCTCAGCTCGAGAAAGATCTTGCATCCCTGGAGGTTCCTTGAATTTTTCATCAACGTACTGGTCGTACGTGACCAACCCGGTACGATCACCGGCCTGACCAGGGCCCAAAACAGCGGTCCAGCCCTCACCAGAGACGCGCCCCCATACGTTTGCAGCAACATTACTATTCATAACATCCTCCATTGTTCGCCCCCCTGCAGAGTCCACCTGAATAATAGTTTTATTGATATCCATGTTTATGACGAGGTGTCTTCGGGGGCACTGCTCGAGGAACAGGCGGGACATAGCTTTCAAGACTACCGCAGGACAAAAAACAGCGCCTTAAAGAGAATGAGTAAATTAAGGCTTGGAGGCACTACTTGAAGAAATGAAAAAATGATGCATGGGCGAGGAAATACATCACGCAAACAATAGCCATACATGATCAGCGCTAAAACGCGCTTCTTACATCCAGCAGTCAGACAAACACTGTCCGCTGCAGCGCGTTTCGACGGATTCTGGCGACGCACAACAAAAAAGAATGACAAAAAGCTGACGGCTCACACTCATTTTCTGTCACGGGGAGGCGGGGAACGTCTTGGCGTGCGCATGAGACTACTACCGCTCGAAAAATATATATTCCCCCCTCCTCCCTCAACACGCAGTCACTCCACCCTGCACCAGCGGGCGGCACTCGAGCTAGTCGTTGCAGTCATTTATGTTTTGTATGATTCAAGACGGCTCCGCACAACCTTTGGGGTATCACCAAACACACGTCGCCGGGATGCTAACTTCACCCCAGGGTTATAGGCAAAAAAAAAAATGAACACCCTCTCAGAAACACCGTATTAACAGGAAACATGAAGGTGTCGGGAATTTCAAACGAATCACGACATTTGCTTGAACGTAAACACATCGACGGGAACGACTAACAACATCCTTGTGTATATGACACCTCCTCCTCATCAGATCGCCCCCAGGTTCAAAACTGTGGCAAGAACGGCCTTGCGGATACAACAGAGAGGGGAATCGTTTTAAATAGACAAGCAGACACGGGTGGTTCAGCTTTCAAGGGAGCAATCTCAAACACTGCCCGCGCTGATGTGGGGCGACTGGTGGCTTCGTACACCACACCCATCGAGGACAGACAAAGATCTGAAAACAATGGTCGATCTCTCAAAGACGCCCCCTCCCTCTCCACACATAATTTCCACACAACAGAAGGGTTCTCAAGGTCATGGAGGAGCGCTACCGTATGAAGTAGCGCTGTACGCGCAGGGGATGAATCTTCGTAATGCGTGGAAATATTTCCAGTAGGTACCACAGGATGTGGCCCACCAAATCAGCCATCACTTCAGTACCAATACCAACTTCACCGAACATAACGCTCATCAGAAGGAATACAAGGGGGAGGTATCGCACCTGCACCGTCAAAAGACCAAAAATGCTCGCCTCCTGATGAGGCAGCAGCCGCCCAAAGAGATACACCAGCGCCTTCGAAAACTGGTTACTGAGGTATGGTGTTTCTATAGCACGAGTGCTTCTGAGGAAAAGTAAAAGCCCTGCCCCAGTAAAGAGGGTCAGGCAGTAGTCTAGACGCCGTCAGTGGAAGTACTGCAATTCAATGCTGCTGCTCACCATATATAACCAGTGTAACTCGATAATACTACTGAGGTTGAGGGGGCCAAAGTAAAAGAATGTTGAGACCAGCCGCCAATAATGCTTTTCTTGGAACGCGAGGGTAGGACTGAAAATCATCTGCAGTGGGTGGACGAGGCCGAACGAAACTAGCACAACCGAGATCACACTAAGGCACAGCAGCAGCCTTGTTACTGGCGGTATCTCCCATAGAAAGTTAAAGTCCATGGCAACAATCAGCCTGGAAGCGAGATGTTCTCCGGAGATGTCCGTGGGGTCCTCCTAGCTAGTTCCAAAGTAGCAACCATGAAAATGTAGTGAGGGAGATGAAGTTAACGTACGGAAGGAGCATACGGCACTCATCAACAGAGTAGAACACGGACGTGAGGAAAATTAAAGGAGAAAAAACGGGCGAAGGTATCTTCTGGTCACCCGAAGCAAGCACCCACTATAACTCTTTTCCAGGGAGAACAGGCGGTGCGGGTTGCACATCGCGGGGCGGTCGCTCCCCGGCTTGTTCCTCCCGTACACACCCCGCTGCACGCCGCACACCGCTTTTTCCACGTCCATCATCCCACAAAAACGGGTCAGAAACACCCCATTACATCTCCAGAGCCTTCATTAGCAACAAACCTGAGAGGAGCATAAGAGAGGAATTCGCTACTCCAACGATGACACATGTGTTGATGTCCCACTCCGAGTCCGACAAGCTACGGAGATGGTGAATAACCCACAATGATGTCAGCATAAATACGCCACTGAACATCATGAAGGCCACTAGTACGCCCACTTCTACGAATCTGCGATCGCGGCAACGCGTAAACGTGAGTGGTGTGCTTGCAAGCAGCATTAGAGCAGCAAGACACACCTGCCACCTCAGAAGGGTCTGCACGAGAATTCCCTGTTGTCCATAAGTTAATAGGTAGAACGTAACAAGTAACAGTGTTAGAAGTGACCACAAAGCAGGCCATGAGATGAAAACAAAAGGCAACATATGTTCCCTCCTTGCACTCTGGGGAGCCATTCTCTCTAATTTGCGTATACCATCTTCGATGAAGGCATCATACTTCCTTTCCAGGTACTGAAGTGACTCAAACTCTCCGGGTGATAAGTTACCGCAGTCCCTCGCAGCTCGAAGGGTGTCCAACTGGTACTCATCTTCTCGGGTAAAGTCACCCATCACATTCACATGTGATATATTAACCAACAATGCAGTCTTGGATGTACGAAACGCCACGCAGGGCTTTCCACTCCCTTCCTACCGAAACCCCACGGTACAAATTAAAAATAAGGAAGGTGAAGCACAGAACAATGTAAGCAGTGCTATTAAAAGGCCGCAGGTCAAAATATCAACCTTATACCTGTAAAAGGTGCATTCCTCCTTGGCAGTCTTAGGGCTCCACGGGAGCTTACATGGACGTTAAAACCTCTGGTGGCATCGTCACGGGACAAAAAAAATGGGAAACTACTTTGGTAGCACAATCCCGTTCCCGCTAACAGCCCCCACGTCAGCCTATCCTCACGCTCATTTTTACGAACAAAGAGTAAAAAAGTGTAGAACCTGGCCAGCAAAAGAGGTGCTTCTGCCGCCAACGTTCGTCACATGGAGTCCGCTCACGTCGATTCCAACGACGCCTCATCATCACTATTCTCCCCGTTCCGCGATGCAGCTTCGTCCTGGGACTCAGTCGTCTCTTCCTCCCCCATCGTCCACGTATCACTTCCGTCGCCACCGCCATCCACCTCGGCAGAATCCGAGTCACTCGTTGTTTCTGTGTTGCTGTAATACTCCGGGGAGTCGGAAGCGCTTGCCCATTCATAAGAATCGCTGTCATCTTCACCATCATCGTCATCTTCGTCATAACCTCCAGACCAAGAACCGTTGTTTCCTACCTCGTCATCGTCATCGCTCTCCGCAAGACCTGCCCCACTATCATTACTCCGATCGTTTTGTGGGAGCGAGAACGCTTGTTGACCAGGTAGCGGGCCGGAGGATGTTGAGAACACACGCACTACGGCTGCTGCGTCACCATCGAGAATCGCAGCACAGTAACGGTCCGATGGTTCAATGGCAAAGGCTCTGAAGGCTGGGCGCACTTCTGTTGAAAACACGGTCTCAAATGTGTAACTATCAACCACTGAAAGAACTGGTGTAGCCGTGTGAGACAACGCAGATGCTTCGCGAAAGCTATAAATCACACGTCTAAAAGGGCTGGTGTAGAAACTGCTGCTGTTCCTGAAGGAAGGTACGGTCTGCAGTATGGACAGGGTCCGCAAATCCCATACCTTTTCATCAATCATCACAAGGGGGTTGAACGGATGAAAAATATTGCAAAAGGAGTTGGTAAAACGGTCAAAACGACAGATGGGTCTGTCACCGCACCGAACATCCCACAGAACAGCGTCACTGAGAACAAGCTGAGAGAACTGGTCAAAGGTGGCTACGTTGTCAACGTTTTCCCCAACCCACGACGGATCGCTAAAATGACGCACCTCACATTGCGCCCTGAGGTCGTAAAGACGGCAGGTGTGCTCCTCGTCACACGTTGCTAACAAATATGTGTTACAACAAGAGAACATGGCCGCACGGCTATCCTCAACCTGGTACTTCACCGCAGGAAGCTCATTACGACCCATCACAGCTACCTTGTGCTCCGCGTTTACCAACCCCAGTAAGGCACTATCGTCAGACACGTAAATTCCAACGACACTACCGTTATCGAAGGCCAAATGCTGTTCTGACAACTTGTCGTCCGTGGAATCATCTGGGAACGTGTCAAACAGAGCAATCCCGCCTTCAGAGGTTCCCACAACTAGTGTCTCCCCATCATCGCAAAAGGCCACACTATCGCCCTGAAGTTCATCTCCACTCCCCGTTATGTCGAATAAATAACCCGGGTTACGGTACGTAAAGTGGTTTTCGTTCGTCCTTGTGCGTAGTGAGAAATCTAATCCCATCTTTTGCACCAAGCGCCTGTTAAACGCGTTTCGCGTTTGATCAACAGGGGCATCCAGTGGGTAGTAAACATGGCCCTTCCGCAAATCAAATTGAGGCAAGGTTGTAATGGGATTGGTGCACTTCTCATGCTGTTGTCTCAGGTAAGAGCGCACAATGCCATCAAGGGTGGGTGCCCCGATGGGGGACAGTGCCATATCGGGCGAGGCATTCGCCGAATGTTGTGCCATTGCGATATCACACGAAAGAGGAGCGTCACGCCGAAGAGCTGAAGCTGCATTCAGCAACCCCTCCGTCTCTAAGTGGCGGCAAATCAGCTCCAACAGTGATTCACGCGAATAACTTATGTGAGATCGAGCAATGACAGCCTGGCGTTGCTCCAACTCGACGGGGTCCACAGAAACGGACGGAGTGGTCCTATTCGTCTCATCGAAGAGAAAGCACTTGATGTTCTCCATAAACCGACCTGTTGCGTGCACCTCGCTCGCCACATAGCGCGGCCCCATCATGGTTAAGTACTCCTTTTGAATATCTCCATATTGGGTCATAAGTTCCCGCGCCACTGAGCCAACCCCTAGAGCATCAAAGAGAAGACGTGTATCAGCATACCGTCGAAGGGTAACCATCAGTTGCAGTGCCCGTGCGACCACGGGAAACAACTGCAGTTTAACCGACATTGCCGGATCCTTCCGAACTTTCAAAACCTCCAACAGCGTACGAACGCCGTCGTTTGCTCGGATCATACCACAAACGCGGTTAAAGGTGGCCACACAAACATCGTCGTTTTTGTCAGCGGGTAATCGCGTTAAATTCAACAGTATCTGCAACGAAGTAGCAACACACGGAATGAGATGGGACTCCCTAGAGGCGTTTCCGTTTTGGAACGCCGATGTTAATTCACTCACTATCATAATCAAGTGCGCAACCCCCGATTCAGGGTACTGAGCATCGGCAACCAAGGGTCGGAAGAAGGGTACAACTACCAAAACACAAAGCACATTTAGCGATGCGGCAAGTAAGTCCCATCGACCCTGTGTGAAGTAGAACTGCGCACAACGTAGCAGTATCTGGTGAAAATTATTATCCGCGAAGAAACGAAATGCAGCAAGCCTATCTCGAGTAAGCAGGCTTTGGATTGTTTCGGTAGATATATCCGGAATAGTGGCAGAAGGGGCCGACAAATAACCGAGAACCGATTCCACGGTGGCAGGGTCTCGGGGCAGTGACCTCTCTGGTGCAGAATCGGTCACTAAAACCGATAAAAATCTGTGCTTCCGGAATATGACCCTCGTGGCCAACATCAGATGAGAAATCAAGTAAACGTAGGCGCACTTTAACGCCGCCAATGTTACTCCTGGACAAATAACATCAAACTGTTCTTCCGAACTCTGTAACAGCCGCTCTATTAAGCCAAGTGTTGCTTGGGGCCCTTGATGCGCGTCAAAAAAGGTAACAACATAAGGGAAACTCAAAGCAAGGAAAAGGAAGCCTCCCGCGCTGCCTTGTACGTCGTGACTCGAGGCAACTTTCCACTGATGCAGAATGAAGTTCAATATCGGCTCGAAGTATTCACCATGGTTTCGAAGCAGGTTCTCAAACACCGCAGCTCTAGCTAATTGAGACAGCACGATGCAGCACCCATACATTGTCACTGGATCTAAACGGCCATCAGTTAACTTTATGATCTGCTTCAAACCTCCCAGTTCTAGGAAAATCAAAGCGAGTTTCTTGTGGGTAAACAAAGAGTTTAGAACCCAACCAACCCTACCCACCAACTCCCGCATTTTTCGGTAATGGCTCTTAGTTGTTTGTAGTTCAGCACTCCAGTTCAAACGAACTTCAAGTAATTCGCGTTCGTCCGCGTTCATTTCCACATTGTCCTCTGATAAGACGAACCCCAATGCTTTTTTCTCCTCCGTTTCCACAGCTGCAGTAGCTGCATCCAAATCGACTCGACTCAATACGTAGAACATGGATTCCACTGTTTGGAACTGGAGAGCAGGTAGAACTGTCTCTCGTTGGTGACAAAGTGCTCCCACGACGGCGCAACACAACATAAACTCTTCCATCTTGAAGTCAATGTTTTCTGGCATCAGGGTCTGAATATTCAAAAAATGATCCCACGGAACAACTTGATCGTTTGGACCCTTGTACTTGTAGCGGAAGAATCGGTTCCCCTCACTCTCGTGAGGGGGACAGTCGACACTCCTTATCCAACGAACAACCACTTCCTCTGCCGTAGTTACCTCCACAACCTCACCAAAATCGCATTTTTTCCCTTGATCATTGAAGCACCACATAGGACCGCGACCTACCCTGTCACCCCTTCGTGGCTGCCAAAAATCTGGTAACTTCCGAAAACGGGGTGATTCCTCTCCTGTTTCGAACTTCCTCTTTTTGTGGGGCCTAGATATCAGATCATCTCCTCCCCCTTGATTAAATTCTGCCAGGGTAGATTCATGTTCCACCTCTTTTATCGGTATAGTTGACCTATCAAACATTGGAGATGAAGAGGCTTGCTCAGATCCCGCAAACTGCGAATGTGAAGAAAGGGACATCTGCTTTGATTGGGGCAACACTTGTTGCGCTTCCTTCACGCATGGCACCCCTACGGAGCTCCCAGCAGCAACTTCGGGTGACGTCTTACGTGAGAGCGTGGGAGAATTCAGCTCACTCCTGATAACGGCAGAGTAGTGTCTGAAGGGGGACCGACTCCATCTTTGTGAGGGAGATATCCCATTGTTTTCAGGATAACCAAATATCCGGTGAACCAGATGTCGCAATCTCTGAAGCAAAACCCGCGGCACCTGTTGACTAAGTGCCTCACCTACCGCTTGGTCATCCTCTTCAAGCCTGCTAAACACCAGAGAGAGGGCAATAAGCCGTTTTTGTCTCTTCTTCTCTCCTATGATAACTTTACAGAGATCTTGTATAGGTGTAGAGTCCAAAAAATTTCCCCGTGATCCCTCCACCAGCAAAAACGCCGTATAAGTGGCGATACTTTGTGTCCTCACCACACTTTTATAAAGGATTGGCTCACTCTGAATTGATCTTCCCTCAGATCTCGACAACAAATCATCCCGTTCCACATTAAAATTAATCATTTCTCCCATGTACTCACAAAAGGGTGCATTATTACAAACCGTTTTGATAAGAGACTCAAAAGGCGCGCGATCCTGTAGACTCATCGTGCTAGCATAAACGTCAGTACAACGTTTATACTCATCATGAAGAATTTTCGCTAATTGACCCCACAGAAAAAGTTCAAGATTTATGTACTCTTGTAGCAGAGTCAGTGTTTGTTTGTCACCGCTTTCGGTGTCTATTGTTTCTCCCTGTGACTCGGGGGAAGTATTCCTTGCCTGAGCCCTAAGTCTTTCTTTTAGCATTTTAATCTGCTTCTGGGCCTTCGTGAGACGTCGCATGATGTGTTTGAGTGTACCGACTAATTCGGCTGACACAATGATGTCATCTTCGAAGTTTTCCTCCCCGCTCCGCACTGCAAGCTCATTGAGAACATTAAACGACATATTATTTGCAGCATCGTCTACCGATAAAGTCGTAAAGTGGTCAGTGCCATCTGCAAGACGACTCCCTTGCAAATTTTCCATCAAGTTAAAAATGGTAGGAAAAAACTTTGTAGAAAAGAAGAGCTTTAAATAAACGAGTGGTGGTAAATTCAGAACTGCATCAAAGGGTAGCAATTTAGTATAACATCTTATCAAGGCTAGTCACATCTCGGTCGTCGCAACGTGAGAAATGGATAAGCAGAAAATATATATAATTCTCACAATATACAAAAAAGGGAGAGAAAGATAGAGAGAAGTAAAACCATCCCATATAACATTGTCTCTTTTCTTTTTCCTTCTGTTCCCTACACCTAATGACCTCACAGGCTCACTGTGTTTCCCTCAGACATAAAACACGGAACATATCTATAACACACGGTGTTCGCTACCCTCCTAACATTGGTGCCACAATGGCGTTAAACCTACATATGCGTAAGAACCTTTTATTTCTTCTCACCACTCATTGGGACGCTAACTCGAGTCCTACATTATGAATGAAGCCAAAAATAAGAAGAGAGTCAGCGCAACCCTGCCTAACTTGTATGCCAGCTATCGTCAATAAAAGCGTCTGCCCCATTCACAAAATATATAGCGATAATACGTTATTGCTTTTCATGGTAATCGACTGCTACAACAAAATGTGCTCTAAAAAGATAAGCACATGAAATGCGAACGATTACAAAAAACTGTGGAACGATAACAAGCTACTCATATGCTATTCTCACGGTGTATTGTTTTACATGCACACACGTACCTCAAAGACATGTTTTCCACAAAATTATTTTTCCTCCAATAATGATAATTGCGAATGTGGGGTTCAACAAGTTAGGTTCAAAACACTGAAAGCACAAGTGCATATAATAATTCCTGCAATACTTACGGGCACCACAATTGGCTCTAAGCATATTTTCTCTGCGATTACAACTCGTTTGAATAATTTAACAGACAAAAACCACTACTGCAATTAATCAAGTAATTTTTCTGTAGATAAAAAACGGTGCCTCATCGTTCCAGTCGGCTGTCAGGTGAACATAAGATACAAGCTTCATTTGGCTCCCAACCAAAAGATTTTCATGCAAGGGGCGAGATGTTACCACACACAACAAAGCAGGTAAAGACACCACGAGCTCCGTCAACCTCTTCATCAACTCATCATCAAACATCCACGAGTGGGTGAATATAACATTGACATTTTCTTCAACCATTCTCCGCGCACAATTGACAAAGTCATCTTGTATAAAGATAGCCTGCTTGCCGGAAAAGTTCTCTGGAAAATATGACAGGGCCTTAGCAAAAGCCGTTGTCGCAGCGCGATGTCGGGAGGGTATAACTTCAACGCCTACAACCTTCCTGCAGTTGGTCTCAGCCAGTAACTGAAGGCACACATTTCCAACTCCACTACCTATATCACAAAAAACAGCGCTTTCTCAATGGAAACTACTGAATTATCAGTTGTATTTGCAAGGTGATCTCCCGTTACACAGCGGCGGAGCTGAGGTACAATGTGAGATGTCCACATTTTGCGCACACCGTCAAAGTCGATAACGCCAATCTGAGCGAAAACATTCGGCTTCACAGTGAGAATTTCTTCACCTGCCTCCAATTGGCCGCGTTCTTCGTATTGGTCGTTCAAATGTTCATATATCCGCTGATATATTGCCTTGAAATTCCCTGGGGAAAATAACAAACTGCTCGATCTTCGTACAGCAATAAAAGAGTGTGTCTGTTTATTGTTTAAGTACACCAACAGCGCTCCAATAGCACTACCCACTCCAACAGACATGGCGGCAAAACGTAGCCCCCTAGTTTTCAACAATAGGTAACTAAATGCAAGAAATCAGCATCCGGCAGCTGCAGCGTAGAAAAAGGTCATCCACTAGTCAACAACGTCCGCCGAGGAGAGAGGGAGATCGACAAAACGATCGCAATAACCCCTTAAAATTTTTAGAGAATATCAGCCCCGAAGAGAGATCATCACATGCGTATCGACACAGGTAACCACAGTTTCTAAGGGAAAATTCTGCGAACACGTTACACGAAAAACTCAAAGTTGTGGGAAAGGTAAGTAGTAGCCTTCGTAACCGGAAAAACCAATGCAACAACAGCTGGGACGGAACGCCGTACAGCATCATATGAAGAATTCAAACCGCGGGCACTGACAAGGCATCAGTGAAACAAAAACGAGGACGAAGCCCGAACGAAAAACTTACCTACGCCAACGCGGCTCCACGACACTTCTCATCACTTAAGAAAAGCGCAGTCGCCGTCTTCCGCACCACCATTGCTACCAAAACAAGGCCCGTAGAGACCAGTTGAGCTTGCGCAAACATGGTAAAAGCGGTGCCTCAGCATCGATTTTTAGACAGTCAACTGCACGCGCAACTGCAAACGGGTAGAAAGTATCCAGAATATCCGGGTTGAGAAAATATACCGACTTTGGAGTAATATTCACCTTCTTGATTAAAGGCATGCTTTGGAAGCTGCGTACAGAGTGCCAGATATATGGTAGATTACTACCCGGCCATTGACAACAAGTACACGGAATTAAGCAAGCGAAATGACTCAGCCAAAAAAGAAAAATGAATCACCTCCCTAACTTCAGTAATTCAAACGCTATTTCCCTTTTTAGCGACAATAGAACCTGTCTTTCAACTGGAACAACTTGATGTGCCAACCACGGCTTTCCTCGGAACTCAAAAGTACAATACCCCCCTCCTACACCTCCCCCCCCAAAAAAAAAAAAAAGAGAGAGAGAAAAAGCTAATAAAGATAACGCAAAAGACGGCAAAGCCCCCCCCCCCACCCCACACACACACGTTTCTGGACACATGCTGTGCGCACGCACCGTACTGTCCTTATTTTTATTTTACCGTCAGACGTGGCAATGTACTACCCAATAAAGTTGGAAACAGGGATGGTACGTCCTTCCATAAAGAAACCCAAGTAGTTACGGTTATGCGCGAAAGTTTTGGATCGACGGAGGTGGTTGCCTACATGTCCCCCGAAAGTTATGGTAAAGACCGAACCGTCAAACGTAACACGAACATATCACCGAAACAATATATGAGGTGGCCTCCACCCTGCCCTCCGGAACATGGAGTCGGGCGGTCTGCGTTTAAGTGTGAAGACCGCACCCCCAACAACCCTGCCGCCGGATGCCGACCCCATCTCAAGCCCCTGGATCCAAGGACCGCGAACGAAGCAGCGAACCATCCTGAAGATCCCTTGGGGACCGGCCCCGCACCGTCTTCCCGACACAACCGGCTTGGGGGGGGGGGGGTGAAAAGGCCGGAGAAAGTGACCACCAGCCAGCTACCTCCACAACGCCAGTGCAGGGACCCTCAAATAATAACAGACTCAGATGCACGCAGCAACAGTGCCTGACGGGCCCTCAGCGACTTTTGATCACTCCTCCCCTCCCCCGCCCTCTTCTTTAACGGCGGCCTCGCGTGGGCTCACCACAAACGGTGGAGCTCTCAAAAGCCACGGAGCCGAAAAAACGGAGTCTGCTTCGCTGCCCAACTGGTAAAAGACACCATCGATTGCCCTCCAAGCAAATACAAAGAAGACTACACAACCTCCAAAAGGGCGCGGAAACACTCAACACCCCGCCTCCCTTTACAGGCCCGGGGCCTCGCAGCACAACTTTAACCATCAGCCCTTCCGCGAGTAGAAAGCAGGCCCCTCGCTTTTTTTTTTTTTTTGACAGTACGGGTTTCAAAAAAAACACGGAGCGAAACCCCACGCTCTAGAGAGTGTTGAAGCAACGTGCGACGCCCACCCACAACGACCCCCGCGACCAGTGCACTCAATGGCAACAACAACAACAACAACCTTCCGATATGTTTCATCTATGGCCGTTACGACCGCAGCCAAACAGAAAACCGCTGGGAAGCAAAGCCGTGTGCTGGCCACAAGGAAGACGAATACCACCGGCTCCTCGGCAAGTCTGGATATCTCAAACTCGGCGGCGAGGGCCCCCATGCTCTGTTAAGGAAGGAGAACCCAGCTGGCGGCAAGGCACCCGACCGGATTGGCCTGAATTGAAGAGGTCGCAGAGTCAATCCACAGCGGGGCGCGCGACAGATCTGTCAGTGGACAAGGCCATTCCATTGGAGCCCTTTTGCCATGCGGAGAAGCCTCAAAGCAACATCAACAACAGCAACCTAACGCCACAGGAAATTGGCATGACGATGCCGATGCTCCGAAAGAGGGTTTGGAGACCAACTAACTTGATAGCGGTGAATCCACCGAAGCGCCCGAGATAACCGGGGAGGTTCCGTTTACCCGGTTCCGGCATAGCAGTCCCCTACTGCGAGAAGATGATTGATACCAGTGTCGTTTGAAACGGGAGCATCAAAACATTTCGGCTTCGCAATCGGTGCAACAGAAAAGAGGAAAAAAAGGCGAAACTCAGATAGCAGCCTGCAGTGACTCTCGGCAGTGCCCAGTACGTCACGCCCATCCACTTCAAATATCACCTATCGCTAAGAGTGGCGGGATACCGTCACCAAATGTTTCCATCACTCCTAAGATACTGTGTTGCGATTTCGAAGTGGGGCAGCCAAGGAAGCGTCGAAGATATATCGATGGAAAAAAGAAAGGGGCGTCGGCGGTTCGGTGATGTCCGCTACCGCAGTGCCCACGGCATCCGAGGGGAAGCGCAGTTGCCACAACCACGGCGCACGACTCCGCATAGTTCAATCCGACCTCTGAACATTCCACTATGTGCCAAGGGCAAGTGGGGGTAAAAAGTATACCAAGGACGACAGAGTAACCTGGATATGCCTGAATCCCTTCCCTAAACGCGCAAACTGACCGTGCAGTCCTGAAAACAGTAACACCGCACACGCCACGCACGGAGGAACGCAACACCACCCCAGGTTGGTTGATCAAACAAACAGGAAAGCAACATTCCGGGTGTTCGAAAGGAGAGCGAGAGAGCGACCAGCAACTGGCGCCAAGGCTGCCGGAGAACAACAAAATCTCTCCGGGTTGTTAAAGCAGTTGGGGTGGAAGCAATAGTGAGAGGCAATACCGGAAGTGCTAGGCCCTTAAAGAATCCGGTACTATCCGAACAACAGGTTGCAGGAAATAACGGAAATTGGTGCACGAATGTGGTTGGTGGAATGGGCAACGTGGTCACGTGATAGGACTCGTTCGACACACAGAATAAACACGCGGCGAAGGAGCAAAAGGGATGCAGGCGATGGGGACGTTGGTGTCATCAAAGGTACTTCAAAGGATCCTCCACTGCCCAACAAAACGTATGGAATGAAGCGCTCTCACAAAATGCATGTGGCAGGAGAACTGACCTGAGGTAGAAAGGCAGTGCAGTGATCTAGGGGTGAAGCGTGAGGAGTCCTCCCCACCGTTACCACAATACCAAGCCCTAAAAGTACTAGGTGAAGAATGTGCGGTGGGGGACGCCGCGAAACGCGGTTTACTTTTTCAAGCGTCCGGCACATTTTCTGTGCAAGCTGTTCGGACTAAAGGAGTTGGAACCAAACACGAAGGTGCCCATCCCTTTTCCATCGAATGGACGAACCCAAAGTGGAGGGGTGAGGGGAGCAAAAACCTCCATCGGCTAAAAGTGTCATGTCGGAGTCTGCGGCCGGGTTTACCGCCGCCGAATCACCCAGTGCTGTGATAAGCGCGATGGGAGCGGGCAACAGCGTAACGCAGCGAGAGGGTTGGAAGCCAAAGAACCGGATTGATTTAAACCGGATGATAAACCAGATCGCGGTTTTCGTTAACGAGAGTCGTGTTGGGCCACCCATGGTCCACAATATAAATGATCACTTGAGGAGGAGGAAAGAAGGCACAAATGGGGCGCATTTTTCTAGGGTGTTGGGCTCTGGCGCAAAGGCACGCTGGTCAGATTTAATGGGTATCCCCGCATGTGTTTCGTTGGCAACACGCTATCGTGATGTCCACACTTTCTAGTTGCTCTTTTTTTTCCTACAGTAGAGACTCCGCGCGGCAACTCTTTCCGCTCGGACGCCCGACACCCATATGCGGCACAAGGTATTCCCACTCCGGGGAAGGTCGGAAAGGTACATGTATGCCCCTGAAGACAACAGCAGTCGCGCTAGGACACGAAAAACCGTGTGCAGGCACGGCCGGACCACCATATTCAACCGCTTTGTGAAGGTTGATACTCAGGGGGGGGGGGGTAGAATAGTTACTTGTTATTCCAGGAAGACTCGCATTGGGTAGCAGTACCGAAAAGGGGGTTTACTCCACCTGTATGGCATCCACATTTGTTTTTTCAACTCTCAAAAAATTCCGTTATCTTTCACTCATTCATTGTCCCCCATTCGCCTTCACTGCATTGGGTAGTGGTACAGGAGGACGAAGCGGCCGTGGGGATTCTCCCCCGTCCTCCATTTGGGCAAGGTATTAAGCCTATGGGGAAACAGTGGTGCGCAGGGACTTAATGGAGGCCTCCCACCTCGTCCAGACACCTTCCCCCATGGTGAAACAAGCTAACGCCCACAAACATTATTGAGGCTTAGCCGCTTTCGTGCGTTATCTTGGGGCCTTTTGCGACGAGCAAGAACCGGGAAGCAGAGGAACCGTTTTTTTTTTTTTTGGAGAGGATGACATAAGCCTTCCCACCACGGTCGACGCAGTCAATGAGTTCTCCGTGGTCGAGGTCCTGGATACGTTTGAGCGACAGAATAGGGAATGTTTCTAAGGGGGGGGAATATTAGAAATCACACATAACCAAGTGCTTTATACCCCAACGACGTTCCTCTCCATACACCGAAGTGCAGGTTAGGGTACTCTTTTTTTAGAAAAGCAAAACAAAATCAATGCAATCATACGATATTACATAAAGGAGTAACAGCATATTTCCTGCATGTTCACCCATGCTAATCCGCAAATATATGCTTTATTTCCGTCACACTGAGGCGCCATGTAGACGCGTATTAACGGCAAAAGCACCAGCACCAACGCTTTACATACAGTTTCTTGAGTCCCGGCCCCAATAGCGTGTGGTAAAGTAACATAAATGTCGACACAAGGCTATGAGGATGTTCCACTTTCACTTGGTAATGCGGGATGGGTCGGCTGCGGACGAAAAAGGAACACGGGAGTAATTCGGGCGATGTGGAGGTGCGAACGAATAAAAACGCACAAACACAAAGCGCAGAAATATTTTCAGGTTCAAGAGCAAAATGGAGTAAAACTCGATTCCCTGAGAGAAAAATAAAAAGAAAATGTGTACAAAACAATGTGGAGCAGTAAAAGTTGCTGCTACGTCGTTCACGCCCCTTATTGACGTCGCTCAGAACCGTCCTGCTCCCACCAATAAAGATACGAAACCCACCTTTCAGTAATTCTCCCAGTGAACCCAACGCTTGCCCCACGCAACCCTCGTTAAGCAAAAAAAAAACGATTATTACTATTCTTCTTTCTTGTCACTGTTCCTGACACACACAAAAAAAAGCAGAATTGAGCTTTAGAAAGCGACGTAGACACCGGCGGCCATCGTCCGGCATCCACTTGACATATCATCCTCGCACCAAATGCTCGTTTTCGCCCAAAGGACCCAACGAGAACAGCGAGTGACACTAGAATCGGGACAACACGGATGGACATCTTCCCCGCATCCACGAACCAAAAAAGGTTAATAAAAAAGGGAAAGGTCCCTATGAGAAGGGATATGTGTCACTTTATGCTCACATGTGTCAACACCGACTTATGCACATATTATATATATATATATATATATATATTTTCATTGCTAAAGCTCTTATTTTCCACCAAGAGGGGTGGTTTTCCAACGCGGTTCTCCAGTTAGGATATTAGGGCACGGTTCGGCCACCGAGAAAAGCTCGGTTAACGTAAACTTCTCGGTTAGGCTGAGGCACCTCGACGCACTCATTTGCGGCGACTGTTTGAATCCCTTTTCCCTCAGTTTATCACGTGTGGTTGAGAGGAGGCTGTAGATAGTTCCTGGTGTCTTGTTTAACAACATGGAAATGAAGCACTGTGTGGCGGCACCACCGGAGCCAGAGGCGCCTTCCACGAAGTCTCCAGCATTGGGCAAGTCAGCAGCTGCCTCGTCGTCTCCACAGGCGGAAAACATGAGTACATGGGCATTAACATCACCACCTGTACGGATGCGTTTCATTTCACCCACTGCAGAGCAGTCGTTGCTGCTGCAAATGAGACTGAACGGAAGGTCAAGGAGCGTCCCCGCGTGCGAACAGTCGAACACGGCTGTCAGACGGACTCCCCTTGGTAGTGTTGATATGATTTCGTGAAGCTCATTATCCAGTATGCAACCATTTTCTTCGTAGTCACAGGGCACAATGCATTGATCGAACTCCTCCTCTTTATCCTCCTCCGCACGCACCTGTGCACCGTAACCGGAATAGTGAAGAAAAAGGGCATCGCCAGGCTTCGCGTCCTTAACAAGCCATGCCATGTGCTGCAAGATGTTCGCTCGTGTGGGCTTGATGGCGTTAAACCTGGGGTCGTCGGTATCCATAAGGACGCACCTCTCAGTAATCGGAATGCCAATTTTTTCCATTGTGCCGGCCATCATCACCGCGTCAGCCTGACACCCCCGGAGCTCAGCTGGAGTTCCTTTATAATCAATGCCAATAAAAAGTGCACGGAAAGATCGTTGCTGCTTACTGGGTTTCTTCATAACCTCCGCTTCGACACTCTCTGCTTCCGCCATCGCTTTGTCGACACCACCTTTTGGAGGTCGGCGCTGAAGACCGAGAGTTACCAGAACGTATGGCACAGCGACTTGAAGGAGCTCCATCGCGATCGTGACATATATTGATGCGCCTCCTGTGACAACACCAAATATAATGCCAACGACGCACTGAACATAGCCAGCGACTTTTTCAGACGACATACCTCGAAGGCGCAGTCGGAAGTGATCAGTCCACACAACAAACCTACGATATATAAGTGGTGCAAAAAGGAAGATATTGAAATGGGGGAAAATACCGTATCAGTGGTAAAAAAAAAAAAAATTGACATCCAGTAGATTGAGGTAGGGACGAATAGAAATTCAGGAGAAAATGGCCATTATCCGATTCCAAGATTCCTCCTTTACTAAATATCTTCTCAGCTCCCCTCCAGTTCTGGGGACGACACACCCACCGTAATGTAAGCAATGGATATAGGTTTCCAACCCTCATTGATTATCACTTTTTTCTTTCTGCAACTTCTTCCTTGACTCATGCTTCGCCAAAGCAATCCGCGTAACATGATCCCTTTCCCCTGCACTTCAAGGTTTCATGGCAATGGAACGTTGCTCGAATACCAATTCCTTTACATTTCGTATTTCGCCCCACCCGATGATGAATTGGGGGGGGGGCTAACAACCTTACGTTGAAAAAAATAAAAATAAAAACGCCAGTCACTGGTGCTATGTTAGCTCCACTACGTAGATTTCCCATCTGTGGAAGGGAATGCATCGCTAAAGAAAATTAAGAAAAAAAAAATACCCCTGCGAACTATGCAGCACCCGCGAAAAATTTCTTACACGTCTGGGCACAACTGGCGGGCGCTTTACCTTGTTCACACAAACACATTCACAAGCCATTTCGCTGGCACTGCAATGGTTTATGTTACGCAATTGGCGCTTAATGCACGAGCCAGAGCAGTTGCACATTCATTTGCAACAAAAAAATATGAAACATTATTCAGTCAGCATAGCATCATTTTACATTAAACATATCACCTTAATCTATCAAGAGAGATAAAGAAAAGTATACAAATCTATGCGCAAGTGCGTACGGTGAAGGGCAGCAACCAAAACCGTGGCACCAAGTGTACGAAAAGTCCCCATCTGCTGCTGAGGCGAACAAATATGTAGTAGCCTTCGCTATACCAAGTGCATACCCATGTATAGAGACATGCAAACACAATAAGGGACTAGTTAATATCGCTCCTATCGTCAGATGCGTCAACACGTTTTTGCACCAGTGTCAGGGGAATAAACTAATTATACTCCAGTGGGAATTCACATTTTGGTTAGGAGGATAGTTGTAGACGTCGATACCAACAAGTTAACTAAAATACAATGTCTGAACTAGGGTCACTAGTGGGTGCACCGTTAGACGTGCTGCAACAACCTTCACAGGCACAATATGGAGTGACCGACAAGGTACCGACGGATCGCCTAATGAGAAACCAAACAGTATTGGCATCAACGAAGGTAAATAAAAATATTCATGATTTATTATAAAAGTCGTTGTATCCCCATTGGCAGTGACCCATTTGCATCAATCGATATTGAAAAACCGCGCCCGTCATCCCCTATATACCGTCATTGCATCGGTAAAACCTCGAAGCCAACTGTGTACACAGGTTACTGTGGAACTTGTTGAGGTGGACCTACTGCAACGAAAACGCTTTACCATGCAACCAAGACGGTGTGGGTCAGCAGTAACGGGGACACACGAAGGTAGATTACTGCCATAAGCGTCAGTAAGAAAACAACACCTAAACTGGTTATACGCGCAAACGAAATTTAATAAATCTAAGCAACGCAACTTCCACCGTTATCAACCGTACGTAGTGAGTATTGGTGTGCTTCCGCGAAAAATTGGGGAAAGTAATAATATATGCACAAATTACCGTTCAGTTAATGCAAAGACAAAAGCAACGAAGCAAAAGCAAAATAACCTGCCTCAACCTCTTTCTCAAATCGAGAGCGAATAGCTCATAGACTCATTCACACCAATTTCCCTCCCCCTTCACGTTTTCCGTGGAGTCCAAACGTTGAGAGATGAACTATAGTTACATTGGTTGTCCTGCTAACTGACTCTCTGAGAAGTTTTATTACCAACTTACCTGCGTGACTTACCAATATTTTGATATATGACTTTTTTTTTTGAAAAGTAAAGAATGATATATAAAAGCTTTTCGCACACAAATTTAGATGAACTACGCTTCAAAATACCACCCCAAATGGTTAACGAGGTCTTAGTTGGTACGCAGCGGGAAGGGGAATGTAGACACTCAAATCTTTTGAGTTTCTCTCTCCCCACTTTGTCGAAACGAAAACTCCTTACAATTGTTGCTGTTATTATCATTGCGGGACTAACGTTGCTTCACCTTATTGTAAAAAACCCTAGACATGCTTAACACCGCTCGCCTTCCCGTCGTTTCGCATTTTTTCGAGTTTAGATAGCGGTGCGTGTCCGTATGAACCACCAGTTCTGCAATTTTTTAAAATGTGTGAGCCACATATCTACTTTTCATCTGCCGTTTTCATTTTTAGGATAGCGGCTGCGTTACGCTGTTTCGGAGTGCTGTTGCATAACAGACTCCTTCTATTCAAATGCAAGGCAATCCCACACCAGATAATATGTGTAGGATGTTAATTCACCCAGCCCAATATCCTTCATTGATTCAAAAGGGCCCAACGAGAAATTTGAACCTTTTGAGAAACATGTAACGAAACGTGGATCTCCATATGCAACGACCGATAAGTATTGTATCGAAAGTGGCATAGAAAATAAAACATAGGATCCACGTCGGTGCAGCAACACCGCACACCGCAGTTTTACGGAGCAAAATAAGATACGTCAACCGCAGGTGCCATATTTTTTTTTTTTAAATAAATAAAGCCATCTCGAGAGTTTCCGAATATTGTTTACCGATACAGTGGCCCCGAGACAACATAGTCATCTAGGCTACGAACATTTAAAAAAAAAAAAAAGTAACGTAAGGCACCTCAAAGAATATACTGCGTATGAAAATGCGTACGAATGAGCGTCCTCAAACAAAGCGGCCAAACCGTTATAATATTTCAAACGCAAACAAACCTTCAGCTCCACCCCAGAACCTTGACGGCGGACGCACTAGAAAGCGCAATGGTATTTTGCGATTTGACCAAATAGTCGCCGAGTTTCACGAACCAACGAATTTCCCAATCCTGTTTACAATTTTTTAAAAAGGGGCACATCCAGACACGATATGATAAAAGGGTCCGTTGCCACTCACTACAGCCCAAGCCATTCACAATTTCTTAAATTCCACACCGTCCACCACCGCAGTGCTACCAACGTATTCCTCCCTCCTCGGTGCCATAGCTCACACATTCGTGGAAAACAAGCTGACACCCGGTCACTCCGCTGGCGGCGGACGCTGGGGCGAAATGCCTCCATCTCTTTACTTTAAGTGGCATTGCCTCCTTGAGGAGTTCGACATACGAAACGAACCGCACCTACCCACTGGTTTTATGAAGCGCGTCCGCGACACCGCCGACCATGTCCACCTGTTTAACCACCAGCGAGGAACTGCAATCACCGGTTACCTAACGGTACACCCGGTAAGACTGCGTAGGGCTCGCACTTTTACCCCTCATAAGGCAGGCAATAGACATATAACCGCGAATGCTCGTGCTCCAAACGCCTGAAACGTCGTGGGCTCACAATTAAGACCCCTTTCGGCAGGCCGAGCCCGACCTTGGTAGGTACCACAGCACTCCGTATTGGGGAATGTGGCCACGAAGCCTCCCGAAGACATCACGCTAACCGTCTCTTTTCCCTCTACCATGCAGAAAACGCACAAGCCAAAAGGGTGGTTCCGCCCCCGCTCCACATGGTGGCACAATGGAACATGCCAAATTGTTAAGTGTTTACCTTTTTTTTTATCGGCCGCAGGAGGAGAGCAATAAGGCGAGATTGTTGTGTCCACGTCGGCCGCTCTGGCGTTGGTCGCACTGGACTTGCCCTCGATGTGTGGCGAGACTTTCACTAACGGCTGCAGTGGCCCGGCCGTTGTTTCCACAGCTCCAGCATAGATGCCGGGGGGGGGGAATGGATGCTGAGCCGAGGGGCACACCGGCTCACGTGGGTGTGGCGATGTTACCCTTCCGCGGCAGTCAGAGGTGCAGCACCGTAGCTCAACAGTCTGGGCTGTCCGTGCGAGGTGGGGGAAATGTACGGCCCTGCTTTGCGCTAAGCGGATTCAAGCTGCCTGTTTCCCAAGATGGGGCGTGGTGACATTGCTCCCGCAGCTTGCGTCGGTTTCCTCGGTTGGTGCAATGCGTAGATGCCGTGGGTGGCCGAGGCCTGGTTTATTTTACTTTATTTCCCGCCCGTGGCCAGGGGATTTGTGGGTAGCGCGTCCTGGTTGCGGCTTTTTCGTGTGCTGGATGGGGTGGTGTGTAACACGCTCCGTCTGTTCTGGCGTCCTGCTGAATGTTTCAGACGGAGGTCATCCGCTAGCTCGTATATTATAGTATGGCACGCTAAGGGATCGGTTCTTCCGCGGTGATCTTGCTTAAGGGGTCGTCTGGCAATCCATAGCTGCTTGGCGCTATCTGCAGATGGGCCGAGAAGTTGAGGAGCTGTCCAAGCTGAATGCATACCAGTGTCATATTCCACCGTAGCGAGGGGAGCCCATACTGTTGTCAATGTTGGGGAAGAAAGCAGGCATTTTGTCCCGATCTCATTTGGTTGATGTAGGTCCTGGAGTTTTTATATATGTTGGATATTGGGTGCGCTCGGCGTTGGAACCAAGGCAACTGTTTAGTATCATTCGCTAAAGTGCTAAGGGTCTTCCAGGTGAAGGGGAAACGCACAAATCACCCTCGAGAGGGCTGAATATATTTAGTGTTAACCAGGTAGAACAATCTATTCAACGGAGGCGATGACACTCATATCAAAAAAGAAAAAAGAGATATCTGTCCACTCCTTTTGTTTTGCATGCGGGGACGACTGGATAATTATTCACTTTTTTTCTCCCCCCCCCCTCCTCCAGGGGCAGTGGGTTAATGCCTTATCATGCGGACCGCGTAAGACACCGGTGCTATTCAGGGACCGATTGAATTGTCGATGAATAGCCATTTTGTAGGTTAACAGTTCGTTATTTTGCTGTGATTCATTTAAACCGTACGGAGCTTGAAGATTCTAGTGGCAGTGTCCGGAGCGGAACCGTGTGGGGAGGATGGGGAGAGACTTAAAAAAAAAATTAAAGCAACTCTGTATTTCTGTGTGGAGGAACAGTCAGTGTGCCTGGTGGAGCAACAAGGTGCCAGCAGAATAACTCTGTTTCACTTGGAAAGTTTTTTTTTTTGCTGTGAAGGACACGATGTAGATTCTTACAGAATTACCCTGTTTCACAGGGTGGTAGGAGATGTAAATGAAATGAATGATGCACACTATGTATTTGGTATCTTTGAATCTGAATTTCGTAGTCCCCAAAGTTTATAGGTTTGTTTCGCAGCGTCATTACATCAGTTATACCACCGTTGTGCACGAAGCACGACAGTGTCGGTGGAAATGAACAGAAGAATTAAACGGATGAATGCATGACGTAATATCAAATTGAAGCGTGACGGCCGCTAGGAGGACAATTAAGGGGGTTATTAGGAAACACTATGATGTAGTAGAAGCGTGTGACAAACCTTGTTGCCCTAGCACCGGGATGCCGGCGACCCCATTCCTGACATCAGCAACACACTTGTTAAAAATATGTGCTAGCGCTGGGGGACTGTAGCTCATGTGAGCTTTGGAAGCGGCACCCAGAAGACGATATGCAGTCCGTTCAAATGCAACTTCTCAGTCATTTGATACAAACATAGGAGTTTCTCAGGGATGCCGGCGGTAGTTCTAAGCGAGATTTTGTTTACGGTGGCTTGTAATAGTGCTGCCAGATGCTGAAATAGGGAAGTTTATGCCTTTTACCTAAGTGTTTGGAGCTACCGAATTTTTTTTTGATGGCGTGGGATTTGGATTAATTCATGTGCTGTAGTTTCTCCTTTCCTCACTTTGCAGTGGGCAGCTGGGTAGGTACCGAGTGAATATTATATAAAAGTGCTGCATATTGATATATCCGGGGCACAAAACACACTACAGATGGTTCTGTATTCATCAATGATGGAAACCCTGTTGTAGGTGGCAGAGGAAGTCTTTATTTTGTTTCCCTTTAAATCTGTACTGTTGATTACTTTCTGCGTCGTGCACCGTTACAGTTGTTTTAAAATTTAACTCTTCGTGATGATATCTTTCTTTATATCTGGTTTTGTTTGTTGTTACAGCTCTGCACGTGTTTACTAAAAATCGCATTCTTTCTCGTAACGAGAATATATTTGCTAATTTAAGTTTAGTCCTCTGCTTTTTTTTGCGTTACGACAAAGGGGGTTCATATTAAATGTAGAGGAATAATGTTTTTCTGATTGCAGCAATATCTTTCCCTTTCTCCTTTCTTCTATTAGGGAGCCTCCGATGCTCGTTGTGGGGGCTTGTGGTTTATTACTCTTCTTGTTTTTATCCGTCGCTGCACGTAACGGAAGTTTCTGTTGGGTTGTGTTGATGCTACGGTGGTCTCCCGAGGAAATATGGGACAATATGCGTCACAAGTTATCGGGTTATCACAACAGCTTCTGTGTTCTTTTTTTTTTATCTTGCTTACCGCTACACGAGCATTGGACTACTTACGCGTTCTGTCTCACGTTTATGATTCTATATGCCTTTTTTTTGTTTTTGAAATGTGAAGCGGGGGTGCGGTATTTTTGCTTTAGGCGAGTGCTACGGCTCTCGTTGGTGAGAATTGCTCATACTGTGCTTGATTTTATAGGTACTTACATTTGCTTTAAGATACCATTTTTACTATTTATATGTTTTGACTCAACCGTTGATCGAGATGGTTGTTTCCCTGTCCTTCTTGGGAGTCCGCGTTAAACGAGTGTCGGTGATGAAAGTTCTGTAGCTCTGCTTTCCGTGAAGAGGTAATTCCGCGAAGTGACTCCCAACCATTTTTGGATTGACAGTTGCTGTGTGCATTAAATGTTCATGTATTCCTCGTAGTTTTGCCATTCTTGAACGTGGTCCCGTGCACGCGGTTGCGGCGCAGCATCCTCTGTATGACGTTGTAAAGATGTATCCCATTTACGCGCCAGTAAGAAACACAGGTGAGAAAGGATATGAGCTCACTTTGTTTGCTGGTGTGAATGTGACTCACATTGTGGTTATTCTTACTGCTCTGTGTTAATCTGGAATAATTATGAGATGATACCCTTCACGCTGCGTGTACCTGCAAAGGAGTTATTATTTCATTGTTGTCGCCTGAAACTTTTATTGACCGATTTCGTTGCAGCGCTCTTCATTTAAAGAGAAATTTTATTCACCTTTGCGTCCAATTTATGCTTCTTTAAGTGTCGTTGCTTTTGTTCATGCCCTGCTTGCCCTGATCCAGTGTGTAACTTATATCAATGGCGAGGAGTGGGTTGTGGATTTTTTTGTATTCTAGTGATGCGCACTCCTATTGTTTGAACTGTCTAAGTTTACTGACAACACGTGCACACACATATGGGATACATTTAACATGTCACAAATTTCTTTTCAGCGTATATTCTTCACGTAACGTCGTCCCACGGGATGTCTCCACATATCCTTTTTGCGGTGGCAGGGTTTACTCCGACTTCTTATTGTTTTACACCCCGAGCTGCAACGACTTTTTGTTTACTTTCATTGGTGTGCGGTGTGGGTCTCGACGGGACATTTCCCTTCCGTACCCCCCTTTTTTTTTGGGGGGGGGTGTATTTGAACCCGACCTCAAATTTTTTTGGCGACCAAAGTAGAGTGCAACGAGAAACTATTTTTTCCTACTCATTTGCTAATATATGCTATGACCAGGAGTGTAGAAGTTCAAATTTCACGAGGTAGATTTTTGTCATTTATTCTTTTTTTTCTTTTTAGATGGGGTCACATGTGGTGATTGCAAATAATTTACCTCGTTTCATACTCATCTACCGGACGGGGACCCTCACGGAACTTGTGATAGTGAACTGTTGTGGAGGAGGGGGGCTGTTTATTGGGCTAGATCGTTCTTACTTTTTTTTTAAATATTTTGTTGTATTATTTACGCCCATTCATCCTAAATATAGGAGTGGCGTGCATCTTCATCAGATTGGAGGACCCAATTGAAGTAGTGCTAATAATGGTTCGATGCGCAGACATTTCGAGCATAGGTATTTGGAACATTTTATGTAACTTTTGAAGTTGAATGTACTGTCTACAGCAGTAAACAGCTCAGGGATTGGATCACTGGTTGCTTCATGGTTGTAGAAAGTACTCTTATTCTTTGTTTTAAAAAAAAAGTAATGTGCACTCAACTGTTTAAGTTGCAGTGAGTGGCAATTGAGGCCATATCCGAATACTGAAATATCATTTGTTACCTTTCCTCCACTCCTAAAAAGTAGGCTAATCTGGTTGTTTATTAATACCGTCCTTCGAACCTTTTTTTAATGCTTATTACTGGTGTGAATATTGTCTGAATTGGTATATATATATATATATGTTGATTTAGAATTTCATCGTGTTTATTATAAGCAGAGATGGTGACATCACCTTCTCTGTTTCCCTCTTGTCACTGCCCACACTGTTTAATTCCTAAGTTTTTTGAGAAACATTCTATTAACATTGTGTTTTGACCTTAATTTCTACTTCTGTACTAGCTCCGACAGCCCAGGATGGTCAACTACCCGAAGAAAAAGAAGATGCACTGCCCTGATGAGCGGTGCAACGCTCACAAGAGCTTCAAGGTTGTGCAGTACAAGGCTGGCAAGGCGCGCCTGTACGCCCGAGGTAAGCGTCGCTACGACCGCAAGCAGTCTGGTTATGGTGGTCAGACAAAGCCCATCTTTCACAAAAAGGCGAAGACGACCAAGAAGATTGTTCTGAAGCTTCAGTGTTCTAACTGCAAATCGATTATCCAGAACGTGCTGAAGCGCACGAAGCACTTCGAGCTGAACGACAAAAAGAAGACTGGCAACAAGGACCCCACTTGGTAGGTTGTGCGGCGAGACTGATGACATCCGGTTTGAGCAGTATGAACTTTCTTTTTTTCTTTTCATCTTCTGTGTTCTAACTGTGTAATTACGATGGTGTCTGAGCGCGCCGAGTTGGCAGGGTGTGCGCAATCTCTACTTTTCATTGCGTACAAGCATCATTATACCTCCTTTTAACAAAAATATCTTTATTTTACATACTTCTATTGCCATTTACTTTGGTGAAACTGAACTGTGACAAAACGCTATGAAGAATAACCAAGCACAATTAATTGTAAAAGCAGCGAGATTGGATTAAGGGGGAAAGATGATGGCATCTAACCTAGCATACATAAATCCCGGAGGGAAACAAGCCCGGAAGGCTAGTGCACTCGAGATAAATATGGTTGCCTCCCGTGGATTACAGGAAGTGCTCAAGACGAACTTGGGCCCCAGAGGCACAATGAAGATGCTCGTTTCAGGTGCTGGGCTTATTAAAATTACTAAGGATGGAATCACTCTTCTAGGTGAAATGCAGATTCAACACCCAACTGCTGTTTTCATAGCTCGCGCCGCCACTGCCGTCGATGACATCACTGGTGATGGGACGACGAGCGCAGTCCTTGTGATTGGTGAAATGATGCGGCAGTGTGAGAGGTACATCCAAGATGGCCTTCATCCTCGTATCCTGACGGAGGGCTTTCGACTTGCCCGCAACGAAGCAGTTAAATATTTGGAGGAAAGCGTCGTTGAGATCCCCGTTGCCACTCGTCGAGAATACCTCACAAATGTCGCTCACACTGCCCTCTCAACGAAGGTTAACGCACACATGTCGGTTCAACTGGCGGAGGCTGTGGTTGACTCTGTGCTCGCTGTTGTCCCCGAAGATGGAAGAGAAATTGATCTACATATGGTTGAGGTCATGCACATGAAGCATCGCCTGAGCTCGGATACTCGTTTTGTGAACGGGATTGTTTTGGATCACGGTGGTCGTAATGACAACATGCCAAAGTACCTGGAGAATGCCTACATTCTGGTCTGTAACGTTTCTCTTGAGTACGAGCGAAGCGAACTGAACACCGGTTTTTACTTCAAGGATGCGGCGGAGAAAGCGCGTATGGTTACCGCGGAGCGGAAGGTAACAGATGACCGCGTTAGGGACATCATTGCTCTAAAGAAACAGGTTTGCACGAAGGAAAATCAGCGCAGCTTCGTTGTAATCAATCAGAAGGGAATTGACCCGATTGCACTGGAGATGCTGTCCAAGGAGGGGATTTTGGCTCTACGGCGTGCCAAGCGTCGTAATATGGAACGCCTTATTCTGGCCTGCGGGGGTGAGGCCGTAAACACAACCGAGAACCTCACAGTGGATGTCCTTGGTGAGGCTGGACGTGTACAAGAGTACACATTGGGTGACGACAAGTACACCTTCGTGGAGGATGCGCGTAAGGGTCGGAGCTGCACATTGCTTGTCAAGGGACCCAATGATCACACTATTGCCCAACTCAAGGATGCCATTCGTGATGGTCTTCGTGCAGTCAAGAACGCTTACGAGAGGGGTGGCGTTCTCGCAGGCGCCGGCTCGTTTGAGGTGGCTCTTCACGACCATCTGACCCGTTATGCTGACATCGTGTCAGGTAAACAAAAAATTGGTATTCGAGCGTACGCCGATGCCATCCTTGTCATACCGAAAACCTTGGCGGAGAACTCCGGCCTTGATGTTCAGCACTGCCTTATTTCCCTGCAGGAGGCCAGCCGACGAGCACGCCAGGAAGGGCGCTGGGTGGGCCTTCGACTCGACACGGGAAGCACCGTTGACCCGCTAGCGGCTGGGATCCTGGATAACGTCCTTGTGAAACGAAGTATTCTGGAGACGACTGGAGAGATTGTCGCCCAGCTACTACTGGTAGATGAAATTATGAAGGCTGGGCGCCGCGGAGCCGGTGCCCCCCCGGCGCAGTAAAACAGTCGATCTATATTAAATTACCAGAAAAGAAAACAACACTGAGGAAAACAGCCTTTCAGCTTAATAGACAAAAGAAATGAAAAAGAAAATTAAGGCATAAATTTTTTAAAAGTGTGATTAACGCATAGGGGAAAATGAAAGTACTTTCGGCATAAGTTGGTTCGTGTTTCCCGGTGTGGATGGAGAGAGGCATCTTCACTTTTGTGTTTTTGCGTGTTTGTTTGTCCATGCGTCAAATGTGTGTTCAACAGTTGGGGTAACTGGGTTGAATCTGCAATTTTTTTGCGTTACCGTTTCGACGCTTCGCTTTGTCTTCTTGCGTGTCCGTAGGTGGAACGATTAAGCAACGAGAAGAGGAGTTACGTAAATCAAACAAGCAAACTAAGGAAAGGAACCCCGATGGCGAAGGGCGACAAGGAAGAGGCACCCGTCGATAGGCGTGTTCAGTGGCTTGAGCAGCGCATCATTACCGGGTTAAAGGCCAAACCGGTAGAGACGCGTAAGCTCATTGACAATGAGGAGAGCCGTGGGCAGATTACTGAGTTTCTTGACACAACGGATGCTCAGCACCTGTATGTATACCAGCAGTCTGGTGGGCTGCTTGTTGCTCGCATAGACGCACCGGAGGAACTTAAGAAAAAGGGCATGTATTTCTCCAAGAAGAAGCGTGAGAGAATTAGTGACGAGCAACACATGAGGGGATGTATTGTCTTTGGTGATCTGTGTCCCGACGCACTTAACAGTCTCAATTCGGTGACGCGGAACGTTTACGCGGAACTCATTAGGAAAGAGAAGCGGAATGTAAGTCAGATACCTGATGTTGCTGTTGCGGAGCTTATGGAGGACACTAACAAGCTCTTGGCGCATATGTTAGTGACACTTGGGCTTAGTCAAGGAAAAACTCTCCTTCCCTTGCCTCCCGTACAACTACCGTCGAGGGTTGGCGATGGCCCCTTTGATTCAGAGTTCATTTATCAGCTAGAGAGCTCCATCATTGCTTGGACAACGCAAATCCGTGCGGCGATAGATTCATCCCCAGAAGATATGATTGACTGTGGCTCTGAAAAAGGGATACATCCCGGACCACTCAACGAGATAGCCTTTTGGAAAAGTAAAGTGGATAATTTGGCCAACTTGGAACAGCAGTTGTACTCTGTGAAGGCGCTGAAGATTTTAGTAATCCTGAAAAAGTCTCAGAATGGTTACTACCAACCATTTTCTCAGCTCATGAGCGAGCTTAAAGAGGCATCTATCGAGGCACGGGACAATTACCGCTTTCTCAAACCAATCGAAGACGAATTCGCCGCCATGTGCCCCACCTCTCCGGGTCATCTGGAGTTTACCCAACTAGCGTCGAGCGGAACCTTCCAGAGGCTTTTCCACTATCTGTTTCTTTTGTGGACTCAGTCGGGATTCTACAACACATCGACGAGGTTGGTCGTATTGCTTCGTCAAATGTGCAACGATCTCATTTCTATGGCAATTGAGTATGTGAACGTTGAGGAGTTTGCGAAAGGCTTTGAGAAAAAAGATGCCATTGCACGACTTGCAGAAACTCTCTCTATTTGTGGCCAGTTCAAGGCAACATATTTCCACTACAAGTCCCATGTAGCAACAGTGGCGAAACCTTGGAACTTCCAAAATTCTGCCTTCTTCTCGCGACTTGATGTTTTTCTGGAACGGTGCCATGATCTTATGGACATTATGGAGACGGCTGTTCTATTTGACAAGATGGAGAATATCAAGGTTGGTGGTACGAAGAGCGTACTGCACACCAGGGAAGCAGAAGAAATTAAGGCCGAATTTGATACTGCCTATTTCAAATTCTATGGTGTCGAGTACAACTTGCTGGTTCCTGACGAGACGCGATTTGAGGCCGATTACTGCGAAATTCGGGACACAATTCGTGAACTCGAACGGAGACTCGGCACGATCCTCGTAACCACTGTTGACGACGCCAAAGCTATCTCAGAGGTATTCAAGGCGGTTGACACGTTTGACGGATTTACTGATCGCACTGTTGTTCAGATGGAGTGGTCAAAGAAGCAAAAGGTTGTCTTAGAGAGTTTCTACCAGGATCTTATCGAGGCCCAGGAGACATTTTATCAGGGTGACTCGTCCGCAGCTTATCCCAACATACCACCACTTGCAGCGGCCGTAGTCAGATGCAGTGCCCTGTTGGACCGAATCAACGAATCTTACTCTCGTGTCAGCGAACTTTCCAGTGCTGTTCTTGAAAGCGAGGCTGGTAAGGAAACTATGGACCTGTACGAGACGCTGAAAGATACCCTGAAAGAGGCTATCCGCAAGAAATATGAGTCGTGGTGTGGTGACGTTGGGCATATCAGTATGGAAAAGCTTAAGTTACCGCTGTTGGAGGTGGACGAAAACAATAAACTAAAGGTCAACTTTGATGATGCGCTGGTGAAGACACTGAGAGAGGTGTACTATTTGGAGGTGATGAATTCTTTTGATGCTCGTGATCGGCAGAAGCTTGAGGTCCCCCCTGAAGTTCAATCCGTTTTTGAGAGGCGTGAGAAGTACCGCTCTCAGACTATAATGCTCGAGCACGTTAGCACGACTTACAACGGTTTTATGAGTTCTCTGCGTCACGAAGACGAGAGACCGCTTATCCAAGCCGAGTTAACTGCCTTTGAGAGTGTAATTCAACGGGGAACGACGGAAGTGCGGTGGCAGGATGGGGACGAAGTTGACGCATTCATTGACCTCGTTCTGAAGAAGGTGGATGCAATCAACCGTGTCGTTACATCTTTCCATTCCAATGTTCAACAGATGGTAGAGTCGTTGGAAGAATATCGCAGGACCGATAAGCTTTTGCCCATGAATCGCGCGGATGGGGCGAAGACAATGTCTGAGCATGAACTGAGGAAAACCTTTGAAGAACACTTCAAGAAGAGACATCGCGATATCGCTGAGAGAGGGGAGTGCATTCATGCACTGCTAAATGAGAGTTTTGAAGCAGTCAACGAGCTCAAACGGAGTGAGGGCTCGCCTCTGGTTTCCCGTGATTCTGAGGATTGGCAGAAGTATGTGTCATATGTGGATGGCGTCGTGACAAAGGCAATAAATGAATCGGTCATCCACTCTCTGACGTGTGTGCGGGATCAGCTCGACCCTGAGTGGATATCAGAGAATGAAGGTACTCCGTTGGTGGACGTACGGCTGATTATTACAAAGGGGGGGCCAAATGTAACTGTGTGCTCACGATATGAGCCACACATCGATTGCGAAGGATCCAGTGAACACTCTATTCGAAGCATAGTGAATAGCTTCATAGCAAACGTCGGGGCGGGAGCTGGGCTCATTAAACCGTTGGTTGACGGCCGCAGCTATTCCGAAGAGGCAGACAATAATGAGGATGTCCAACGTCTGAAGGGTGAGATCGATGCGCTCTTGCGTCAAAACTTCGAGGCTTGTGAGGAGTATCGTTGCAGTTTTGATGAGTTCAAGCATCTGTGGGAGACCAACAGGAAGGCATCCTTCGCAGCCTTCTTGGAGAAGGACCAAGTCACCAAGTTCCACTCCAGTTTAACGGACGAGGAAAGCGTCAAGGAAGTCGCACCCGTTTCCAAGGAGTACTTCGGCGTTAGCCTGCAAGACTTTGACAAGGCCATCACAGAATACGAGCGTATCGGTTCGAGGATCAATGCCACAGAAGAAAGGCACATTGAAGGGTTTGTATCAATTGACGTAAAGCCTCTTCGCGCAGCCTTGCGTGACACATGTAAAAAGTGGAAGGATATGTTCTCTGACTACTTAATGAACAAGATTAAGTCCAATCTTGAAGATCTTTATGCTTTCATGAACGAAGCAGACGAGGGTTTAGACGTCGAAGTTCTTGATGGTAATGTGGAGTCGTTGAAGTGCGTTATGAGGTGGATCAGAGATTGCCGAAGAATGAATAAGGAGGTGATGGGCGACGATGAAGGCGGCGAGACTGGAGGAATGTTTGCCCCCATTCAAGCGGCGATACGTATGCTGAAAAGTCACGCGAATACTTCATCCTCACTTGATGTCGAACTAGCGAATATTGAGAAGCTTGAAGAGCTCCGGAAGCCGGCACCCGAGCAATGGGTCGCACTTAATAAGAAGGCACTGAACGTACGGGCGCAGAACTCCATTGTCCAGGACAGGGAGGCAGAGAAGGTGAAAGAGCAGGTTGTGCTATTTGAGGAATCACTGCGTCAGGAGGCGGCAGAATTTAAGCAGTTGAACCTCTTTAGCTACGCCATTGACAGAGAGATTGTCTACATCGAGCTGGATAAAACTTACAACCACTTCTTGGATATTGAGAAAGAGGCAAGGAAACTCCAAGACTTGCAGGAGTTGTTTGATTTAAACCCATCCCTTTTTAAGGAAATACGAGAATGCCGAGTTGAGTTGATGATGCTAAAACAGGTGTGGGATCTTAATGAGCACGTCATGTCCCAGTTTACTGACTGGATGAAGTCAACGTTTAAGGATGCTGATGTTTCGTTGTTTGAAGATGAATGCAAAAAGCTGTCAAAGCAGCTTCAGCAGCAGCCCTTGAAGGTAAAATCCTGGGAGTGCTTCAAGGGCGTTGATGAACAGGTGCGTAACATGAGGACATCACTTCCCCTTTGTCAGTCTCTTAGTTCACCAGCTATGCGTCCCCGGCATTGGAACTTACTAGTTACGACAACAAAGCAACCCGGCAGTATCGACCCTGATGCAAGTGACTTCACGCTCTCAAAACTGTTTGCGCTCGGTCTCCACAAGTTTTCCGACGAGGTGGCGAATATTGTTGAGAAGGCTGAAAAGGAACTGCGCATTGAAACTAACCTGAACAAACTAATCGGAATATGGGAAAAGATGATTTTTACGTACACTGTGGATGAGCAGCTGAACACCCACCTACTGGGCGCTGTTGATGATGTCGTGGAGCAGTTGGAAAACGACAACAACGCTCTCTCTTCCATGCTCTCCGACCGGTTTGTGGAGCATTTCTACGACAAGGTACTCCTGTGGCAGAAGAATCTCGGTATGGTGGACACTTGCACTGGTAAGTGGGTGGAGATACAAAGGCAGTGGATGAATCTTTTCCCCATCTTTGTGTTGTCTGCTGACATCAAGGAGCAGCTGCCGGAGGATGCAAAGAACTTTGCCGAAGCAGATCGCGTTTTTCGACTGCTCATGAGTAAGGCCCACAAGTACACCAACGTCATTGAGGTTGTTTGCAGTGATGTCTTGAAAAATGAGGTGGGACGGGACGAAGGACTCGAGCACACCCTCAATTACATACAGAGTATCCTTGTTCAGTGTGAGAAATCTCTTGCTGATTACCTCGAAACCAAGCGCAAAATATTCCCGCGCTTCTTCTTTGTGTCTGCCACTGACCTTATCGACATCCTTTCTAAGGGTTCGGATCCGCGGGCGGTGATGGTGCATATGAGCAAGATTATTGACTCAGTCGACACCTTCTCTTTTTCGGATAATCCCAATCCCCAGGCTGGACCGAAAGACGCATACGAAATGATATCCGTACAGGGGGAGAAGGTGGCTTTGGCAGAAGATTTCACATGCGAAGGCCCCGTTGAAGTGTGGCTGAATGGTCTTATTGGTGCGATGTGCAAGGCCGTCAAGAAGCAAATCAAGGAGGCGAATGCGAGCTACGTTGAGAAACCACGTAATGAATGGATCTACCAATATCCCTGCCAGGCGGTTATTGTGGCATCGCGTATTTGGTTTACGACTGAGGTCCACCAAGCGTTTATTCAAATAGAGGAGGGAAATGATATGGGTATGAAAGATTTGCTCAAAAATCAGAAGGTCCAACTTGACAGCTTGATCAAGGAGGTACTAGTTGACCGAACGTCAAATGAGCGTAAGATGCTGGTCCATCTCATTACCATCGACGTCCACAATCGCGACATCGTTCAAACGATGGTTGATGAACGTGCTGACGCTGTTGACGCTTTCTGTTGGCAATCGCAGCTTCGCTATTACTGGGATGATGCGAAGGGCAACGAAATTAGGATAGCAGATGCTGAGTTTATCAATGGTTACGAATACATCGGTTTGTGTGGCTGTCTGGTGATCACAAAGTTGACCGATAGGTGCTATATCACCCTAACTCAGGCCCTTAGGCTCAAGAAAGGCGGTGCACCCGCTGGCCCTGCCGGTACGGGTAAGACGGAGACCACAAAGGATCTTGCGAGGAACATGGGTATTGCGTGCTATGTGTTCAACTGCTCAGATCAGATGAATTACATTACCCTTGGGCAAATTTTCAAGGGGTTGGCGATGTCTGGTTCCTGGGGTTGCTTTGACGAGTTTAATCGTATCTCCATCGAGGTGTTATCTGTCGTTGCTACTCAGGTTGGTTCCATTCTTAATGCACTGAAGGAGCAGAAGAAGCGGTTCCGCTTCATGGATGAGGAGATTTCAATCACACCCTCGGTGGGTATGTGGATTACCATGAATCCGGGTTATGCTGGTCGTACAGAACTTCCCGAAAACATCAAATCGCTCTTCCGACCATGCGCTATGGTCGTCCCTGACCTCAAAAATATTTGTGAAATTATGTTGGCTGCTGAGGGCTTTGGTGACGCCAAGGATCTCGCATTGAAGTTTGTCACCCTTTACCGTCTAAACAAAGAGCTTCTCTCACCTCAAGACCACTACGATTGGGGTCTCCGTGCGGTCAAGTCTGTGCTTTACATTGCTGGTGCTCTGAAGCGCGGCGATCCGGACATCCCTGAGCGCAATGTATTGATGCGTGCGTTACGTGACACCAACATGGCTAAACTTAGCAAAGATGATGTGTACGTCTTTATGGGACTTATCCGTTCCCTCTTCCCCAACTTGGATGTGCCTAAGAAGGACAAACCAGAACTTGCCGCAGCTTGCAAGGAAGTATGCCGTGAGCAGGGGAACCTTCCGGGTGAAAACGATATCTTCATCCTAAAGTGCGTGCAGTACGAAGAGCTGTTACACGTGCGCCACTCCGTGTTTGTCCTTGGACCTGCGGGTAGTGGTAAGACGGAGTGCTGGCGATGCCTCCAGGGTGCTCTCACAAAGCTGCATAAGGATGAGTGGAAGGCGAAAGCGGTGGCATCTTGCCTTAACCCTAAGGCAATCACATCTAATGAATTGTACGGCTACTTTACGCCAAACAAAGAGTGGCGTGACGGTGTCTTGTCTACAATCTTTCGTGACTACGCATTGGAATCAAAGAAGAGACGCAACATGAAGTGGATCGTTTTGGATGGTATCATTGACGCAGAATGGATTGAATCGATGAACACTGTGATGGACGACAACAAGATGCTGACACTTGTGTCCAACGAGCGTATTCCGTTGACAGACTCCATGCGTATGATTTTTGAAGTTTCCCACCTTCGTAACGCTTCTCCAGCCACTGTTTCTCGCGCTGGTGTTGTATTCATCAATGAATCCGACCTTGGTTGGGGGCCCTTCAAGGACAAGTGGATAGCATCAAGGGAAAGACGTGAGGGAGCGATGTTTGACAGTCTGTTTGATAAGTACGTTCCGTTCGTTTTTGAATTCTGGAAGCGTAGCATGAAGCCCATCGTTGCTGTTATGGACATCAATGTCGTACAAACTATCTGTTTCCTTCTAGAGGGTATATTTGGGCGGATGCAACAAGAAGAATTATCAAAGAACCCGAATGTATTCGATGTGTGTGAGAAGTACTTCGTGTTTGCCGTTATTTGGGCCTTTGGAGGGCCACTTCCGGGCTCAGACGGGCGCGTGGATCAGCGTATGAACTTTTCCAACCAGTGGAAGAAGGAGTTCCCTAATATGAAGATCAGTGACACAGGTTCTGTCTTTGACTTTTATATTGATAAGAAAAAGGATGAGAACGGGGTTTATCAGTACGAGTGGCGGCCATGGAGCGAGCTTGTGCACCCATACGTACCCGATCCGGACAGGCAGCTTTCCACAGTTTCTGTGCAAACTGCCGACGGTGTCCGCATGTCGCACCTCATGAGTTTGCTTGTGGATAATGCAAAGTCCGTTATGCTCGTAGGAACTGCGGGAACAGGTAAGACGAACTTGATCATGTCAAAACTTAGATCGTTGAACGGTGAAGAAACACTTTTCCGTGTAGTTGCCTTTAACGCGCGAACGTCGTCGAGTGGTCTTCAAGCAGTGATGGAACAGTCATTGGAGAAGCGCTCGGGTCGTACGTATGGACCGTTTAATCGCAAGAAGCTTGTCTTCTTCCTTGATGACATGAACATGCCTGCACCAGACAAATATGGAACACAGGAGGCCATTGCTCTACTGCAGCAACACGTAAACTACGGCTTCTGGTATGACCGTGTTAAGATTATTCAAAAGGAAGTGGTTGATTTGCGTTATGTTGGCGCAATGAACCCCAAATCCGGTACGTTCACCATCTTAGACCGTCTGCTGAGGCACTTTGCTCTCTTCTCGACCAACATGCCTGAGCGAGCGGATTTGGTGAGTATCTACGGTCAAATTCTTCAAGCGCACACAAAGGACTTCCCTCGCGATATACGCGACGCGTTCACCAAGATAATTACGAATGCAACTATCGAGTTGCACCATTTGGTGGCCAAACAGTTCTTTCCGACCGCCGTTAAATTTCACTACCAATGGAACATGCGTGAAATGTTCAATATATTCCAGGGGCTCTGCAAATCTCATCCAAAGATTCACACTACTCCCTTACAAATGGCTCGCCTCTGGGCTCACGAGTGCAATCGTACTTTCCGCGATCGTATGTCGGAGACAGAGGATATGAATCGCTTTGATGCGCTGTTTGTTGAGGTGATTTCCCGCGCCGGTTTCACTGACATCCAACCGAAGGATGTGCTCCAGGAGCCACTGCTCTGGGGTCCCTTCCTTACGTCTTCCGAGGGTGAAGAAAACGTGTACGAAGAGTTCACTGTGGACGCGGCACAATCATATCTCATCAAAAAGTTGGATGAGTACAACGATAACTACGCTCGTATGGACCTTGTTCTGTTCAACCAAGCTGTGGAGCACCTCTGTCGCATTGCTCGTATTACGTCGAATCCCCGTGGTAACGCGCTACTTGTTGGTGTCGGTGGTTCTGGCAAACAGTCGCTTGCACGTTTGGCTTCTTATATTAATGGTCACGACATTTTCCAGATTCTTGTGACGAGTAGCTATGGTATCGCTGAGTTCCGTACGGATATGCAGGAACTCTACCGCAAGTGTGGTTTGAAGGGATATCCTTTCGCCTTCATCATCACCGACACCCAGATAGTATCTGAAGACATGCTCGTTTACCTGAACGATATGCTTGCTAGCGGAAATGTCCCAGAGATGTTTAACCAAGATGAGCGAGAAGGTATTGTGGGATCCATAATGAACGAGGTTAAGGTTGCCGGTTATGCGGACTACTCCAATCCAGATACCTGTTGGGAGTACTTCATCAACAAGGTGAGGTCGCACTTGCATATCATTCTCTGCTTCTCCCCTGTCAGTAAACATTTTGCTGTCTGGTGCCGGCAGTTCCCTGCACTCGCCAATACAACCGTCATTGACTGGTTTCTGCGTTGGCCAGAGCAGGCTCTCAAGTCCGTCGCAAATCGCTTCTTATCGAAGATCGAGCTTGGCGGGCCGGAGATGACAAAGAATATCGCTGACTTCATGGCTTTCTGTCAGGAGAAGGTGACGGAGATGTGTGAAGAATATTATGTTCAGGAGAAGCGACATGCTTACACAACCCCCAAGTCGTTCTTAGAGCTTATCGCTTTTTATAAGGAATTGCTTGGGAGAAAAAGAGAAGACCTCAACGACAAAACCCAGCGCTTGGTTAGTGGTATTGACAAAATCAAGGAAGCTGGAGTTCAGGTCGCGGCTCTGCAAGAGGTCCTCCATCGCGAGAGCCAAGAGGTGGAAGATGCGCGTCAGAAGACCGCAGCACTGATGGAAACTGTGGGAAGGGAGAAGGCAATTGTGGAGGAACAAAGTACGATTGCTGCAAAGGAGGAGGAGAAAACCAATAAAATCGTTGCAGAGGTCGAAACTTTTGAGAGAATGTGCTCTGAGGATTTGGCCAAGGCCAAACCGCTCGTGGAGGAGGCCCTTGCTGCCCTCGATACGCTCGACAAAGCGTCAATATCAGAACTTAAAAACCTTGGTAAACCCCCTGTGGACGTGCAAATGGTAGCCATTTGTGTTCGCGTGCTGACATCTAACCCGCGTGCTATTCCTTCTGTAAAGAACCGCACGTGGGCGGAGTGCAAAAAGATGATGAACCAGGTCGATCGTTTCCTAGCAGAGTTGAAGGGATTTGACGTGAACAACATCCCGCAGGTTTGCATTGACCAGATTCAGATGTATATCACAAACCCTGCGTTCGACCCCGAAATCGTGAAGACGAAGTCATTTGCTGCAGCAGGTTTGTGTAAGTGGGCTGTCGGTATCAACAAATACCACTTAGTCCGGTGTGAGGTTCGCCCCAAGGAGGAGCGGCTTGCTGAAGCACAAGAGCGCTTGCACCAGAGCAAGACTGCGCTCAAGAAAGTTCAAGACAAGGTGGCTGATCTCAATTCGAAGCTTCAGGCGCTGATTGCGCAGTATGATGAAGCAGTGGAGTCTGCCAACGCGATTGAGAGGAAAGCGAAGAAGACGATGCTAAAGATGGAGCTTGCTCAACGTCTGGTGTCTGGTCTTGCCGATGAAAGTGTTCGATGGGGAGATACTATTGAGCAGTTACGAAAGGCAGCGGACCTTCTGGTGGGTGATGTGCTATTGGGCGCTTCATTTGTTTCTTATATTGGGCCATTCTCAAAGGTCTTCCGTGAGCGTATCGTAACTGAGGAGTGGCTTCCTATGGTCAAGCAGTTGGGTATACCGATGACGGAGGACCTTGATATCACCATGAATGTTCTCACATCCGAGGCGGCGGTTGCGTCCTGGAACAACGAGGGGCTTCCCTCGGATAAAGTTTCCACGGAGAACGGTGCCATTGTGACTAACTGCACGAGGTGGCCTTTGATCATCGATCCACAGCTTCAGGGCGTGAAGTGGATTCGGACGCGTGAGGAGAAGAATGGCCTGAAGGCTATCCAAACCACTCAGAAGACGTGGCAACGCACCCTGCAGACGTGTATTGAGGAGGGGCTTCCTTGTCTTATTGAGTCGCTTGGTGAGTTCATTGAACCTGTGTTGGATGGTGTTCTCAGCAGGCAGACATTCAAAAAAGGTGGTCGTCTTTTCATTAAACTTGGCGCAACTGAGGTAGAGTATAACCCCAACTTCCGATTATTTTTGCAGACTAAGCTTGGTAACCCAGCATACGGTCCAGAGGTTAACGCACAGACGACTCTAATTAACTTCATGGTGACGGAAGTTGGCCTTGAAGACCAGTTACTTGCAGTTGTTGTTAACCAAGAGAGACCGGACTTAGAGAAGAAGCGGGGTGCATTACTTCGGCAAATGAACACTATGACAATTGAGCTACAGAAGTGCGAGGATGGACTTCTTTATGAGTTAACCAACGCAACCGGCGACATATTGGAGAACATATCCCTTATCGAGAACCTGGAGAACACGAAAAAGAAAGCAAAGGATATCAACATATCGTTTGCTCAGGCGGTATCCACTCAGAAAGATATTGCGCAAAACCGTCTCACATACACCTCTGTCGCTGTGCGTGGTTCGCTTCTGTTCTTCCAGATTGATCAGCTTTGGAAAATCGACCACATGTATCAGTACTCACTGGAGGCTTTCATGGTGGTGTTTAACAAAGCGCTGGCAAAGGCAGTACAACCAGAAGATAAGAAGGACGTGGCGAAGCGTGTGGAAAATGTCCTCCGATCCATTATGGAAACAGTCTTTGCGTATGTCTCACGTGGTTTGTTCGAACGCCACAAGCTAATCCTTTCCAGTTTGCTTACCTTCGCAATTCTTCAACAACAAGGTGAGATCGATTCGAAACAGCTGGACTTCCTTCTGCGTGGCAAAAAGAAGACGGGTATATTGAGACCTGAAACCGTTGTGGAATGGTGTCCTGAACCTAACTGGGCTGCAGTGCAAGCCCTTGCCGATGTGGAGGGATCAGTGCCACCGTTCAATCTGTTGCCCGGAGATGTCACGGAAAACAACCGTTGGAGGCAGTGGACCGAAACCGAGAAACCAGAGGAGGAAAAGATGCCGTCAGAGTGGAAGAATTTAACACAATTCCAACGCCTTCTCGTTCTCCGGTGTCTGCGTCCTGATAGGCTAACAGCTGCCCTCGAGACTTTCGTTTGCGACAGCATCGGCCGCTTCTTTGTTTCGGATCAGGCCGTTGATATATCTGTTTCTATCAACGAGTCTGCAACGACGACACCGCTCTTCTTCATTCTTTCCCCCGGTGTAGACCCGGTTCGTGCGGTAGAGGAGGCTGGTCGCAAGCTTGGTTTCACGTATGACAATGAACGGCTCTTCAACGTTTCACTAGGCCAAGGTCAAGAGGTTGTAGCTGATCGGGCTCTGGAGCGGTGCTTTCTGCATGGTGGATGGGCGCTGCTGAATAATATCCACCTTGTCGAGAAGTGGCTTCGGGGTTTGGAGCGACGGTTGGATAGTTATGCAGAAATATACACTCGCATGGCACAATTACGAAAGGAACGCGACGAGAAGCGTGCTGCAGAACAAAAAGTGATGGAAGATTCTGGGAGTGAAAAGGCCACAAGTCTTGCTGGAGATGATGATGATGAGGCGCAAAAGTCTGTACACGGTTCAACCGTCAAAGAGGAAAGGGCAGATGATGCTGAGGCGGATAAATCGAACGAAAGCAACTCGAAACATTTGGGTGAAGAGGTGGCAGAAGGAAAGGAGGATGACGATGATGACATTCCCTTTGAAGGCCCCAAAGGACATCCGCAGTTCCGTGTATTCCTGAGCGCGGAGCCCTCCAACGTAATTCCCATTGGCATTCTTCAACGCTCCATTAAGCTTACATCCGAACCTCCTACTGGTATTCGCTCCAACATCGTTCGTGCATTGAGCAACTTCAGTGATGAGCCGTGGGAGAGGAGCGCGAAACCGACAGAGTTCCGTTGCATCATGTTTTCTATGTGCTTCTTCCATTCTGTCGTTGTGGAGCGTAAGAAATTTGGTCCGCTGGGCTGGAACCGTGTGTATCCTTATAATGCTGGAGACTTGACCACATGCCTGGAGGTTGCTGCCAACTACATTGAGGACAGGCCAAAGGTACCGTGGGAGGATTTGCAGTACGTTTTTGGTGAGATTATGTACGGCGGACACATTACGGACGATTGGGACCGTGTATTGTGTATGGCATACCTGCGTACATTCCTTGTGCCCGAGTGTTGTGATGGACTTCAGCTGGCCCCAGGAATCGAAGTACCCGCTCCAATGAGTTACAACGAATACATCGATTGGTTGGTTAATGGCGAGGACTTCCCCGCGGAGTCTCCGCTCCTCTTTGGTTTGCATCCTAACGCAGAGATCAACTATAGAACTGTGCAAGCCGATGTCCTCTTTCGTACAATCAATGAACTGCAGCCCAAAAAGCACGCCGGAGGAGATTCACTCAGCCCTCAGGAAGTTGTCCAGCAGAAGATTGACGAGCTTCGTGAGCGACTTCCAGAACGGCACAATTTGCAGGACTTGTCGGAGCGGTTGGAGGATGAACGGTCGCCGCAGCAGCACGTGTTCTACCAAGAGTGCGAGCGCATGAACGTCCTTATTTCAGCGCTGAAGGTATCACTGGAGGAATTAGATCTTGGTCTTAAGGGTGCCCTTTCGATGACCGCTGTTATGCAGACGTTGTTTGATGAGATATATCTCGACAAGCTTCCAGCCGTATGGGAGAAGGTTTCCTTCCTCTCTTTGCGAGCTCTTGGGTCATGGATGGAAAACTTCCTTCTTCGTAACGATCAGTTGGTGAACTGGACCGGCGAACTGCAAACTCCGAAGGTAACGAACATCGCGCTCTTTTTCAATCCCATGTCTTTCCTCACTGCCATTATGCAAACTACATCCATCGTAAACAGCTTCGATCTTGATCAGATGTCACTCGTGGTTGACGTTCTAAAGAAGTCTGCGGATCAGATCGAGACGAGTGCCCGTGACGGTTGCCATGTGTCCGGTCTCTCCATGGAAGGTGCCCGCTGGGACACGAGCACGTCTTGCATTGAGGAGAGCAGAATGAAGGAATTGTATCCAAAGATGCCCATCCTGACGATCCGTTCGTTACCACTCTCTAAAATCGACCGACGTGACCAGTACGAATGCCCAGTTTACAAGACACAGCAACGTGGACCCGGTTTCGTCGTCGGTTTCTGGTTGAAGACGAAGCAGCCAGCTAAGAAATGGACTATTGCTGGTGTGGGTCTTATCCTTGATGTGGTGGAGTAGATGAGGAAAAAAGTTACCAATTACAAGAGGCAAAAAAGGTGGTAAGATGTGTGTGTGAATACTTATGCACACAGATGTATATATGTCTATGTATACGAGTTGTGGGGATATGTTGAGATTTTTGTGCTTTCGTATGGCCATGAGGCTGCCCCATTTTTTAATCATTAACCCCCCCACACCGAAAGATAGATGCCCCTTGATGAATATTTTGTTTTTTTTTCCGTTTGTCACTGTGTTTAGTCCACATGGATGGATTACGGGGGGTGATGTTTGACCTTGTTTGACATTGTCGCCTACTATTTTCGTGCAGTGACGGCACTGCGGATACCATTATTAGAGCTTCATTCTAATTTTTTTTATTTGTAGAGGAGGCTCTTTCGTAGTCCTCTGTGTACCCACATGCAGCACACACGCGTTGCGTGGGCGTGCCTGGGGATGTGCCACCGTTCCGTGGTTGATAATGTTCTCTGTAACTGAAACTGTCCAACCCGCTGTTCGCTTTAATTTGATACTTTTCTCGTTTCATTCTTTTTTTTTTTGCGTTGTGGTGTGACCGCTCCTTTAGGTGGAGCAATCAAAATGTTTATACCTCTCTAGGTTATAGTTTCGTGTCCCTGTTTATATACGTGTACGCATGCATGTGTCTCCTACAGGGAGACAGGGGTCGCGTCCGCTGAGGGTGATGCATTGCTGTGTCGTATGGAGAGGTTCATTTGCTGCATCCCCGTTTATGTTTTTCCATGAAGCTTGGGTCGATTCACATGTGCTTCAGGGAAAGATAGCGCCTGTGGAGTGAGGGGTGGGTTGTTACACAAGCTGTACATCGCAGCCCTGGGGATCGTGTCAAATTTGTCATCTTAAGTCGTCACGTAATTTGGTGAACTATTATTGTCCAGCCTGCGTACACGTGAACGAGGACGGTGCGCACTGCAGAGTCCCCGCATTTTGGAATGGGGTTTAAAATACGTCGCTCAATTTCACGGCAGCCGTGCTATTAGTGATGTTATTTGATTGTCTGTTACTTCACATAAATGTATATTACGTGGTTCGCTGCTTTTCGAATGTTGCGGTGGAGGGCCAATATACCTATGAAGGGGGGAAATGAGCATTTGGTGATACAATAACCATACAATTTCCCTTTTTTTTTTTTTGCGCACTGTCTGACCACCTGCTTCCGTGCAGCAGCCGTGGTGATGTAAACTTCCGACGCTATACTGTATATCACTGTGCTAGTTCAGCGGAAGAATCCACTATTTAGTGTGTTGCCATAACTGTATTCATCGCGCTTTATTTATTTGGTAATATCGTCATATTGAAGACACTTTCCCAGCGGGTGCTGCGACGGCCCGCATACTTCACCACGTGTACTTACCGAAACAATTTGCGCATCCTTCTTTTTTTTTTTCTATTCTTTTTGATTGTTGGATAGTTTATCTTTCTCTTCCACTTGCGATCATGCTGCGGCGGCTCTTCAAGCCGCAGCTGATGGTCCCTTGGTCGCGACAGCCTCCAACCTGCTGCTCCTCCCAAATAATCAATATTATTAGCCGTGGCCTTTCCCAGAGGGGGGAGCCGCTTGGTGCAGCAGCGCCGTCAAGTGTGAGTTCCGTTTCCGTGCCACCAGTGGCGTCTTTGCACACACCTGTCATGCACAGTAATGCGTTTGCAGCCTCTGAGGTAAAAAAGCTACTTGCGAAGGCACAGTACTCGCTTTTCACGCTGGGGTGGAATCCAGGCACGGATGATTACTGTATTTACTGTGCCACAACAAATGAGCTTGTTCGAGCCAAGAAGGATACCCTCTGGAAAGCTATCTTCTGGATGGAGGGGCGCATTGGGGACGACTACATCGCAGGTCTTTTATTCCCCAGCGATGGGACCCCTGCACTCACGGAGGTGGCAGCTATGGTGAGAGAGAAGTGCCGCCGCCAAGTCGTTGTCGCTCCAGACACCTGGGGCATATGTTACCTGACACTTAAGAATCAACGGGACTTTGTGAGAGGGATGGAGCTCCCCGCCAGTCTTGAGCATGCCGCCTTCCTCCTTATGCGCGCGATGTTTAACTCCTCCCTGATCGAACCATCCGTGTTCGACGTCACTTCCGGTGCGTACATATCTGCTTCGTGCGCCGACTCTGTGAGTGCCGCGCGTGATTGCTTAGTAAGTTGGTGGGTGCTCTTCAATGTTCACAAGAAGTTCGGCACTTCGGGCAGCAGAAAGTTGATTGACCCTGTTGAACAAATCGTGCGGCGCGTAGTGAAGACTGTAAACGTCTTTGTGGTGGACATCAATGTGAGGGTTGGTAAGGGTACCATTTCGGAGGGGTTCACAATGATTGTCACCATCTACGATGCACAGAGGAGGTCGCAGTCAGTTCATATGATTCGTAGCTTGGCTGAAGAATCCGCGAAGCGAAATACGTTAAACGGTTTGCTGTTTGGAGAAGGGACTTCCGCTATCTCACTATTTGTCCCAACAGATCGTACAAAGTCATCACAACTCCTCGCGTTCGCGCGTAGCTGCAGGCCTTCATGTCCTTTCTTTGTAACGGAACCGTCGAGCTTGGCGCCCTTCTTCTCTGGGGCCCCGGTGACTGACGGCCTCAGCGAGCAAAGTGACCCGCGCTCCACTTGGGCACTGATTCGTACCAACTGCTTCGCCCAGTGTCCTGGTAGGAAGTTGGAGGAGGTGCTAGATAGAAAGTTGTTGCAGGGGTTTACAGCGGTCGCCAACAGGTTGTACTCTGACCGCCTGCATCGTGTCTCACCGGCACTGATGTCGGCCGCGAGTAGCATTCCCCTACGTGAGGAACCGCGTGTTGCATGGGAGCGCGTCGCCAGTCTTGTTGAAGAAGAGCGCAAAAACCCCGTTGCACACGTAAACAAGTCTGCCTTCCTCAATAATGTGACCATCACTGACGCCGAGGTTGTCTTCCGTCTGCAGCAGTGGCACTCGACGATATATGAAAGTCCCGACCGTCTGGAGCGGGAGCGGGAGGCACTAGAGGGTCTCCAGCGGTACTTGGTCGTAGATCTTGAAACTACAACGGTACGGCGTTACAAACGTGTTGCGAATCCTTTCACCAAGGAGAACTATGTTGTGCTCTCCGGTGCCCGCGACTACAGGGGACAAGTTTTCATGCCCAGCCGCTACTACAGCCGGAACGTTGCACTGCGTTATGACGATTTGCATGTTACCAGCACTCACTCTTTGGTTAAGGGTTCGTCTAAGCACTCTCTATTTTTACCACCATTGGATGACTACGACGTTCTTGTTGGGCACAACATCAAATTCGACTTGCTGCATATGTGGAGAGATGTGGAGCTGAGGCGTTTTTTGAAGCGCGGTGGCAAAATATGGGACACCATGTATGCCGAGTACCTTCTGACCGGTCACGAGGTGAAACTGGGTCACGGTGCAGGCTTAGAGGAGGTGGCGAAATCATACGGTGGTCAGACACCAAAGCTGGATGCTGTGAAGCAAGCGTGGTCGTCGGGAAAAGACACGTGCGAAATACCGTACCGCACTTTGACGCAATATTTGCACGGTGATTTGGAGAACACAGAACTTATTTTCAAGAAACATATAGAACGAGCACTCGCGCAGAGGCAGGTGGTCATCATATTAGCTCGCATGGATGGACTTTTGTGCACTACCGAGATGGAATACAACGGACTGAAGACAAACGTGCAGCTTGCCTTGTCGCAAAGCAATGAGCTGATGTGCAAAGTGAAGGAGCTACGAAGGCATCTGGACAATTCGATACCGAAAGAGATATCTATCGACTGCCGGAAATATTTCAACTGGGCGTCTAACCAACATCTTATTGCCTTTTTTTTCGGTGGGAAGCTGAAGTTGAGCACTAATGCACGCGAGAGTAGGCTCCTTCCTGGTGAGGTATTTGAACGCCACACGCTTTATGCTCGTCCAGAGGACTATGATAAGACTGAGTTCCCCAAGGGTGTCTTCTTGCGGCCCCCAGTGTATGTAGTCGGGCCCGCCGACTGTCTCATGACCACTGGTGTATCACTCGACAAAGGAACCAAATTCTTCAAAATGTATTTCGAGGCATACGTGAAACAAGCTGGTTTTAGGAAGAGTTCTTCCGTGACGGACTCTCTTAGACGTGCGATGGTTTCTGTTTCACGCATCGACCAGGAGAAGTGCAGCAACCCAGATGCACTTGTTAATTTGTTGCCGAAGCGCCACCTGTTTTTGTTTGCTGCCTTCACGCCCACAAGCGATGGGACAATAAGTAAGTTATTCCTCAAGAATGCGATAACCGGGGAATCTCTGACCATTGCAGGAGATTGTGCGAACAAAGTGGAGCGACTGCGTGCTTTCATGGAGGGGCAGGTGGAAGCGCACACAGAGATGCTTGTCGATGCGGACGGAGACGGCAGCGCCCCAGCAAATAACAACGCATTCGCCGATGCCCACATTACGATCTTAGCTAGGGATGCTCCCTTTTCGTGTGCACGGTTGCTGCATTCAGACGAAGGGATCAGCGCGTACCTGTCGTTACACGATGGCCTCAATCCCCAGGAAGATGTTGGGCAACGCTATGTCATCACTCTGGCGGATACTGTTTCCACGCTGTCGTACTACCGATATATGTACGGATCTGATACGGAGGCAGCATACGCCGATAAAACAAAGGTTGATGAGTCGAAGTTAGTGGTGCCTATGAAGGCTCTTCCCCGGCCGTGCTCGTCAAGAGGTGCGACCTCAGAGGCATTCAAGAAGAAGCTTGTGCAGGAAGCCGCAATGAAACCGGAAGATTGGTGCAATTTGTATATTGACATTTTCCTTCACATCGGGCATGCTGCTCTTTGCCGCGAATCGCTTGAAACAGAGGCTGGGTCGAAGAAGGCGCGCAAGTCCAAGGGAAAAGGTGGAATTAGAACACCCGGTGATCTACCGATTCTTCTCCGCGAGCGTAGCGCTTTTATCGGCTACTACAACTCTCTTCCGGACGATGAACGCAAGAAACTAGCTCTCATGACTATGCTCGGGAGGACCTGTGGTACTGCCTTTGATGCCTTTGCAGTAATGTGCTCGCATGATGACATAGTGGAGGTTAATATTGGGGGTCGCTTAAATCAGTATGTTCCCAGCCAACTTGACGCAGAGCAGGTGATGCGCAAGTTCAGGAGCCCGACGACGCGTCAGTTGCAGGTGGGGGAGGACTCACTTACGTACTTCAAGAAAACTCATGGGGATAAAACTGCTGAGACGATTTTGGAATTACGGGCCATGGAAAAACTCATTGGTACATACTACGAGAACACTGACGATGGAACAGGAATGGTTTCACTTGTGCACGATGATGACAGTTGCATACACCACGAGCTAATACACAATAAGACTAACACTGGTCGATTGGCGAGTGCAAATCCGAACTGCCAGAACATTCCCAAGGAGGATAAATCACCGTTGCGTGAAATGTTTGTCAGCCGTTATGGCGAAAAGGGAATGTGTATTGAGGCAGATTATTCACAGCTTGAAGTCGTCGCATTGGCTGTTCTTGCGAATGATCAGCAAATGTTGGAGGATCTTCGGTCTAATGTGGATTTCCACTGCAAACGTGTTGCGATGATGCGTCCCGACCTGCAATATACTGAGATTCTCAAGAAGGCAAAGAAGGACAAAGAACCGGAGTTTGTTAAGTTGCGTCAGCAAGCAAAAATCTTTTCCTTCCAACGACAGTATGGTGCCGGGGTTAAGATGATCAGCGAGAGTACTGGGTTAACGCAGGACCAAGTGCGCCATTTGATCGAAAAGGAGAGGGAGACTTACCGCGGGGTGGATGTCTTCAACAGTATGGTTGCTCTATCTGCTAATAAGTTCGATGCCTCGCTGCAAAATGGCTCTCGAAATGTCCGAGGGCACCAGATTTTCAAGGGCATGTTCCCTGTCATCACGGGTAGCCGATACATCTTCACGGAGTCCGATGTGCCAGAGGGACTACTCCGAAACAAGTCACTCGCCGTCAAATCAACTAATTTTTCTCCAACACACCTTAAGAATTACCCAGTGCAAGGGTTTGCCGGTGAGATTGTGCAAATTATGCTTGGGGTGTTGTGGCGCCACTTCCTTCGGAAGGACAACTACGGGGGGTTAGCTGTACTAATCAACACCGTGCACGACTGCGTATGGATTGACTGCCACATGGATGTGTTGCAAGACGTTGTCTTGGAAACTGATGGAATTATGAGTAGCGTACGCGATGTCCTGAATCGTCTTTACCCTGAGATGGAGGTGTCTGTGGACTTCCCCTGTGATGTCGTCGCAGGAGAAAACATGGGCGCCCTGCGCCCCGTTGTCATTGAGGAGACACTGTGAGCGTTAAAGCATATGTGCCCTATAGCAGTAACGTCTCACTGCTCGTTTTGTTGTTTTGGATCCGACTCATTCTCTCTCAAAACTCCTTCCTCCACACTTTTCAGTGAAAAGATACCCATCCCCTTTTGTTTGTGTGTGTGTGTGTGTGAAGGGAAGTGAAATGAAATGAAACGGAAAAAATTAATCATAGATCGGTAACCTAATAAAGTGAAGGAGCTCCATTATAAAAATTAACTACACGCGTATGGGCGCATGAGTGTGTGTGGGTATAATCTAAGTAATTTCGAAGGTAGGCGGATGCCGTATTCCATAGAAGGTATAAACAATGCCAAAGGATCGAAGAAACGAAAGGGAGAGTGCGGATGAAGAAAGCTCACATAGATAAGTATGGGATCGAATACGATCCAAGTTGGTTTTATTGTTTGGTTTTGCTGGTTTAGCTGATACCTTTCTTTTCTACTGTTTCACTTCTTTACTTTGATAAATGTGCGGAAAATTGCTTTATTTTTTTTGTCAGCAAGAGAGTTTTCTCTTGGATTCTAAAAATAAAGTAAAAAAGGCACGGTAAGGAGTGCCCATGGAGCTGCGAGGGCATGCCAGTTTTCATGCCCTTCTGTTTTGTGTTACAAAAGGCAAAAGTTTCTCTTTTCCTCCGTTGGCTTCCTTTTTTTTTTTTCCGCTGGCAGACTTTTAAGCATATAACCACTGGTACGGGAGTGAAGGAAAAAATAGAATGGAGGCGGCCATTATTGGATCAGTTGTTTTCCTAGCGCTAACGGTAACATTCCTCTTTGTTCTGTTTGATCATGCTGTATCCGGTGTCCGGTTGAAGGAAGCGCGCCTAAACTATGACTATGATGTTATCATTGTTGGGGGGAGTATCGCGGGACCAGTCATGGCTAAGGCTCTCGCAGACCAAAACCGCCGTGTGCTGCTACTCGAGAGGTCACTTTTCACTAAACCAAACCGTATTGTGGGGGAACTCCTTCAACCTGGAGGTATGGATGTGTTGATGAAATTAGGCATGGACGAATGCGCTAAATCCGTTGGAATGCCTTGCCATGGTTATGTTGTTCTGGATGAACGTGGCGATGAAATACGGCTACCGTATGCTGCTGGCCTTCAGGGGTTCTCTTTTCATTTTGGGGATTTGGTGAACAATTTACGAAAGTACGTGTGGCAGAACTGTCAGCCAGCCGTCACGATGCTTGAAGCCACGGTAACAGAGGTCCTCGTGGAGCGAGTTGCTCCGTGTGTGAACAGGGCCTACGGCGTTGTCTACACCACGGCAGCCGAGTATAACGTTCCGGAGTCACCTTTTACGGGCGCGCCACCCTCGAGAACGGATTCTACAAGCATGTCGGAGGAGGTGCAAAAAACTGCAACAGCTCCTCTCGTTATTATGTGTGACGGCGGTTCGTCAAAGTTCAAAGCTATGTATCAACACTACGACCCTGCAGCCAACTACCACTCGCACTTCGTTGGTCTCATCATACGTAATGCTCGTCTTCCTCAAGAAGGATACGGAACCGTTTTCTTTGGGAAAAAAGGACCCATTCTTTCGTACCGCTTAGATCCTAACGAGCTTCGTGTTCTCGTCGACTACAACAAACCAGCGTTACCATCGTTGGTGGAGCAAAGCCGCTGGCTATCCGAGGAAATCGCGCCATGCCTTCCTTCCAACATGCAAGAGGATTTTATTAAGGCAGCACAGAGTACCCAAAACATTCGATCCATGCCAATTGCCTTTTATCCCGCCACTTTTCCTTCTATCAGGGGTTACGTGGGGATCGGAGACCATGCCAATCAACGACACCCCCTTACGGGTGGGGGCATGACATGTGCATTCAGTGATGCATTTCTTTTAGCGGAGAAACTCCTCGAAATCAAGGAGATGCGCAGCTCCGACGTTGTGGAGATGGCCGATATTGAAGACAGTATCCAAAATGCTATCGTGAGCTATGCGCGTGGGCGCGTGGTGCACAGCTCCAGTATTAATATCTTATCGTGGGCACTATATGCTGTTTTTGGCACCCGTTTGCTCCGCAATGCCTGCTTGGAATACTTCGCACGCGGTGGTGAGTGCGTTTCCGCTCCGATGGCATTGTTGGCTGGTGTGGATCACAGCCCACAGCGGCTACTGTGGCATTACACCAGAGTCATGTTTAATGGTGCACTGAACCTCGCCACGTTAAGTGGTCCCCGCAACTGTCGCGGTAAGGATACTCCCAGTTTCGGTAGAAGGTGCATTAATGCTGCTACATTCTTTGTATCTCCGTTTCGGGTGCTTGAGGCACTTTATCTTCTGATCGCGGCTGCATGTGTTGCAGTGCCGGTGGCGTACAGTGAATTCGTTTCCATCTGGCGGTTGATAAATCCAACGGGGTTTCTTTCGTCTATTTACAAGACCGTCCGAGTTGCTGTGTGTCGTTCGCTACTCAACGGGAGGAAAAGGAAGCCAATTGGTTTGTGATGACACATGTGGTCAGTTAAGTGAGGGCACATTGGTTGCGGGAAAAGAGTAGAAACAAAAGAGGCAGTTGTGTTGTTTAACCTTGCCTCTGGGGTTGGGCATCACTGTAAATTCGTTTACTTGTTATCACTATTTTTAGTTCAAACACATCTGTACGCATGTCCTTTAAACAATTCCCTTGTCGAGGAGGGACTCGGCTCATTCAGTTGCGTGCCTGCACAGCGCCGGTTGCTGATTGTGGATATGCTTCACGCCGCGCTATGGTGCAGTAGAGATGGAGGTCAAGGAACGAGTGGTACACATCGCTCTGTTATTGAATTGTATGCACTGTTACTCGCCTGGTGCGTCACCCTCTTTGAGGGACGCGCGCTTCTGTTCGTGTGTGTGTGTGTGTGTGTGTGTGTGTGTGTGTGTGTTTGTGTTTCATTATCGGCAGTTTTGATGACTGGGAGGGGGAGCGATCGCTATAGGTTTTTTTTTTAGTTTAAGCCGCAGCAGTAGCCCTCAGATCTCAGTATCTCGTGACGGGCATTAGTTCCCGATTGGCTGTGGCAAGGAGTTCCGCCTATGGTGCTAAGGGCGCGCCGCGAACACCCACCCGCCGTGGCGTGGTCTTCGAGTTTCGTGTGTTGTTTATACTTAATTCCTTCTCATTTTGTGTTTGAATTAGGCTGCAAATGTCAGGTAGGTGAAACCGGGTTGTTTCCGGTGCTTGTTTCCTTAAACTGAATATAACTGACAGTCGCATCGTATCTGGTTACCAACTGCTGAAACGAAATGCGGAGGCGCATGTTAACCCGGTTGCATGAATGGCCCGCGGCGTTTCTGGTGTAGTTTCCACGTTTTTCGATGTGTTGTTATTCTGAAGAGGTGACGCGGTTGATGACGTGATAATGTTTTAAGATGATGTGCCGTATGTGACTCGGATTGGTGTGTCTCTTTGATGTAAAGGGGAACACACGCGTTCAGACTGCCAATAGGCCGCTGTGAGAGGGTGTGTGTTAAAGTTTTGGCGATCGAGCTTCCTTCCTTCCTTCTCTTTTTTTTTTCCTGGGAACATATGGGGGCACATGGGGTTTTGTGTAGAAATCCAAATTTATTACCGGAGTGAAGCGATTCACCTCCTTGAACAACATTGAGGTCATTGTCATGAGACACACTACTCCGCTCGTTATCCTGCGCATTGGAAGCCTCTTTGCGTTTGACCGGTTGGAAGCCTACCTTTACTGTTGCCTCTATCGTGGAGACTTCTGTGACTCTCCGACACGTTTTGTTTATCGTTGGGGCTCTTTCCTCCGTTCTTTATTTTTTTATTTTTTTCGCTCTCCTCTTTACTGCCGCGTACCGAAACTATGTTGCGCGTCGGGGTTGGGGGTTTTGTGCGTGCGCAATTATGGAGAGCCAGTGACTCCTCGAGTGCATTGTTAAATGAAGGGAAAATTCGGGTACTTGTGCGTGCGTGACTTTCATATTCTTTTGGTTACCATTAAATTCTTTTTTCTCCTTGTGTGCTTTCGCCTGTTTTGACTTTGTAGTAGAAGTGTGTGGGTTTCTCTAAGGTCTTCTTAGCGAAGGTCCTCAACACCGAGCAACCTCTAGAAACGAGTTTAACTGGGCGCAGACGAATATCTAAAATATTCGTTCGTATATAGATACACTGCCCTGATAGGGGAAGAAGAAAAAAGAACAGGGCCGAAGTTACAAGAGAGTGAAGTGAAAAGAGAGTTCAAAAGTGAAAGAAGCGAAAATCAAAAGGAAGGAAATGGAGCGACAGCTTCGCGAACTCCTTGAGCAAGGAGGTTTGTCGCACACAATTCAGGGGTTTGTCGATGGTGGTGTTCTTACCCTTCAGCAGCTCAAACAGCTCACCATGCAAGACTATCAATCTGTTGGTGTCATTGTCATGACTGACCGCCGAAAACTATTTGAGCTGATTCAATATATGAAGAGAGAGCAGGCGAACCCCCCCTCCGTATTGAACACCTCGGACGCGCCACGTGTACCCGAGCACACACCTCAGGCCGTAACTGGTGCGCGAAACACAACACCGAATTGCCGTAATGCGACACCCTCCAGCGCGCAACGCAAGGCGGAAAATGAGAACGCTCGCATGAATGAAAGCAGGCAACTGTCAGGGGCGGGAGGGCGACGCGATCCACTTCATGTGATTGACGATATGGAGCTCTCAGCCATGAAAATGACCCCAAACTCACGGCCACTCAGCCGTGTAGCACGCGCCTCCCCAACAGCCGCCACCCGTAAGCCTGGGGAGAGTGGAACTACTAAAAGAAAGGCAAGTCGCATCACAGTGGTGGTCCGCAAACGTCCACTTAGCACGTCTGAGATCAATGATGGCTTATACGATATCCTCGCCACGGACCCTGACAACCTGCAGGCAATTGCCCTACTTGAGCCCAAACAGAAAGTTGACCTCACGAAATATATTGAAAAACACCGTTTTACCTATGATTTGGTTCTTGACGACAAGTACAGCAACCGCGATGTGTACGAGAAGGCATGCAAACCCCTTATTGAAACAGTGTTTGAGGGTGGGTGTGCCACTTGCTTTGCGTATGGACAAACGGGAAGTGGCAAGACATATACAATGCTCGGGAAGGGGGACCAGGAAGGTATATATCTGATGGCTGCACGTGATCTGTATGCTCGACTGGAAAGTGGGATGAGTATCATGGTTTCATTCTTCGAGATATATGGAGGAAAGTTGTTTGACCTGCTGAATGAGCGTGAGAAGCTTGCATGCCGTGAAGATAGTCGCGGTGTTATCAATGTTTGTGGCCTTACGGAACATCGTGTGGAGGATACGGGGCATCTCATGCGTGTAATCGACTACGGAAATTCCATTCGAGCGGCCGGCTCGACGGGCATGAATGCGGATTCCTCCAGGTCGCACGCTATCCTTCACATAACGGTTTTGAATTCAAAGAACCGGTTCTTCGGTAGGTTCACCTTCATCGACCTCGCTGGAAGCGAGCGGGGTGCAGATACACTTGATAGCGACAGAACCACGCGCCTCGAAGGTGCAGAAATCAATAAGTCACTTTTGGCACTGAAGGAATGTATTCGTGCGCTGGACCAGAATCATCGGCACATTCCTTTCCGTGGTTCAAAGCTTACAGCCGTGCTGAGGGACTGCTTCACGGGGAACAGTCGCACTGTGATGATAGGCAATGTTAGTCCTGCAAGCGGAAGCTGTGAACACACCCTTAACACACTACGCTACGCTGATCGTGTGAAGGAACTAAAGAAAGACAAGTCGTCCCGCATCGCCGCCGAGGAAATCATGATTGGCCAGATGCCAAGTGAAGAGATTGAAACACTTGGATTGAGCAGTAACTTTGCCCAAAGACGTGCCCGAGAAAAGAAGGCCGGCACCCGGTCCTCCAGTCATCTTTCACAACGGGAACCAGGCACGCCTAACGCAAAGTCTCACAGCAGCTACGGCAGCGGCTATCGGCTGAAAGGGCAACATTCTCGCGTGTCAATGAGCTGCAAAGAGGAAGACTACCCGAACTTCTCCGACAGCATTCGCTCCGGGAAAGTTCCAAGTAGTGGAGGGACGAAGAGCTTCAACAGGGTGACACCAAAACACAGTCGTGTTGGCAGCGAAATATCGATCCGCGACGCTAGCCCGTATGAAATGACTTCTTTTGCGAGCGGTGATTCCTTAGACGAAGAGGAGGATAATACCATTCTGGGCCATCGCCGTCATATTGACGCAATGATGGAGTTATTGAAACAAGAAATGACGGAATTGAATGGAGTAGAGATGCCTGGAGCCTCCATTGAGGTGTACTGCAAAAATGTTGAGAGCATTCTCAACCGTCAGGCGAAGAGTATTAGCAGTGTTAGAAATATGATAAGGCAGTTGCTAAACCGCCTGGAGTCTCGGCAACGCCGGTAAGTGTACTTCCCTACCGGTGGCGTCGGGGGATCACCCGTTAGTTTATCTGTCTCCTCTTTCTTTTGCTTTGTACGAGTGGAGAAGGAGAGGGAGGGAGAATAGGACTTTTTTGTTTGTTTTGTTCGGTGTGTGTGTGTGTGTGTGTGTATGTTCGAAGGGTTAGCGCGTTTTTTTTATTTGTGGGAAACTCGGGTAATGCACGGGGAAGTGTAAAGCAAAGGCTGTATAGAAGTTGAGAAGGAAATCGAGAAAAAAAGAAAGGGAGGGGGATCATGTAGGTGTGATGTTTAGCTCTTTGAGGCTAATTGCACCTGAGAGAAGAAGCGGCAAAACCGGATAAGGAATATTGAGTGCAAGGAAAAGTGTGTGTGTCTCCCACCTGACTCATGGAAAGAAGTGTGAATGACGCGAATGAATGGAATAGTAGCAGTATCACAAATATCACATATATGCAGACATGTGAAGGAAAGGCGCAAGGCGGGAGGAGGAGGAGGAGGAGGGGCAGGGAGGAAGTGTTCATACATAAGTGTGAATGTGGGAAGCTTACTTGGAACTTTACCGCCTCCCCCTCCCCAATTTCCCTTCTTTGCTGTTTCTACGAGCCACCTCCTTCCTGACTACCGGTACAACAGCAGTGATTTCATCTTCCGAGTATTTGGCGTGTTCGCATGTGGGTGAGAGAAAGCGTTTTACTCTCCGCAGTTTCCCATCATGGGGCGGGGGAGAGAATGTTGAAGGGTGTAAACTGGGAAAACAAAAGTTAGGGTGCAAAAGAAAAAAATATTAGAAGGAAAATTAGCATGAATGAATAAACAGTGAGGGGTATTGGGTTGAGAGGGGGGAAGCGGCGTTGCAAGTCACAAAGGCTGTTGTTGTCTTTTTTTTTTTTCTATTATACCCTTTCCCATTTTCCTTACCTTGTTCTCCCACACTGTCCCCGTCCTTTTCCATTTGTCCTACCCGTCGCTGCTGCCTTATATATTTCAAAGCTGGCGGTATTATTATGATTATTGTTGTCATTCGCACATAAACGTTATCCCTTATATTTACATATATTTAAATTTATGCTTTTCCCTTACCCATCTTCTTTGTACAGTGGCGGGTCAGATGTTGTGAGAATACCTTGAAATTTGTTGTCTTCTTCCCTCTGTGTCTCCCTTGTCCTCACCGGTGTTTACATATATATATATATATATGACTATCACTATGAGCATCACTGTTTCCTTTGCTCAAAAGAAAAACAAAACAAAAATTAAATGAAAACAATACTTTTATATTTATATATTACCTTGCTTTCCATTGCTGGTGCTGCACCCTTTTCCCCTCCGCCCACTCTTCGGGGAAGGGAGTTCCCACTAAATCGGCCGTTGCCATTCCTGCTTGGGATATGGGTGCGTGCTCATTGACTCAGTATCACAGAAATTACCGCAATGGACGAAATCAAAAAAAATAAATAAAAAATAATAAAAAAAAATATATATATATATATAATAAAACAAGCAGCAGGTAAGGTGTTGACAGGAAAAGAGGAAGGGAAGCACGAAAATAATAAAACCAACAACGTCAAAAAGAAGAACAAACTTATTTGCTCGTTTTTCCATGCACACACACACACACACACCTCTGTGTATACGTTTGGCTGCGTGAACGGCTACTCGTCTTTCTCCCTTCTTTGTTTTTGGTTTTCCGTGTGTGTCCATCCATACTTATGTGTACCAAGGTGAGTGTTACGGTGGCTATTACTCACCATCGGGGTAATACTGGTTACTTTAATCACGATTGTTGTTGTTGTTGTTTGAGGTGCTTTTGTTCTCTTCTGGCATCTAATCATTGGTGCTTCGTCCCTTCATCATCTTTTTTTGTTCGTTGCCCTTCTTACATTCTCTGTTAACCCAGTCGTTTTCCTTCCCCCCTCCTCCTCATCAAGACAGTAACAACAACAATTATTATTACACTCGCTACCTTCACTTCAACACGTGCGCAATTCTCTTGTTTTTTCGTCGGATACCTTCAAATGGTCTGTACGCGGATTGTGTTTATTTTCTTTTGTTTTTTTTTTTGCGCGTGCGGTGGCACATAACCCTGTATGCTTACTCCCCTACACATTAGCTGATATTGGTTATAATGTTCTTGCCATCCTCACATTCCCCACTTGTCTACCCATATAACGTCCGAACATCGAAAACGAAACCTATAGTTAAGGAATGAGGCGAGTACATCAGATTCCCTGTAAAAAACTGTTTAGGCAGTTGGGGCGTAGGGGAATATTATCCACACCGCCATCGCCAGTGGAGTCAGCGGAACCCACAACCATCCGCTCAAGGGGCTACGGACCCAGTAAACATTTACTGCGCGGTGTTGACGCGACACGCGGCGTCGTTGTGGAAGCAGCCCTCAGCCCAGCGGATGTTGAGATGCAGCGCCGCGTTCTTTCGATGGCGAATCCAAACGTGGCGATCCACGCCAAACTTGAGGGTGAGCCTTCACCCGTTCATTCCGGCACCAACTCCCTTCATGGTGACGACCAGCGTCTGGCCGACCGTGCAGGTGTTGCTTCATCGGAGCAGTTAGCCTCTGTGGCAACTGTTATATTGGATGAGGTGAAGGAGCAATTGCAGCTCAACCTTAGCGCTGCGGATGCCTCACAAGATAGTCGAGCAGCCACTGTAGTGAATGCCGTCGCGGAGTGCCTGCGGAATGAGGTGGACCGCCTCATTCACGCGAACCACACGCAGGAGTCGTCCATTACCCGGGTGTTGAGGGAAAATACAGACCTGATTTGCAAGCGCGTCGCCGATGTCATATGCTCGGAGCAGCTGAAAACACTATCATTCAAGGACGTAGGTCAACTTCCGCAGGTCATCAAAGAGGTGGGAACGTCCCTTGTGAGGTTAGAGAGCGCCTTGAAGAGTGCACTGGATTCGAGCTTTGGAAAAGACAAAAACCTCGAAGAAGTATTGGGAGATTTGCGCGAACACATTGTCTCTGCCATCGAGCAAGCCTCGCGTTTCCAACAGGAGCGACTTCTCGCTTCTGTGAGTGATTTACTGGCCGACTGCGCCGATGCGCAAGACAGCAAGTCACGTTTGGCTCAGGCTGCGAGTCTGAAGGTAATCGAAAAGAACGTGAGGGATGCCATGTCACAGATGGTGGAGGACACGCAACATAAGGTTCAGTCTGTATTGCGTGACCTCCGTGGGAGTGCTTCGACCTCTGATGCCGCTGGAAGTACGATGAACGTAAGCAGCGGTAACGAGGTGGCGTTCGAGCGAATTTTAGCATCTTACGGCGAACGTCTTGAAGAACTGCGTGAGTCAACAGCTGCGGCCGTTGACCTTAAGGAGCTTATGATGGAAATTCATAGCATGCATCAGACAAGTGCAGGAGATGTGAGTGAAGTCAAAAACCTTGTGAAGAAACTAAAGAGAGAATTGATAAGCGCTCTCCAACCCTCCAATACCGAAAACACTGAAGGCAGCACTGTGGAACGTAAGTCCAGTGACACAATAGATTACAATGGGATTTTTGCGGATAAATTGGACGCATTGGCAGACGATGTAATATCAAGGATAGATGGGCGACTGAAGGAGCAGCACGCTGATGTGAGGGAACTGTCGGCGAGGCTTCTCCAGCTTGAAGATGTGATCAAGAAAACTCCCCGTGCTGCTCTCCAGGTGGGGTCAGTGCCTGAGCTGAACGACGACCGGCTGCTGGCATTGGCACAAAGTATCAGTGAGAGTATTTTATCATCTCTTCCCCCGCATTCCGCCCCCGCTGTAGGGGGAAAAGAGCAACAGGAGCCACCGCGGCCGAGCGTCAGCACCGCGGTTGCCACTACTGCACACACCTTTACAACAACAGAGCTCGCGGAGGCTGTGTCAGCTGCTCTCACCCCGAGACTGGATGAATTGGCGGCAGCCATCCAAAAGAAAGTGGCACCTACCTCCACTGCCTCGGGCAACGAATACGACAACAGACACATGGGTGAAACACAACTCGTAACCGTCGCACAAACGATATGTGAAGGAGTGCGGGAAGCAGTTAGGGAGAGTATGGCCCTTTACAAACCACCCGTCGCCTCACCACCCACCCCGGCCCCGGGAGCAGTTGTTGCACCAGCTGTTGACACGTCTGCCTTAGAACAGGCAATGGTGACGAAAGTGGAAGATCTCAAAAGATGCGTTATGGACGCCGTGCAGGAAATGGACCGACCACAGGAAATTGATCTCTCGCCGTTCCGTACGTACCTCGATGATGTGCTGCGCAGCATGCAGACAACTCTGAGCAAGCAGCAGCAAGCGACACAGGACAAGGTTGATGGTGTGGTTGAAGCGCTGGCAAAGAAGCTTCAGGATTACCAACACCAATTAGAGTCGAAACTTCAAAGGCAGCACCGAGATCAAGTGGAGCAGATACAGGTTGTGCGAAGGGCACAAGAGCAAGATATGAAAGCTGATGAAGAGACGCGGAAACAACGGATGTCCCGGAACCAAGAAGACGCCGAACAAAGGACAAATGAGCAAAAGTCTGCTGTCACGGGGGCCATGCAAGAGGTGTTTCTGCAAGTGAGGCAGCGGCTGAAAGAAGATGTTCGCACACTTCTGAAAGGTGAAGTGGCCGCTGCCCTCATACCGCTCGATGACCTTTACAAAGAGCTACGTGAAAGTGGGCAAAAGTCGCGTACCGCCTTGGAGGCGAAGTTGCGTTCTGTCGAGGACACACTGCAGTCCGTCCTTGACTCTGAACGACACCGCTCAGATCGTCTACAGGCAACACTTGACGACGTTATAGCATGTATTAAAAATAACTCGGGTGAAGTGAGCGGTTCGGAAACCGAAGCGTTGAAGTCCCTTAAAAGGCTATTGGAAGACCTCGCTGAGCGCAACACCGCTACCGGAATGGAAATATGTTCTGACGTGAAGGCTTCTTTAGAACGTACAGAAGAACTTCACGTTCAAACTGCAGAGAAGATGTTGAGGGGGTTTGATACGCTGAAGTATGAGATTCACGAAGGACGGCAACAACTTGACCAGCTCCTATCGTCCAACCAGCAGAATAAAGATGTTGCACTTGCTGTCGAGGCCATGCGCACGAAACTGGACGAAGTCCGTTATTCCCTTGACTGCATTATGGCATCTGTCCGTGAGATGCAAGAACACCCCATGGGACAATTACAAGAGCCGCAGCAGCAGCAGTCCTTACTCCACGAAACTGAAGTGAAGAGTCCAATAGATGACAAGGTGTTGGAGCAGTATGAGCAACGCCAGCGAGAGGCATCCGATTTAATTGCGTCGCGTCTCGAAACCCTCTCGGCAACAACTCGTGAGGTTCTTTCGCAACTCCAACGGCAGCAGCCACGAAGATCAGGGGAGGAGATGGGTTCGCAGCCGGCCGTAACCACAAATTTAAGTGTGGAGAGTCTGCAAGCTATGGAGGGTCGTTTAGGTGAACGCATGCAGGCATTGCAGGCTGCGCTTGATGAGCTGACAAAAGTCGGTGCCAGTGTTCCTCCTACAACAGAGGTTTTCAGGAAAGACGAGGTAGACGGTGTTGAGGGAAACAAAAGCTTCATAAGGGAAGTTGATGAGCTCATGACGCTCGTGAAGTCGTCGCGAAGTGTACAGGCGAAGCAAATGTGGGAGAGGCTGAGCATCTTGCGCACATCTCTGGTTGATGTGAGTACGAAAAAAACTGGAGACACCAACATTAAACAACTGTTGGGGGCTCTGGAGGAAAATCGTCTGAAGCTGCGAGAGGAAATGGGGGAAGCAGAGAGAGAATTGGTTATAAAAATTGATGCCGCAACACAGAAAGCGGTAGAGCACTTTGCTGCTCGTATAGAGAGGGCCGTTAAGGCGTCAGCAGATGCTGGGCTGGGGCAGCTGCGCAACGATATCAAAGAAAGTAGTGAGATATTGAAAGCACACCAGCACCAGTTTTCGTCGCAGCTGCAGGATAGAATGACTAACATAGAGAGAACAAATAGGGAGTGCGCCGCTGAGTTAAAAGAAAAGTTGCGGGACACCAGCAAGGAGTATCATAGTGCTTTGGGACAGTTTGTGAAAAACGATATGATTGCAGCCCTGCGTAGTACTGTTGATGAGGCGACTACCCAGCAGATGCGTACCTTCACGCAACAGTTCACTTGGCAAAAGGAACGAGAGGAAACGAACAAAGAGGCGGTGATGCGGAGCGTTCAACAGGTTTCCCAAGAAGTTGGCAAACTCCAATCAATGAGCAGTGAGGTACGCACAGCCGTAACCAGCAGTTCGGCAGGTGTCGTTCAGGAGGTGAGGAACGCACAGAAGGACCTCGCGATGCTTTTCGAGAAACGGCTTGCTGCCGTGTTAGAGCAGCAGAAAAAGCAGCAAGTGGTTCAAGTATTGTCGCCTGTGCGAGTCGGGGAAGCCGATTCTTCAAACGGTATTCCAAGTGAGACCACCGACACGCCTTCGCTTGTCACGATGGTAAATCCACAGGGGGCGTCCCACCTTTCATGGTTTTTGCTGTCGCAATCGGTTGTGACTATCATCACCATCATGCTGTGCGCATACTTTTTATTTGCGGCCTTCCTCGTTGCCTTCGTGCCTATTCCACTTACTGATGAATTTGCCTCACACATGGAGCAGGCAGCGGATAATGATGTCTCTGAAATTGCCCTCAAGAGGCCGTTAGTCTCACGTGTAGCGGACCGGGTAATTCTATAACCTCCTTTTTTGTTCGTTTCAATCTTCTTTTTATTCTTCCACCACCTCTCACGTCCCTACATGTACACCCACATTTCATATATTTGGTGTGTAGTAAACATTTTTCTCCCCATAGATGGGTGACATTCCAGCGTAACTACTTCGTCTTTAAGGTTGGTGTTGGCGTACGTTGGATTTGGCATGTGACCCCCTACCACTTTGTGTTGCTGGTGGCAGGCGTTGTCTTATTATTATTATTGTGTATGTGTGTGTGTATTTATGTGTTTCTTTATTTGTTTGGTGGAAAAACTAGGGAGCGACGCCGCTGCGTTCGAAGGAACAGGGAAAGGAAACAGATAAGTATACGCCCGCTTTTTGCATTCCACTCTGTTAAATGTTCTTCCATCTTTTTTTTTGTTATCTTCCCCCGTTATCCCTCATATATCCACGTCTGTTGCACACGTCGTCTCGTTTGCAGCCACCGGAGGCCCGTTGCGTCGACTGGTTCTGTGGGCGAGCAGGTTGCCGCAAGATGTTTTTGATTACTTCCTCTTCGTTAAACTTATTGTTTTCAGCTGTTAGTTGGTTGTATCTGGTGTCTGTTTCCTCATTTATTTATTCCGCTCTCGGTGTGATGCTCCACACATTAGTTTGAGGTCATTCCCACTGACGTTGCCTTCGTATTCCGCTGATATTTTACTCTCTTGTCTTGTTTATCATTGCTTGTTTTCGCATTTCCTTTCGTCTTTATGGGGTTGTTCAAAAAAAAAAAAACGAAATCAGCTAAAGGTTACTTAAAAGAAGAGGTCTAAGGAAAGTTGAGAGGGGGAGTAGCGTACGCGGTCGGGCGCAACAAAGAGAAGTAAAAGGTTAACCCTTTCTTTGTTTGAGTACAGTGCCTTTTTCCCACGCGCACAAAAAAAAAAAGAAAAGAGAACCACGAAAACAAAGGGGGTGAGGAGAGTAAAGGAAATTTTTTTCGTAAAATTTAAGGCGGAGGGCGGACGAAGCGATATATACTAGTGTATTAGTAAGGAGGGAAAGACAAGAGAACATCAGTAAAGGTGGCACTCAAGGGTTGCAATTAATAGAGGAGCAGGGGAAACAAACATATAAAGTTGTATATATATAAGGGGAGAAACAGAAAGGCATCGGTCAGGGAAGTTGTTGCGCACGCACCACTTCGGCACGCTGTCACGAACTGTGCGGGTTTGGCGAAAAGATCAATACGCATAGAAAGCGAAAGGGAGAAGAATATTCTTTCTCCTTCCCGGGAAGGAGTACTGGACTGTTTGATTGTTCGTTTTGCACACTAGCACGCGGGTGTGAAAGAGGTCGCAGGAAAACCGCATAAGTTAGAGTCAGAGAGGGAAAAGTGTTAGATACACTTGTTCTAATATACCTCCTTGAACATATCCACTGGTCAGGGGAGTGAAGTGAAGCAACAGTGACACGGGTTGTTTCAGTTGCGTTATTAATAGTAAGAATAGCGGCGTGAGTGGGGGGTTTGATGGCAGAGGTGAAGCTTCCGCGGCCGGGCCGAAGCCCCTCCTCGGGCAAAGTCACCGTCACCACCTCTTCAAAGCGCCAAGCAAAAAGTGCCCCATTCAAATTTCTCCGCAAAGATGAGGGACGGCTTTCTTACTCGTGCACACCAGAGTCCCCAGTTTCAGTGTGTGGTAATGTTTCCCACGGTAACAGTATGACTAACCGTGAGCTCGCTGCCATGGATAGGAACAGTTCCCGCTCACTCCGCGAAGCAATAGCCAATGATATGCGCAAAGGGAAAGCTAACGATCCTTTCGGCGGCTTTGAGGTTGCGGTTCCGAAGCGGGGACCACCACCTGGCGCATCGCCGCGGGAGGAACGTGGGATGTCTCTTGAAGGGTCGCAGTTGCATGACAACGTAAGTGTATCATCCCCTCCTGTTGCCGTGCAACACACCTCTTCCCGCCTGGCTGTGGGAGACGCTAACCATAGCGAATCCATCGGGGACAAGTCCGTCAGCACGAAACGACTTGAATCCCGTACTTCAGACGAGTCGGAAAGAACAGTAGAACCCCAGCCACAACAACACCAGCAGCTACAGTTGCAGCAACACCAACTGCAGCAGCAGCAACAAATGCAGTTGCAACAACAGCTGCAGCAGCAGCAACAGCTACAGCTTCAACAGCAACAGCAACAACTGCAACTGCAACATCAGCAGCAGCAGCAAATACAACTACAACAGCAACAGCACCAGCTACTGCCAAACCACAGTCACCAGATGCAATTGCAAACCCAACTCCCACAGCAGCACCCTCCACAAGGCTATCAACAGCAGTTGCTCAATCACGGCCAACAGTGGCAGCACTCGCAGGTGCAGGCGCAACCGCAGCCGACGCGACAGCGGGTGAGTCCAATGAACACCAACACTTTTTCGCGGAACATCGAGGAGAGTGAGTTGGGCGACTGGTGCCCCTCGCCGGTGCAACAACGTCGGTGGAGGAACGGGGAATCGGACAACGGACATACTCGTCGGTCGATTGCTACCCGCTACGGTGACCCAGGAGAACTAGACGGCGAATATGTGAGTGGTGGAAGGAGCCTCCGCAACTATTTTCGACCTCCGCTTCCAGAATATCATCAGCCACGTGAGGAGGAGGAGTTGGTGGGCCAGCTGGAAGAGGAATTGCGCGTCACGAAGGAGGAGCGATCCCGGTATTATCAGCTGCGCATGCAACTGGAGCGTGAGCGGCAGCGTTTCGAGGAATACCGCTCTGGAGTGGAACAGGACATGGAGGACGAACGGGTGCGGTTGGATGCCGCACGGGCTTCGGAGCAGCGCCAGGCAAAAAAGGACGTGAAGGTAGTGGAAGAGCGGTATAAATCTACCCTCGAACTTCTCAGGACAGAGCGTGATTCAAACACAAAGCTGACACAGGAAAACGAGATGCTGCGCCAGCAACTGGAGGTGACGACAGCACGGTTGCGTGAGTCGCAGAAGCTGCAAAAGGCGGAGACGAATCGGCTGCGACGTGAGATTGAGTCTCTGACGCGGCGGAACGAAGAGCTGTTGGAATTGGCAAGAGAACAACAACTCACAGCATTAGAACGTGGTGAGACGCTGACACCACCACTGCTGTTGCACAGCGGCCCAAATATACGACATAAAGCTTCGGCTAACAGTAGTAGCGCGCCGAGGAGCGGTGAAGATGTATACGAATTGCATGGTAGTTCACTACCCACTAGAAGCTACTCTTCTGAGCAGAATCGTTATCTGGACATTGTAGAGAGGGAGAGGAGACTAGCGGAGGAAGAGGAGCACGAGCGGAAACGGTTGGAAGCTGAGGATAGAAGACGTGCCGAGATGGAAGAAAGGCGAAGGCGCCTTGAAGCTGAGGAAGCGCGGCGTGCTAAAGAGGAGGAGGAAAGACGAAGGCGCATTGAGGAGGAGGACCGTCGTCGCGCCCATGAAGAGGAGGAAAGGCGGAAGCGAGTTGAAGCCGAAGACAGGCGCCGCGCTGAGGAAGCGAAGCGCAAGTCTGCGGAAGCTGAAGAGAGGCGTCGTGCTGAAGAAGAGGAAAAGCGCAAACGTGCGGAGGCGGAGAACAGGAAGCGGGTTGAGGAGGACAAGGTTAGGCGCGCAGATGCGGAAGTTGCTCCGCGGCGGAAGGTAGATGCAAAGAAGGTTGTGCGGGAGGAGCGTTCGCAGGCGATCGACGAGGGCGCAACTAGCAAGAAACTTGAGGCACGCCAGCAGCGGCGCTCCTCTGGTCATCCTGTTTTAACTCCTCGCGCGCAGAGCTCCAAAACAGCGAATTCTGCAGTATCAACTGCCCGTGCAGCATCGCAGGCTTGCACCTACGCAACTCGCAAGGGACGCCGCGCACCCACTGCCAGCGAATTAACCGCGGACAATGAGCCCGTTCCGGATGAAGACTTTCCGAACGATACCGTCGTGTCGCAGACATCCCTAGGAGAAAATCCCAATAAGCGTGAAGTGTTGTACCGTAGCGGGAAGCGAGAGATACACTACACGAATGGGACTCGCAAGATTATTCTTCCCTCGAGCCACGTGATGCTCTACTTCGCAAACGGAGACATCAAACGGACATTCCCCTCAGGGAAGAGCACATATTGGTATGCTGTGGCGCAGACGACACACACACAGTATGCAGATGGAGCTCAGGTGTTTCAGTTCCATTCTACCGGGCAAGTAGAGCGCCACTTGCCGGATGGCAAAAAAGAAATTCTTTACCCTGACGGTATCTACAAGGTTGTGTATCCAGACGGTAGGGATGAAACCATTTTCCCTGACGAAAGTTGAGAGAGTAGTGCAATTCCTTTACTCAATTTAGTTTTTCTTGAAATAATTACCTTGTGGTGATGCTCGTAGACCTTTTTCAGGTACTAGTCAAAATGTGCGGTGTCATAGTTGAGTTTCCGACTTATTGTATGCCATCGTTTCTCCTCCTTTCTCCGTTCTATCTCCTCTTCTCACTCTACATTTCTTTCGTTTGCTCTGAGTTATATGCACCGTCCACGACTTTCTGCTTTTTTTTTCTGTTTTTGGGAGGGGAATGGGAAAAGATTTTGCAGCTTTGTTGCTCACACCCCATGTAATTTGGATGAGTGACATGCACTTTATTGGATACGCATAATATAAGGAGGAGCAGGGGAAGTATTTTAACCCTAATGTTATCCCCTCGCGCACCCGTTCTTTTCCCTGCTTTTGTGGGTATCTTTACTTTCTTTTTTTTTTTATCTCTCACATCTTTCTCGTTTTTTTTTTTTTTTGGTTCATCAAGCAACATTGACTTCCCACTTACCCATGCTTCTCTCATGTTTGTGCAGCATTTTTTTTTTTTTGTATGGGTGTGTGGCTCCCTTTTATTACTTTGAAGGATGGTTTGACTTATTGTGCACACTCATAGCCACCTTTCACTGAAGGTAAAAGGGAGGTGGCACTGGACTGGGAAGAAAAAGCGAAAGAAATGACTTAATAAGAGAATAGGTTAAGAGAAAATGAAGTGATAATGTGGAAGATGAAAAAAGAGGAGCCAGTTGTGATCTTTGCATTTATACTTTACTTTTTCTTTGCGCGTGTGTGTGTGTGTGTGTGGTGGCTGCGTTTATGCTTGTTTTTTTATTTATTTACTTTTCCCTAATGCAGAGGCGCACGCATGCATAATTGCTGCTGTTGGTATTGTGTGATGTGTGAAATGTCCGTCTTTAATTTGGGATTTGGTTGTATTTAGAGCGTATGCGGGATGGCGGTTTAGCGAGGAGCTGCGAAAGGTGGAAGAAAATTATGGGGAAAAAAAGAAAAAAAAAAGGAGTACGTAAAAGAAAGAAAGAAAGGAAGACACTTGTAAGAATAATGAGTTTCGTTGCGGCACTAAAGGGGAAAGCCAAGGAAGGAACGGTGCATATAAACAAAGAAAAAGAAGAAAAGGAAGTGACGTTGGGGGCGTAAAGTTGTTTCCTCCACTTTACTTTACTTTTTCTTATATTTTTTTTTTACTTATGATTCTTATCTTTCTTATCTTTCTTTTCGTTATTTTCGACTCTGGTATGTTTTTCTTCTTTTTGACCCTTCCGCTCGCTGCGCTCCCCTCTCCCCTTCTCCGACCCCCCCCTTTTTTTTTTTGAGCTCTTCCTTGAACTCTAAGTGTTATCATCTTCATATATTTACACTTCTGCACCTTCCTTCACCTTCACCTTCACCTTCCCGCAACGCCGCCGCTGATGAGTTTGTCTGATAATAATAATAATAATTATTATTATTATTTCTTCCCTCTCCCACTTATTTCACTCCTCTGTTTTCTTACACAGTGACCTTCCAATGATGTTGGTGCACCTTCAGAGACACTGCCGCACCGCCGTCGTAGTTCCTCTGCTGAATTTTTATTTTTCAAATAATAAAGCAAGAAATAAGTTTGTAAGAATTTGTGATTGTTTATATATATATATATATATATATCCGTAATGGTTGTTATTACTACCTCTGTTGTTGTTGTTGTTGTTGTTGTGGACAGAACAGGAGAGAATCAACCGAACAAAAATCCCCAAAGCTGAAAGAGAAACCAAACAAACAAAAAAAAAAAAGGAACTTCTTAAAACCTTCTTCCCCTCCGTTACATCTCATTTGCCATATCGGTGTGTGAAAGCACGGCTTTGCTACGATGCCCCGCCGTGTTTGTTTGTTTGTTCGTTTGTTTTTTCGTTTGTTTTTTCATTTGGTCCGATGCATGGCTCTGATGAACTTCATTTTCTCTTCACATGCATACGTATCATATTCTTTTCCTTTACACTTTTCCCTCTTTTGTTCTTTCTTCATGTACGACTTGTGTGTCTTTCCCTTCTTTTCTCCGCCACCCTCATGCCTTTATTAAATGACGCATGTGTACCAATGAAAGATGGAACTTGTTAGGTCGTTAGGTGAAGTTTTTTTTTTTAAAAAAAAAAAAAAGAAAAAAAAAGAAAAAAAATTTCTCGAGCCATGGGAGAAGGCGTTTGATGTGTCGTGATGGGGAATGAGATGGAGGAATTGATGTGTGTTTGTGTGTGTTTGTGTGTGACGTGCTCTTGTAATCTGAAGTTTAAATTTCAACCTTATGGCCATTGCGGTACTGATTTGGGTTTTTACCCCCGCCCTCCCTCCTCCCACTGTGTCAATCCTTTACATATTTATGTGTCAATTTATTTATTTATTTGTTTGTTTATTTTTATTGATTTAATTTGCTGTTACTTTCATCCTGACATAATTTTGGACCTGTCGCCAATTGTGGTGTCCCCCAAAAAAATAAACATATTAATATTAATAAAGGAGAAGGGAAGGTTTTTGACATCAACGAAGCTTAAAGGGAAAACAAGTCAACACGTGGAGAAAATTAAGAGAAATAAGTGAAGCACAAGAAAAAGGGGAAAAAATAAAATAAAATAAAGAACTAACACAACATTTTCTTTTTTTTAAAAAAAAAGAAAAAAAAGGGAATTCAAAGAAATAGCAATAGCAGAAACAAAAAAAAAAGAAAAAAAGAAAAAAAAAAGAAAAGCACCAAATACAATTATTTATCCACTTACGCATCAATGGTTGAGGTACCGCGTAATTTCCGTTTGTTACAGGAACTTGAGGCGGGGGAAAAGGGAACAGGTGTAAGCCAAAGTGTCTCTATTGGCCTCAGTGGGATGGATGACATTTATATGCATAATTGGAATGGCACTATTCTCGGACCTCCCGGTACCACATTTGAGAATCGCATCCTCTCACTAGAAATTCACTGCGATGAACATTACCCCAAACGCCCACCGAACATTAAGTTCATCAGCCGTGTGAACCTGCCGTGTGTGAGCAGTGATGGTACTGTTGATAAAAACAAGTTTGCCGTCTTCAAGACTTGGGATCGTAACTTCACAATGGCGCATTGTTTGATGGAACTCCGTCGGGAGATGTCGCTTCCAGCTAATAAAAAACTACCGCAACCGGAGGAGGGTTCAACGTATTGATGAGGGGCCGCCATTTGTTGTGATCGCGCTGGCCCTCTTCTCTCTGTTCTTTTTTTTTTCCTTTTTTTTTTCACCTTTCTTCTTTTGTTTGTTTGTTTGTTTGTTTTTGGTTCAATTCCTTCTTTCCTTCCTCCCCTCCCCTCCCCTCTCCTCTTTCTTTCTTTTTCTAAAACCCTCTGCTACGACATTAAAACTATGATAATTATGATGGTAATAACTTTAATAATAATAGTTATTATTATTATTGCGATTATAGTTAATACTCTTATGTTCTCCTAAGTGTGTGTATGTGTGTATGTTTTGTGCATGCGTTCTAAAAACAAAAAAAAAAGGAAAAAGAAGGATAAATGAAGTTGGAGCGGAGAAATAGGAGAAAAGTACGAGTCAACGTAAAAAAAAAAAAGGAAGAAGCAACAGCACCAAATAAAAACGTGGGAGAAAAATAAAAATAAAAATAAAAGAAACAGAAACTGACAAAAGAAAATAATAAATTTTTTTTTTGTAAAAAAGAATGAAGGAAAGAGGTAAATGTTAGGAGAGATTGGTTGGTAGGGCCATCATGTTGACAAGACAGAAAAGGCAAAAAAAAAACAAAGGGGGGCAGGAACAGAAATAAAGTAAAATGAGAAAAGGAGTTTTTTTTTTTGAAAAAAAAAAAGAAGAAAGGGAAAGGGATATGAGAGAGTGAATCGTAATTATACACGGAAATAAATAAAGGATGGAAGGAATTAGCTGTTTTTTTTGTTGTTGTTGTTGTTTTTGAGGGGAGAGGAAGAAATAAAAAGAGAAGAATCAGAAGAAAAAGGGAAGAGAAAAAGAAAGTGGAAAGAGGGGAGTGTATAAGGAAGAGTTGCGAGGGAGTCACGCATCTATATATCCCATGCTGTGTGTTTCTTTTTTTTTTTTCATTTGAAGGAAGGGGAAATAAAAACAACAATAACAACACTCATTACATGCGCACGCACAGGGACGACATGCGTTTGAATTTGATATGAAGAAGAAAGAATTGCTTCTGAAGAAGAGGGAATAGTGAACAGCGAACACCAATTTTTTTTTTTCTAAAAAAAGAAAAAAAAGGGACAAAAGGATGCATTGTTTTGAGGTTATGAGCGCCCGCCAATCCCAAACCCTCCATACTTTAAAAAAAAAAAATGATGTTTGAATGACGTCCATAACACATTTCTTCGAAAGCGAGGAGGAGGATAAAAGAAGATGAAATTGCTCAAAAAGAGTAAAAGGGATAAAAATGTATCATTTGAAATACTCCAGAAGTAACGCGGTATACCATATAGGAAACAGAATATATATGGTATATGTCTTTCATGAAAGTTTCCTCTACTCTTCCACAAGAAGAAAAAGAAGAAAAAAAAACGTACATTCACTTGTCCGGCAACATTCTGAGGTTCATGTTATGATTTTTTTTTCTTCTTTTTCTTCTTTTGTTCCACTTGCTTTTGATGTCTTCCATATATATATATATGAGTGAGTGAGTTGAAGGCCCGTCACTACTTGTGTGGACGAGCGTTTATGTACGAGTGTGTTTGTGTGTGTTTGTGTGTGTTTGTGTTTTTTTTGTGTGTGTTTGTGTTTTTTTTTTTTCGTTTGTCGGTGTTCGTGTTCGTCTTTGAAAAGGGGGAGGGGAGGAGTTGCTGATGTTTCTCTTAACTTTGCTTTATTCTTGGTTCTGCGTTACCCTGCTTAATTTTAAAAAAAACAATATGTGAAGAAGGGAATAATACATATATATAGAAGAAAGCAAAAACAAAAAAAGGAGCGAGATATAATTCCTCTGCTAGGGTGTTGCACTGTTCGTGAGTTCCCTCTTTTTTTCTTTTTTTTTTTTGTTGTTGTGAGGGTTGAGGAGTCAATTTGTAGGGACCACACGTATTGTCTCAATCTTCCATCTTTCCTTTCCTTTCCTTTCCTTTCCTTTTTTGTGTGTGTTTTGTTCAGTATTTTATCTTTTTCCTTTTCACTCCACTGATTGCTCTTTTCTCTTTCCCTCTCTCTTGTAGTTGTTGTTTTGTCATATCAATGATAGACGAAAGGCAAGCTAATAGAAAACATAAAACATGGCAGTCGGTGATATCAATGAGGTAACCTCTTTGTAAAGTCGGATGTATTGTTTTGTTACTGTGATTTGAATTATTATTTTCCTCAATGTCGGTTATATTATGAACATATGGGGGAGTGGAAGGTATACATAGGTGCAATTTGTGATGGTTTGTGTGAGAATATCACAAGCTTTCTAGCGGGTGCACTTCGTGGTCAGATGTTTTTTTTTCTTTTTCCTTGGGCTTCTTCACATCAACTGCAGGTGGTATTAGACGCTGCTGTTGAGATACTTGCGAGGATGCTGACGTGCAGAATTCCCCCAATAGCACAATATGTTGATTTGTTACTCTCTTCTATTCGACAGGTTTGTTTGTTTGTTTTTCCTTGTTCCCGGTTTCCTCATTTGTCTTTCCTTTTCCTATACTGCTTTTCATATCCGAAATTATATTTAAACTTTTGCTGGCTAATCCTGTGAAGCTTATGCACGAACAAATCCAGAAGCTCCTCTTAATGGGCCCTGCGGGGGCGGGAAAGACCTGCATGCGGAGTATAATCTTTGATAACTATTTACCTCGCGACACACTACGACTGGCAATAACAATATCGCATGAGGAAAGCCGCGTTCGGTTATTAAATAACATGTACGTGAACCTGTGGGACTGCGGCGGGCAACAGCAGTACGTAGCGGAATATTTGAATCGACAGAGAGAGTGCATATTTCGTAATGTTGGCGTGCTCTTATTTGTCTTTGATATCAGTAGCATGAGCTGCGAGGAGAGTGATGTGTTCGGGGGGAAAACTTCCGAACAGAACTGGACAGATACGTTTCAGTACTTCCGTGAGGCAGTGCAGCATGTCCGTACGTACAGTCCACAGGCGAAAGTGTTTGTGCTACTGCACAAAATGGATATCATTCAACAGAAGTTGCGTAGCAGCATTTTTGAGTCGCGGAAAAGGGAAATACTGAAGGAAGTTGAAAACGTTGGTGGTTCCGGTGGTGACGTTCAATTCTTTGCCACTAGTATATACGATGACACGCTATATCTTGCTTACAGCAACATTGTGAGATCGCTTATTCCGCATTGTGATGTTCTGACGAGGGCGATGGAGAAGTTGCTTGTGTCTTGTAACGCCTCTGAAGTTGCGCTGTACGAGCGCGGTACCTTTCTTTGTTTGACATACGTTAGCAAAATTGACGCTGGTGGCGCTGATAATGGGAGTTTGATAGCTGAAGACGATGGCAGTAACAGGGGTGATCGCTGTTCGGGAACTGAATCGCGAACGACTAAAGTTAGTGAGACAGTGAAGCATTTTAAGTTGAGCTGCATGAATAATGCAACAAGTCTGGAAGGATACCAGATGACAACGACCACGTTTACGGCACTCCTTCATCCGTTTACGAGCTGTACGTATGTTCTCATCTTCTCCGAAGACACTAGTGTTAATGTTGAGCTTCACAGAATTAATGTGCTAAGCGCCAGGTGGAATTTTGAGCAGTTTCTTCTCTCAGGAGATAGCATCGCTGAGGAAATGCGTAAAGTGTTGTAGACGCACAAGTACTGTTTCCTCTCTCTTCCTTCTGCACGGGTACGCTTACGCGCTCTCTCAACGGTTTCATTGAAATGCAGCGCAAGCTGTTATTGTTGTTGTTTTTCACACTTACCACTGTGCACATCTTTTTGCCAATTTCCTTTACCATGCTCTCTTACCCCCCCCCCCTCCCTCCTTGGTGGCTCATGTGTCACTTTGTGTGTGAGCATAATGAATTTTACATTTCATTATTTCTGGTCTCTTCCGGTCACTATCTCAACAATTCCTTACTTTCAACTTCCTTAAGAAGGTAAATGTGCGGTGTGTCGGGGGTCGGTGGACATGACGTACCATTGCCTTCGCTCGTGACCTCCAGTGACAAGTGGCTTGTGTACGGCTGCGCTACCGACGCATTGGTTGTGTGTGCACTGAAGGATGGACTTGCCTCATCTTGTTCTTCTAACGCCGGTTCCACCGGAGGTGAGAGCGATTTTGTTCAAAATACATCTGTGGTATCGCTTCCCGCAGGTGAAGAGTTGTCTGTTGTTTGTATACATCCAGTAAAGGACCTTTTGTGCGTTGGGACTACGCTTAACGGCGTTTACCTGACGACGGCAGCGAACCCCAACTTTAGTGCCGGTGCAAAACTGTCCCTTCGATTCAGCGGTATTGTCAGCCACTGTGCGTGTTTTGTTAATGGAGTAGAAGAGGGACATGACATATTGGTGATGTCGTGTTTGTTGGAGGAGGCACTAGTGAAATGCCACAAACTGTTACTGTGGGACATTTGTTCAAAAGCACTTCTTTGGCGGGGATGTACCGAAGCAATGGTCTCAATAACTGCTGTACCGGGAGTGGTTGGCTTTGCAAGCTGTTCGAGAAGGCACTTGCTAATGTGGTCTTTTCGTAACGGTGCCAGTAGTGCCTCTTCTTTAACTTCGACTGCCAACAGTGCTGTAGGGGCCGACGAAGGCAGTGGTGGGACGATCACCGTTTTCAGTAAAACGTTCGCCGCTGTTGAGGAGCTGCATGATGTGGAGTATGTGTGCGTTGTCACTCCAGCCTCGTCGGCAGAGAAGTCGTTGACGGTTCTTACAACTAAGGGGTTCCTTGTCTCATTCAATCTCCATAGCGGTGAGCCACTCAAGTGGATGGACTGTAAAATTTCTTCAGTCACGTCAGCATACAGATGTGGAGGAGATATTGTGGTATGTGGCGGTCTTGTTCGTTTCTTCTCAGAGGACTGGGTGTTTCGTGGAAAGATCAGACCACCAGAGCACTCTCCTCATCCCGGGACACCCCATGCACCACATTCGACTGGTTTGACCTGCATAGGAGCTGCGCCTTGTGGCGGTAACGCAATAGCTTTTTTCTTCACGGGAGGTGGTATCGTTAGATGCCGTATCGGGCGTTTGGGAGTTGAAGCAAAAATGTGTGACTCCGTAAGCACGTGCTCCAAGTTGACCTTTCATTGTGTGTACGAATATGTCCCGATATCTCCGCATGATGCGCCAATTCAGTTGTTGGCTCTGACGCCGGATGTGATATGCCTTCACTCGCGGCATCAGCTCCGATTGTATGGTACTCCCCTGTTGTTTAGTCGGGGCAACATGTCATTTGAGAGTACTTGCTGTGCGTATCATCGCGGTTTAGGCGTAATTGCGATGTATGAATCTTCTACCCACCAAATAGTTGCTGTAACACCGGGGTTGGAAAGGGTGTTATGTCGTTTGGGTTTGGAGGTGCCACTCACAGACCTTATCACCTTGGAAGATAACCAATTTGTAGGCGCGTCGACCGCTAATACAATTATTTACCTTGAGGGACAGTGGGGGGAAGATATGCAGCACTTTTCCCTGCGGTTATTGCGAATACAACGTTTTGCGGAACTCAAGACGCCGTTCACGCATCTGGCATACTCAGCAGGTGTGTTGCATGTCGCCTCCTCCCGTGAGGTAGTTAACTTGCATACAGGGCACATTACTAGCTTCAACGATGATATCATTGCCCTAATTCCAGCCAGCGGCGGCGCATTGCTTGTAGCACACACTCACTCATGTATTTTCTTGAGTCCTGGCGGGGTGACACCTGTTGGTTTCCCGTTCCTTGAGGCCGACTTGCGTGGTGCTGCGTCGTCCCTGGGCAGAAGGTACGTGGCGCTCTACAATGAAGGAAATGTGCATGTTGTTGAACTTAGCAGCGGTAAGCGCGTCAAGCATATCAGCGCCCAACGTGGTGCGAGCGGGGCCTCCCCAACTACAATTAGATGTGTTGGATTCACAGCGGATGACAGCAGTATTGTGGTGTGTGATTCGAGAGGGGTTCTGGAGGTGCGCGGCTTTGAGGGCACGGGGTTGATATCACCCGGTATTTATGGTGATGCCACTTCGGCAGACGACACAAATACGAATCGCTTTTCTAGAGAAAGCAGTTGTTCCAGCAGTAGGCGTGCAAAGCAGCTCGATGGGCCCACGAGCACTGAGTTGCAGAACCGCTTCAAAGATTTACATGGTTTCTACGAGGCGTCCCGACGCGTGGCAACGGAACGAAAAGCTTACAAACTGCCCGAGAGACATTCAAAGTTTGCAAGCAGCACTGGTGCCAATTCATCATCAGGACGATCTACTCCAAGCCCACCAACGTCGGCCAACAGGAGTAGTGGGAAAAACGCGTTCCGTGTCCAAGACGGGGATGAGGGTTTGCTGCCAACGCCCAAAAAGTCGCCGTATCCTGCCCGGCGCTGGAAAGCAGCTGATGTGCCGGCAAGCTTACTCAATGTTGGTGCTGTTGGAAACGAAATTCTTGTTTCAGCTTCTTTAGTTGAAGTTTCGGCATTGACTTCCATAGATTCAAAACATAACGATCTCAGCAGCGTGCTGGAAGGCGGAGCAGCCACCTTATCGTGGGCAGTAAATGACATTCCACGCGACAGCGGAAAATGCAGGGTCCCGGACTCTCCCGCTTACGTCTTGCAGAGTCCTACACGGAAGGGAGAACCCTTGTTGAGCCCAATGAAAGTACCTGAGGACGACGTGGTAAACGTTGACTCGTTTGATCGCGTTGACCCGCGGCGGATCGAACGGCTACACTCACAGACTGCAGGGCACGATGACCCCACAGCGCTGCGGTGCGATCGTACAAATTCGTCTGGCGGCATCGCGTCTCTGCGCGCAAGGTCGCTGGATATACGCGATGGGCTCAAAGAACTTGCTGATGCGTACGAGCGTCTCGGTGAAGAAGATGGGGATGATGTGGATGAGACAACCATGGAAGAGATGTTCTCCACTGTAAGTCGACTCTATACAAGATTGCAGTCTCGTCAAAGCCGCCGCTCGAATAGCAGCTGTAGTTTCGCGAGTGATCAGTCTTCGGCGTCGATAAACGCTATGCTCGCGAACCTACAGCTTTTGCAATGCCAAAATAGTCGTATAGAGGCCCAGAACCGCGAGATCCTGTCGAAACTTAGCTCTGCGAACGGTCGATAAAGTTGTCACCCGCACAAGTTCTTGTCAAAGTTCCAGTCCAAGGGATTCTGTTTTTTTTTTTTTCTTGACCCCTCGACAGCATTTCACGTTGTTCTGTTTCTCCAAAAGAAAAAAAAAGTGAAGAAAATCCTGTAAGACGTGGATTAGTTTCTTAATAGTCCGGAAAACGCCACCCAAATCATAGCAAATGGTCGCGAAGCAATCTGAATGAGGCGTGCTCTGTTCGGTATATTCATTTTCATGGGGATGTTGAGGGGCGTACATGTTGTTGTTCCTTTGAGTTGTTGCTGCTGCTCGAGGTGGCATCTGCGGCCTTCGCGCCCATCACGCGGCACCTTTAGTGTATAGGTGTCGTTATTTCGTTACTTGGGGAAGTGGTGCAAATAAACTACCTGCTTGCTTATCCCTACATTTCTACCCCTTTCCACCCCACATGCACACACTTTATGTATTTGCACCTTTACTGACCTCACGGGCACATCAATTACTCAAGGTGACACATGTCCAAGTTATTTATATCTAAACTTCCAAAAACGGTCTCCGCGGAGGAAGTGAAAGAGTTTCTTGAGAACCTCATGCCGGAAGCTACGCGCATCCAACTACTACTCGGCTCTCAGCACCACGAGCATAAGGGGTACGCCTACGCGCATTTTGCAGGGGAGGAGGCGGCCACAGAGGCATTACAACGTCTTTGTGGTGATGAGCCACCATCCCTGCACGGCGTGGCGATTACGGCAAAGCGCGCCAGTCGTGTCTCAGACGCGGTGGAAAGCGACGTGACGCCATTGCCGGCGGCGTTGGCACATTTTAGCCACTCGCAATGCGTAACGGTTGCACCCCCTTCACTCGTGGATGAACTTAATGGTGTTGTAGCTCGTTGTAGTGTAAACGACAATTTGGAGGCGGTAGCGTTTGCTACGGGGGCGGAAGCTGCGGCATGTGTGGCATCGAGTGGAGGACGGGTGGTGAAATGTACGCCTCCGCGGCTACCGGAGTTACTCGCCTCTCGTGAAGCAACAAAGCGAAGGCGCGAGGAGCCACCGGTAGTGAAGTCAGGTGAGGCGGCAACGGAGGGAAGCGCCGGGGATATCGTGACCGCTTACGAGCGACTCGGTTACACCGCGTTATCGCCTTCGCAGTTGCTTCAGCTTGTGGAAGATTTTTTAGAGGGCCGTGGACGAGTCGCGGTTCAAGACCGTGAGGGCCATGTGGCGTTGCTAAATCTCCCAGCGTATATTTCTGCGCTGGAGTAAAGTTTGCCGACGGTAAATGAAGGCGAAGAGGACGAAGCGCGGGGTCCTAATTTCTTTGTTTGTTTTCCCCGATATCTCCGTTCCGTGTTGGAATTAACAAAAGAAAAATATGGCACCATGTGTGTACGCACTGCCTTTTAGATGGGGGGAGGTGGGTTGTGTGAGATGAGGTTATGGTTATGGTTAGGGTTGCGTTTTGTTAAAACCCTTTTACTCTTCCCTTCTCCCAACCTCACTTTCTTCCTCTTTTAGGTCAGGTGTAGTTCCGTTACGATCTGCATGTTTTGCGTCCTTTTTCTCCTGTGCTATGCGCTCGCTGTTTATTTGTTTTGTTCATAATTTGCATGAAACATTCTCTTCCTCTCCTCTCCTCTCTCTCTCTCTCTCTCTTCTCACTTCTCATTTCTGCACCACTTCGTCTTGCACCTTTTGTGCTCTCTAGCGCTACTGGAACACTTACGCTCCACAAGACACAGGTTAAAGTCCTTCCTCACAGAAATTAGGGAGAGAAGATTATAAGGAAAAAATTTAAGTGGGAACGAAGTATTTGGAAGGCTTTTTTTCTTTTTTTTTGGGGGGGTGGGAAATTTGTTTAGTTTGCGATCCGTGCTGGTGGTTAACTTGGGAGCAGATACGATACGTACTACAGAGCACATATCTTATATATTTTATTTAAAAACATAGGTTTGCACCATACACAAACCAAGAAGGCTTTGTCTTTTTCTTTTGAGGCTCGTATTCATCGCTCTTAGATCACCTTTTTGACATTGCGGGAAGTTCTCTGTGCGACTTCACGTGCGCATAGTGCCCAAAAAAGGCAAAAAAGAAAAAGTCCACAACTTCCCCTTAATCATAGTCTGCAAGTGACAAGGGGCTGTATATATTTGTGTTCCCGTTGGTGATCACTAGGGCCGAAAGGGGGAAGGGAGAAAAGAAGCGGAAGCAGCTGCCGTACGCAAAAGGGAGGTAACGTCTGCAAAGTTACATAAATAGTAGTTTTATTGTGTACATATATACATTTACCTACATATCTGCAGCCAAAAGCATTTTGGCTACCTTTTTTTTGGTTTCTGGAGAGTCCATCGGCGTCACGTTCGTACGTAGGAGACGAAGGGACAGAGCCTTTAAAAAAAAAAATATTTGTTTGTTGGTCGTTCTTGTTAGGAGGCGCACAGGAGGGTGGTGGGGCTGCCAAAAGAACTGAAGGCCACAGGCAAGGGGAGTCGGAATTTGTCTTTAATCCGTGAAAAAAGTAAACAAGCAATACAGAACGTAAGGGAACCGCTGGAGGAGCACCACGGTATAAGGAGGTGTTGGACTGAAGAGGTGGCGAAAAAAAAAAGGGATTAGAGAACCAGAAGGAAACAGGAATAAAGATAAAATAAGGCTCATTCACTGGAACAGGGTGTAGATCTCACACAACCCTGTTTCACTGCACTCTAGTGGAACGTAGAGCGAGGGTTCAACTAAGTACAAAAAGAAACATCAACGGAAGAGAAGATAATTTATACGTCAGTGGAACGTTGTAAACAAGCACGGGAAGGGGTGGGAAGAAGAAAGGAAAATCACCTGCAAGGAGCGACCCCGGAAAGGAAGAGAGTGCGTGAAAAGATCAAGGAAGGAAAGAGGAACAGCAAAGTGGAACATCAGACATGGCGGAAGACGCTGCACCCGACACATCGCACCAGAGTAGCAACACCAGCGATGAAGGAGGTGCAAAATCGGAGGTTATAGTACACATGAATAACCGTGAGGCTAACGAAGAGTACGGCTATCCCAATAATTTCATCAAAACATCGCATTACACCGCACTCAGCTTCCTGCCATTGGGGCTTATCGCACAATTTATGCGCGTCAGCAATTTTTACTTCCTCGTATGCATGTGCCTCACTCTGATTCCGGGCCTCTCTCCGGTGAACCCTGTGACAGCCATCCTACCCCTTTTATTCGTCATTGGTGTTTCACTGGCGAAGGAGGGCGTGGAGGAGTTTCGCCGCCACACCGCCGACCGCTTGGCGAATTCCGTTGAGGTTGACGTATTAATAAACGGAGTGATGCAGCGGGTTCCGAGTCGTGACATCCGCGTGGGTGATATCGTCCGTGTGAGCAACGGTGAGGAGGTGCGAGCAGATCTTCTCTGCTTGTCCACCTCGGATGAAGAAGATCAGGTATATATTGATATGTGTAATCTCGACGGAGAGACCAGTCTCAAAAACCGAAAACCACATGAACATACGGCGTCCCTACGCACTCCAGAGCAATTGCAGGAGGTGCAAGTGAAGATTGTTACCACGCAGCCGGATGCCGAGCTTCATTCCTGGAGTGGTTGCATTGAAAGTAACGGTGAAGCATTCGCTGTGGATATTGGAAACTTTTTGTGTCGAGGTTCTGTCTTGCGGAAGACCGACTGGGTTTGGGGTGTTGTCGTTTATGCCGGTGTAGATACTAAAATGTTCCGCAACCTGAAGGGGCATCCGATGAAGATGTCTGATCTCGACCGTAGGTTGAATGTAATGATTGTGACACTGCTACTGTTCAAATGCGTAGTGCTCGCAACGCTGGCGTTCCTTCTGGTTTGGTGGAACCGGAGCAATAAGGAACATATATGGTACCTACACTGGTACATGAACCAGTACGGCTCGACGGTGCTATTGTTGCGCTCCTTTGTGACGATATTTCTGTTGCTCTCTTACTTTATCCCGATTTCGCTATTCGTGACCATCGAGGTTTGCAAGGTGATCCAGGCGTACTGGATGGTTGCCGATGGCAAAATGACGGACGTGGTGAATGGACGTTTGTGTCGCTGCAGGCCCAACACTTCAAACCTAAATGAACAACTCGCGATGGTGCGCTTCATTTTCACAGATAAGACGGGTACCCTAACGGAGAATGTGATGAAGTTTAAACAAGGTGATTTTCAGGGGTTTTGCCTTGATTCTGCATGTGGAACCAAACCCACAGACCTCCTTGACCGCTGCAATCCAGCGCGTGAGGCTGCGTATGAGTACTTCCTTTCGATTGCTTTATGTAATACCGTTCAGCCAACCGAGGACCCCAATGCAGAAGGGGGTATCAGCTACGATGGCACCTCCCCGGATGAGGTGGCACTCGTCAGCATGGCTGCGGAACACGGGTTCCGCCTGAAGAAGCGCACAACACGTGAAATGGTGCTAGACATTGAAGGTGTGGAACATGAATATAGGATACTTGCCACCCTTGAGTTCACACCGGAGCGGAAGATGATGAGCATAATTGTGCGGGATAACGTTAGCCATCACATTGTGCTCTTCACCAAGGGTGCCGATTCCTCTCTACTCCCAAGGACTTGCACCAACCGGCAAGCACAGAACTATGTGCAAAAGCTAAGAGGCACACTGCAGGATATGAGTGTCTGTGGTTTACGCACACTTGTTATTGGAAGGCGGTTTCTTCTTCCGGAGGAGTACAAAAATTGGGAGGATTCGTACAAAACTGCTTCAAGGACTCTCATTGATCGTAGCGCGGCCCTGGATGATGTTTGTATGCGGATCGAGGGTGACCTGTGGCCAGTAGGGGCGACAGCCATCGAGGACAAGCTTCAGCAGGAGGTTCCTGAGACCATCTCCTTTTTTCTGGAAGCTGGTGTGGTTATATGGATGCTTACTGGAGATAAACGTGAAACTGCCGTTACGGTTGCGGCCACTGCAAAATTGTGCGATCCGCAGAAAGACTTCATCATACACATAGACATCGGGTCGTTTGATCCGAAGAGTGCCGAGGCGATCAGAAAGGTGGACTCTGACTTGAGCAAAGTGAGGCGGACACTGGAGAGCGGAGGCGAGAACGGCTCGAAATGCACTATTGTTATTGATGGTCTCGCACTTGGGGTTGCAATGAGCGAACACTTTTTAACCTTTCTGGAGCTTTCCATGAGGGTCAATTCAGCCGTTTGCTGCCGACTTACCCCTTTGCAAAAGGCAGAAGTTGTACGCATGTTTCAGGGATCGACAGGGTTAACCGCCATTGCCATTGGTGATGGTGCCAACGATGTTTCAATGATTCAGGAGGGGCGTGTTGGTGTTGGTATTATTGGGCTTGAGGGATCGCAGGCGGCCCTCTCAGCAGATTATGCTATACCCCGATTTAGGCACCTGCGTCGGCTTTGTGCTGTCCATGGTCGATACTCACTCGTTCGTAACTCGGGTTGTATTATGATTAGCTTTTATAAGAACGCGGTCCTCGGTATGATGATGATTTTGTTCTGCTTCCATTCAGCGTTTTCAGGTGGAACACTGTTCGACGGGTGGCTGTTGACATTCTTCAACATTCTTCTGACGAGCATCCCACCCTTCTTCCTCGGCGTGTTTGACAAGGACCTTCCAGAGGATGCGCTCCTACGCCGCCCGCATCTTTTCACTCAACTCTCTCACGGGTTATACTTCGACGTGATGACAACAGTGAGGTGGTTCGGGGAAGCGTTAATCCACGGTACATTAATATTCTACCTCTTTTACTTGACTATCAGGAATCTCGACTGGAGCACGCACAACATATCAATGATTGAGCTGGGGACCATGCAAATTTTTATCGTTGTTTTAGTTGTGCTCGTTCGGTGTGGCCTCGCTGTCCGCTGCTGGCGCTCGCTACAGTTGTTGGGCCTATTGGCTTCTCTTGCGATTACCCTTGCTCTGACGCTCACTTACTCCTCCTTCAAAAGTGTGGGAGGCAGCTCCATTTATTGGCAGATGTTTGACTTGGCTTTAGGGCCAAAGTTCTGGTTGTATATGCTGCTCGTGCTGGGATCTCTCATAATGATTAATCTTTCCGTATTATATTTCCAGAAGAGGCGCTACCCCACGTTGCGTGATACCGCTGATGAGGAAAATAGGGTAATGTGTCGTGGGTCGTTGTTGGATGAAAACGTGTCTCAAGGGGATAAAGCGGGTTATGTGACATTTGGAGTCGAGAGCAGCCAAAGTAGCGACAGAGAAGACAAGAGTATTGACATTCAGGACATGCGAAGGAGGGAAATCGAAGTCGGGGATACGCTTCATGGGTAGCGTTGAACACAGTCCCTGACTCTCTTCGCTACCCTCTATGTTATTTATTGCTTTAAATGTCGGTTGATGTTACGAATTTGCTTCTTGATGTGTCGTGGAGCCAGTTTGACTAAAGGTTTGTTGCGGGATGAATTGTGCGGTTATGCGTGTGGTGGAGAGTGGGGAAGTGGAAGGACGATCGAATTGGCAATTATCAATAGAGGGAAGTGAAAGCATGGAACTGGAAGAATATATAGGTGGAAACGGTTATGTACAAGAGGAAAATAAAGTTTGAAACTCCCCGTAAATGCAGGGAGCGGAAGTATGTGTAATGGAAAGAGGGGAAAAAGCTGCCGAAACATAGGCCGTAAGAAACAATGCTTGTTTTGGATCGGGTACGGGGGAAGGAGGAAACAGGTGAATTTCTTCATACCGTGAGGTGGATGTTGTTGACATTTGCTTGGAAACTATTGAGAAAAACGTTTGTGACAGCTGCCAGTTTGCGCGAGGGATGAGTAGAAGTTGCGTATGCCTGTGCAGTGGTGTGTGTGTGTGTGTGTGTATTGGTAGGGAGGAGGGTTGTAACGAAAAGGAAATAAAAAGTGCTGTGAAGCGCTGTAACTGTAAACTTACATGCGTGTATTTGCATTCCAATTGCCTGGTGCTTCGTCAAGGCGGCGGTTGCCCTGTTAGTCACGCGCATTTTTCACTTGGACGCTTCCTTCGTTTCCCCTGCTGTTGTGCCTCTTCTGCATTTCGAGGGTGCCGTTTTCCCTTCCATTTGAGGAAAGGTCGGAAACCATAACATTGAATAATGAGGGAGACAAACATGACTGCCAAGCACACACGTGCATACACATACGGCTTTCCATCCATGTTTCTCGCACCTCTTTTTCTTTGTAACGGTAGTTTTTTCTTTTTATTTTTCATTGCCCTTCTCCTCTTGTTTATGTCCACTATTATAATATTCAGTGTGAAGGTTTGCCGCATTGATTAATGCGCTGTCAACATAACCAACCACATACTGCTATGTCCCACTTTAGCGTGGGCATCTTTCTTTGCCTGTGTTCCGGCTCTTTCCCTACTTTTCGTTTATTGGGTTTACAATTGTGTATTTGTGAAACTCCCCGTCCCCTCCCCTATACGCGAAATTAAAGGGGGAGGGAAAGCCCCAACGTGTGCGTTAAGTTCCTCCGTGTTGTTGAGGGTCAGTTGTTGAAAATTTGAGCTCAGCAGATGTATTTTTTTTTTGGTTTGGTTTCTTCATTATTTTGCTGCAGAAGTTCCTCTTGTCTAGATCCAAGGTGACATGCTTAGAAGGAGAAGCATCCATCAAAACGAGGACTAAGAAAGTGGAAAGAGGCGGTGGCAGTTGTCCTTTTGTCTTTTGTCTTTTTTTTTTAATGGGGGAGGTGGGGGTTATTTCCTCAGGAACGCCGTATGGTGAGAAAGTAAAGTGAAAAAAAGAAAGAGGGATGTAATTCGTTCCCTGCATATTGTATATTATCAAGCACATTGGATCCCTCCGCTGTTGTTCTCGGCAACGTTTGCGTTCATGTTTGGAAACCCCCACCCGTGTATGCAAAATACAAAATTTTATATTTATGCTACCAAACTTGTTTTCCATGTTGTCTTCTTCCAGACTATTGGTTATGGTTTTGGTTATTAGGTTGAAGCTTTTGTGTGTGTGTGTGTGTTTTCTCGTACCCTTGTGACGACTTAAAAGTTTTCCACTTCGCGTTACTTTGAGAGCAGAGAGATGGATTTTAGGGCGGTTGAAGGAAAAAAAAATGGGCAGCGGTCCGTTATTAATCGACAGTGGGAGTAAAACCTGGTGTTTTCTTGCGGTGCATGTTTTGCCCGGTTCCCGTTCCCGTAACGCAGTTTTGCAATCTGGTTTTATTCTTAAACCTCGAATCCTTTCTTCTTGTTGTTATTGTTGTTGTTGTTTTTTCTACTTACTTGTTTTACTTTTACTTCATGCTCTTTACCTCTCTTGCTTGGTGGTCGCCGATCCCTCCCTTTTTCTTTTGTTTTTGCTTTACCTTGGTTGTAGGTTTGGTCACTTAACTCCCTAATAGAGGTTCATTTTCCCTTTTCTTTTTCTTACGTTTTTCTCTTTCCATAAAATGTTTTTGTTCCTTTTACGATCATTTTTGATGTTTTTTCACTACTCCCTAACCTCTATAAAACATAAATAGGCTTTATCAAATGAGAAACCATTTGCTTTTGTTATCTCTTGCTGATAAGTGACAATCTGCGGGGTGCGCACAGGATAGAAGTGGATACGTCAGATGGGCGCATATGTGTGTGATACTTGAAATAAGAACCCTGTGAGTTATTGTTTCCCTCACTCCGTCCTGTTGTAGAAGGAAAAAAATGAAAAGGGGATACTCCTCTTCTGTGTGTGGTGTTTTCTTTTTTTTTTTTCATCTTGCTTTTCTTTTCTTTTTTCTTTTCTTCAATTGGTCGAATGTGCTTAGACGATCTGCTGATGTTGCTGTTGTGGTTCCTCCCTCCCTCCCTGTCGTTCCTCTTTTTTTTTTTTAGTTGCTGTGCCCCTCCCTCTCAATAGTGGTATTGTTTCTACTTTGTACTAAATTGTGCGCAGCATATGGGCACGACACATGTACGGATACTGAATATACTTATGCCCTGCGGTGAGGTTATGATGTATTACATGTTTTGAAAATATACACACCTCGTGTAATATATGTGTGACCTCTTACGATGTGATTGAGAAGAGACAAGCTCATATTTGACCGTGCGCATGCGCGTTTTGTTGCTCATCAATATCATTTGCATCGACTTGTGCGGAAATATCTCACCTTATATGCTTGTGCCTCTTTTTCCTTTCTCCCAATTTCTCAATTGTGAGTATTTTTTATGGCAAGTACTGGTGCCACCATATAAGGAACCATCGAGTACGCTGACGTCAGCGTGTGAAAGATAGGGGAAATAGACAAGATATTTAGAACGAAAGAAAAAAAAGGGAGAGAAGCAGAAAAAAAATCTGAAGGTCGGGGTTCGCAGGTGTTCGTGTCACCTGAAAGTTTCACCGCGTTGTTGGAGATATGTCTTCGTTGACATGTGAGGAGCTCTACAGACGAGCTTTGGACGATCTGACGGCAATATGGAGGGAAGATGTGAATGTTTCCAAGATGAAGGTGATGCCTACTGGAAGGCAGCGTTATGACCAACTTCTGCTCTGTTGGGCCTCGCTTTACGTTCAGTACCTGCGGACGGGGCGGCGGCTGGTGATCGTTCACGACGCACAGTTACAACCACAGAAGAGGTACGACGTGCGCACAGTACTTGATGCATGTATGGCTCGAATGCTAGAACTTCGGGCTTTGTTATCCACAAACTGTGGTGAGTTTGTCAAACTTGATGAGTGTATTTTAGACTTGAAAATGACGCCGGATGAACTCGAAGTGCCTATCCCCCGTTACTTTGTGGAAGACAATGCTTCAGTTATGCAGGAGAGGCGGCGGCAGATCGCTTCGCTTCAACAGTACTACAAGGAAACGGAGCCGGACGCTCCCGTTACAAAGGCGCTAACAGCATCGAGTGTTCCCCCTCAGAAAAAAAGTACTGAAGCTGCGGCAGGGAATGTCATGTCGATGGATGAGGCCCTTATGCTACTAAAGATTAATGAACGTGGGCGGCAAGCGCGAGAACGGGCCAAATTTCAACTTTCCATGTACGCCCAGAAGCGGCACTCGGTGGAGCTTGCCAGTGTTTACAATCACCCGACGGGGAGGGAAAGAGCCGCTACAGTTCTGCAAAGTGCTGTGCAAGCTTACCTGACCCGAAAGCACATCTTTTCTGACCACCAGGAGGAACTCCAACTTCTTGGAATGGCTCCCTCCGCTGATAGCACAAACAGGGAGGAAGCGGTACAGGCAGAGGCCCGTCTAGATGAGCAGAAGGCACGGCAACGTATGAACGAGGCGAACTTCAGGCAGAAGACCTTAGAGATCGAGAGCCGCATCAAGACGGAGGAGGGACCAAGGACAATGGAGTTGATGCTGAACGAAGCACTTACTCGTATGGCTTACGCTCGGATGGAAGGCAAGGATGACCAGGGAATGCTGCAAGCTGCAGATGTAAGCGGCAGCCGCAGACTCGCAGATTCTTCTAACCAAGCTGGAAGTTTGGCTCCCATCGTTACTGACTCGTTCCGGTCCCCGGCGCCTAATATATCTGGTACATTCCCCTCTGCCGGAGGCACGGGAAACGATGCTCGCAATGCCATGCGAAGAACTGGAAGTGTCTCAGCTCGACGGAGGGGCGAGGAGGATGAAACCGTTCCCGCCATGCCTCCTAGTGTTCTGTGGGAAACCATCAGGGCTGAGGACGAGCGCTACAGCTCATTGTGGAAACCTCGGTTTGAACAAACATATGTTAGAGAGGTGGATTTAGACCAATCTGCGGACCTGGTCCTGCTTCGACAGCAACTACTGGAAGGGCCTCGTGGAGTCATGGAAGAACTGCGACATGTTGTTGACGAACTTATCTTGATGGAGGTGGAAAATCTGAAGAAGCGCCTGGAGCAGGAGCGACGCAGTGGCAAAAGGAAGGGAGCAAAGAAAAAGAAAGGTCCCCGAAAGCCACGCGCACCAAAGTTGAAGGATCCGACGAAGGGCTCAACGGTAGAAACACTCATGAATACTGCAGTGCACCAGAATGTATTGAAATTACCTGATTCGGAGGTAGTCTTGAGTGGTTACTTGGGGTGTGTTGCTGTGCACGAGTCTCCACTAGACGCTCTACTCCGCGCTCAGAAACCGGACGACGACATGAGGAAGAAGTGGCAGAGAATCCTCAACAACTGGGATGCTAACGTGGAGAAAGTAATGAAAATGAAGAAAGATGCTTTTCAAAAGGTCTTCGACAAATACCTACAGCAGTCTACATGGCTTGCTGAGCCCACAGCGGCTCACGTCCGGCAGTCGGTAACTGAGTATGCGATACTACCACTTGGCTCCCAGGTTATCCATGATTTAGCGCCTAGTAGTAAAACGTTGCTACTCTACGGTTTCCATGGGACTGGAAAGACCCACCTGGTGCACGCCGTTTGTAACCATAGCGGCGCGAACTTCTTTGATTTGTCACCAGCTAACTTTGAGACAGAGACGGGTTTAGCGGGTATCATTCAAACCGTATTTTACCTCGCGAAGGTGATGGCTCCGTCAGTCATTTACATTGACAACGTCGAAAAGCTGTTTTTGCGTAAAAAGAGAAAAGGACCAAAGGATCCACTTATGAAACGCGGCAGAAAAATGAAGAAAGAGGTACTTAAGGGCATTGCTAGCATTTCGCCAACTGATCGGGTTATAGTCATCGGTTGTACTTGTGCACCATACGATGCGGAGTTTAATGCAATGGTAAACAATTTTGCCCACATGGTGTACTGTGGTTGTCCAGACTATGCCTCACGTGTTGTTGTTCTGCAGGAATTAGCGGGTAGTCACACTGGTGATGTCTGGTCACTCAAGCCGGAGCACTATCACGAGTTGGCGCTCCTTACAGAAGGATTCACATGCGGCGATATAAGTGCAGTGTTTGAGGAAGTGCTCACCAAACGCCGCCTAAGGCGCATAGAACAGAGGCCACTTACGGCTGACGACTTTCTTTCCGCCGTTGCTCGTGCGAAACCGCCATCTGTAGAAGATCGAGCGCTGATGAAAGAATTTACTGCGCGTCTTCCATTACATTTACGTCGTGTTAACCCCATTGCAGATATCCCTCTGCCAGAGAAGGAAACAGCGGCTAAGAAGAGACCCAAGAAGAAGGAATAAAGCCCGGAATGTGCCTCACATTTGGAAGCAGAAAGTTCTTTGTGTTTGGGATTGCGGGGGTCGAAGAAAGTGGGGGGAGAGGGAAAACGAAAAAAAAGTCACATGACTCTGTGGGAATTAGAAGCGGTTTTGTAACGTCGACGACGTGAGGGAGCGGCGCGCATATTGCTCACTCATGTACATTATGAAAGAGGATAAATAGTTGTCTCACCTGGATGTATGAAGCATGTGCCACCTTCCCTTCTCCTATACCGAGGTGACTTTCTCTGTTTCTTGTATGTTTTTGCACATCAACAGTGCGTCTATGTACGTAAACACACTCATTGAGGAAGAGAGGGGGAGGGGGAGGGGGCGGGCTAAATCGTTGTTTTTTAGTGCCACATCCCCGTTGTACAGGTGCGAAGCGTTCCTACGCCAACGGTGGTCTAAACACTCACCCTGGATTCTTGAAGAGCTTCAAATTATTCTATTCCATCTGGTCCGTGCTTTGATAACCGTGAAATCGATGACACTTCGCTTTTTTTTCTTTTCTTTTCTTCCTTTTTTCACGGGAGCACGGAGTAGTCTCAAGGCACATCCGACACAGTTGCAGGTATGCTCAACATCACCAGACTGCGCAACCTTCCGGAAGACCTCTTCGAAGTCGACCGGCGTCAAAAGAATGGTTCCAATCAAAGTAGCAAAGGTTGGCCTCAACATAAGGAGCTGATCTTCGACTTCACGTCACTAGTGCGAGCATACAATCAGAACAAATTTGAGCACTTAACAGATACCTTTAACAACAACAGGATTCTCATTTCTGAGCTCGTCTTACATCAGTTAGATGAAAAAAACAAGGTTGTGCGATCTACAGATGCTGCGAATGCCCAAGAGGATGACTTCCATCCCGTTCGGCTGCGTGATTTAATAAATTTTCTCGTTACCAATATGACCGAAAGTTGGCTTGAGTTCCAGAGGAAGGGCACTCAGGAGGACAAGCAGTTTACTCAACTCCGTTGCTTGAATGAAAAGGTCGATACCCCACTGCGGCTGATAAGTTATGCGCTTTATAAAAAGAGGCAAGGAAAGGATGTTTTACTCGTTACTTCCGACTCAGGGCTCAAATGTGAGGCGGGGCTGAACTCCATTGATAGCCAAAGTATTGAAAACATTGGGTAGTTGCGTACTTAACAATACTTTGCGGGACAGATATCGCGCTCTTATGACTTCGTGAATCGGGGCAAAAGAAAAAAAGGATTGTTTCATGGTAGGTGTTGGTTCACTTATACATTAAAAGAATGTGCCACTGCAATTTGTTAAAGGTCAGTTCCACAAGTATCATCTACCAGATTGCGCTAAATATGCTTGTTGAAGGAATAACATGTCATTCCTTCATCCTGTCTCCTCGGTATTAATTCACTTATCCCCATGTGTTTTCAGTGGTTGGAGGGCCCGATGGCGCATGTGCTGGCATCCCTCCGTCGTGGCCACTCGGATGGTGTCTGCTACCGGTACCGTTGGGGCGATTTAACAAAGTTCCGTGTGGCGACTGCGCTCAGGCGCTTGGGAGGTGACTGTGTGTAAATACGGAAATGACGGTGAACCCTTCAACAACGCTGGTGGTTTCCACGCTTGCTCTGAAGGGTCCTACGGAAGGCAACCACGTTTCCAGGACACCGTTCTATACACGTGCAGACTGGCGAAACTTTCTGCGGAATCATTCTAAATGTTTGTGGCATGTTTTGCTTTGCAGATACCTTTTGTTGTACAAAAAAGGTGTCTTCTTCCTCTTGAGGAGGGAGAGGGAGGAGCAACTGACCTTTGACTTCATTTTGAATCAAAACGCGGATAAGCAAGTGTGAGTTGCCGGTCCCGTGGCTAGCAGATGCACAGTAGCATATAACTGCGCTTTAAGGAGTCACTCTATACCTCTTCAAGCTGCACAAGCGCGAGAATTAGTGGTATCTACATTGTGCTGTTTCATGTGAAATTTCTGGAGTTTACTTCACCGTCCCGCAAAACTACGGACTGAGAGCAAGTGCGTGATACTGAAGGCAAGAAACAAACTGCTGAGGGCGGAAACCCCTAGTTTTTTTCCCGATCGACCTTCCCTGTTAGCGAAGGAGTGCAACCATCTTTACCGGTTGTCGTAGGAAATTAGTGGAAACATCGACTGTACACAACCTTTTCACATTGTTACGGGTATTGTTGGGGCGATTCGGCTGTCGATGAGCGAAGAGGAATGGCGGGCAGCGAGTGCTCGTTCACACCACCTCTGTGCCATTGAGTTTCCTATAGGAACCACGGCGTGAAGCATTCTGCCTTCTTCGGGTTTATAAGCTGTTACGACTGTTGCGGTGGGGTCCACGGCACCGCATGTCTCACTTGCCTTTACGAACGAGTTGAACAGATGCTACTTTCTTCGTCGTAAACACGTGGTGTGCTGGACCGAAAGAAGAATGTAGGCGCATGCCTACCGATAGGTCACTCAGTGGCACGCTAATTAAAGTAAATTCTCTGAGAAGCCTGTGGACTGGTGAAATATCTCTGCTTGGGAAGAAGAGAATGACCGGGGCCTCCAACTCTGGTAGTTTTTCCACCACTGCGTGGACGGCTGAAAGAGTCGGTAATGCGCAATGTCTTCGTGTGCTTCCTCACTCACGTTACACATGCGTATGTGGTTCAGCATGGGGTTATAGTTTTGTTGCAGTTTTATTCTTTCTTTCTTGGTCTTATTGACGCCTACATAAGATCTAACTGGAAAATATGCACTGGGCATTACGCTGCAGTTCCTGCGCATGTATTTACATGTACCTTGCTACATGCCTCGCGTTAATTTTTCCCCTTTAATTCTGTCTCAATTATCTCCTTTAATGTCATTTGTATATAACGTGGTGCTAGGAGTAGTTCCCAGATTTGTCGGATACAACAGTACCACCAGGTGATCAAGATCAATGGCAGACGGTAAGGCAGAAAATGAGTTGATGGAAATTGAAGAAATCGCCGTTTCAGACGGAGGGGCCGCTCGCTTCGCACCAGTAGAAGTGAAGAGCGGTGAGGAAAAGTACAACATCGTTTGGGAGGAAACTGGGAAGCTTCTGCGCTTCGATGAGGGTGAGAATGCGTGGAAGGAGCGTGGGCAGGGCATGGCAAAGATACTACAGAAGAAGGAAGACAGTGGGGTGTACATGTTCGTATTCCGCCGTGAAGGTGTTGGGAAGTTGGCGGCCCAGCACTACTTACTTCGTGGCATGACGATTAAGGTGCATCCACAGAGCGAAAAGGCACTTCTGTGGACGGCGTTCAAGGACTACAGTGATGATGAGGAGGGCTTCCCCGAGAGGTTTGTGCTTCGGTTCGCCTCGAAAGAATTAGCTGATAGCGGGTTGAAGGCGTTCAACGATGCCCTTTCCAAAACCACCACATAGATTGCATCCCTCGTGTTTGTTGTTTCGCTTGGTTTTGAATGTGATGTGCGTGTGTGCACTGTTGAAATCTCCCTTTTTTTATGTACGTCCACTTCCTCATTCTCATCTCTCCTCCTATTTGTAACGAGCTTCCTCGTTACTTTCTTTTCTCTTAACTCTTCGTTTTCTCGTCGGAACTTCGGCATATGTGACGGTGGAATTATCCACGTCGCGTTGGTCTTGAGGGGCCGAAGGAAGGGGGAGGGAGTGGTTCATTGTGTCGTCTGTTTGTGTGTGTGTGTGTGTGTGTGTGTGTGGAGGGGGTGGGGAAGGGTGGGTGACGGTCAATGGCGATATCAAGAGGAGAAAGCAACGCACTTTGCAGCTGATGTTGTCGTTACGGTCACGGCAACCATTTGCGACTTCCCCCATCCCTCCCATGAATTTATCACTATACAGTGACTCCTTGTTGGAGAAGAGGCTAAATAATGGTAGTCGGTGGGTGAGTGTGTGTGGACATGTGAAAATAGGTATGAGAGAAAAGGGAAAGAAGAGAGGTAACCGCAAAAGGGGAGAGGAGGAGGAAAAACTCTAAGCAACGTAATAAACTGTGTAAGTGATGCGGTGGGGGTAACTACATACAACTGCTGACGGTTTGGTGCTACAGGTACATAAGTGTGCGTTCGTTGGGGGACACTCTTTCGCGTGTGTTTTGTATTGTTATTTTCAGTGACTACTTTGCTTCTGACGCATGATATTTTATTTTTTCTTCGTTTATTCCGGTGGTTTTCTTTGTACTTACGCTCGGGACTGCCTCGCGCGCACCGCAGGCAAATCACCAAGCCTGTGTCTGTAGAGTACGGAACCCACGTCAGCTGCGAGAAAGCAGCAAAATAAGCAAAAAGAGGGATATCCCAGTTGAAGAGGGGATTAGAAAAGAGTTTAATAGCATTCCTTCTAACTTCACCGGAGATTTACCATGGATGGTCTCAGCACACAATACTTGCAGATGGCGAACGGCCCGCAGAGCCAGATGCATGATCCGGTATCTGTGGTGAATTTCGTAGACCAAATGCAACTTGCTTTTGAGAGAAGCACGGCCCCGCGTAAGAACTTCCTCCTTGACAGCACAACGCCTCGTGGTGATGCTATCATTACTGAAGTTTCTGCAATGAAGCCAGGGAACGGATGGGTCACACTGCAGGTAACCGAGGGAATTAGGCGTGGTGTGCACGAATGGGGTGTAACCATTGAAAACCAGGGCGAGACCACAGACGGAAGTGGGCTCATGCTTGGAATAGTTCCCAAAAGCTTCTCAAAGTATGATTCCTTCATTTCACAAGGTGGTGGCTGGTGTCTAAGCCGCGCCGGAAAGTTTTACGGCCATTGGAGGAGGCACGAGGCGAACGCAAGCGTTACTTTTGGTACAGGTGACCGTGTCATTTTTATTCTGGATTACGAAGCGGCACGCATGACGGTGCGGGTGGGCGATAAGTACGTTGTGGGTGAGATTAGCAACATTGCTCCCGAGGTGTTCCCGGCGGTATCCCTGCATTATCGGCACCAGTTTGTGCGGTTTGAGTACCGCAAGGTGCATGATCGGCAGTCAAAGAAACTGAATTGGATAGAGAGACTTGCATTCCCTCACGCAACGGTGTTCCTACCACTGACAAGGCAGCAATTAGAAGATGTACCACTAGGTTCATACGTTTTTAGTCCGCTATTCGCCGAGGGGCAGGGATGTGCGCCGCCGCGGAAAAGGCAGGGAGAGCATGGGCCAGCAACTTGCGAATCTCTTGACACTGAGGAAAGGGGAGCGAAGTTGCATTGCGATTACGAGGCTCACAGCGCTGCAAAGGCACGGTTGACTGTTGTTCTTCGCGCCATACAAGCAGTGAGACGCTACTGTACGAACGGTGTTGTGGCGGCGCACACTTTTCTTGACCGAAACGTAACGGCAGAAATGCTGCGAAGTCAACGACACGCCTTAGCAACTCGCGGGTCCGATCGGCGCGGCGGAGGGGACGCCGCAGTGGACTGCGGGGCGTTAATACTTATCCACATGTTTTCGCACTCCAGCATGACAGTCACTGGTGTTACTATGTTACCGGTGCTGCGTAGTTTGCAAGAGTACCTTCGTAGTGTTGACCTCTTTAGCCTCAGTGAAGCATCTGTTGGTTGCACTAACGCGGGGACGGTCGTTTCTCCAGACGTTGTGCGGATGGCAGCAGATAACGTAGCTGGGCTCATTGACCGCGCTCGTAGGAATGAGTGTGATAGCAGCAATGATACGGCTGTCAGTGGTATGGGTAGCACAGATGCTGGCATCAGTTTGGTTCCCGGTTTGACGGAACTCCTTGTACTGGTGGCACTGCAGTGTGGTACGGTGTGTGAAGTACTCCGTGCCGTCAGGGTGCTGCTGCGCGCACCCACAAGTGATGTTTCACCCGAGATGCTCACTTGGTTGCGGTTGAATAAGGCAGCGCTCACACCGAAATGTTACCTACCTAAACTTCACGAAGCCTATGATGCTATTGAAGAGGATATGGAGCATGTTACGCCCTTCGCTCCTACCATAGAGGTTAAGGTTGTTTCAGTAGGTTATCATCGTGGAGCAATATACGTTCATACAGCTGACACCCTCCGTAGGTGGGGTGTTTTTGTTGGGGCATACACACCAACATCCACGACAACCGAACCTAGGAACTGCTGCCTCAACTGTACCAGCTCCAGTATCGCTTTTATGAAGGACGAAGGGGTCATATTCCACACTGATCGTATGGCGGGCGCCGGCATTGCTGTGGTGGTGTATTCTTCATCACTTGAGATCCAGCAAACGGTGATGCTTGCCAGTGTGCCGCAGTGGCCTACGACGTCCAATTATGTGCGCATGTGCTCTGGGCCCGGCCACCACATATTGCTTGTGTACGACGTGCCGCACTCGGACACATCGTCAGCATTACGAGGAACGGCAGCTCCGGTGCCATCGACAACCGCGGGAGCGTTGACGGACGACGCAAGCAAAGCTTCTGCTACTGGAATCGAGGTACAAGTACTCAATGGCAAAAAGTTTCCGGAGGTAAAGTGGCGTACGAAACTTCAATTTCCACCATTCGACAACACAACAAGATCGTGTGTGACGTTGCGCAAAGGAAGCGTCATTGACTTTGGCAACCCTGAGACGTGCCTTAACACCACAGGTGGTCACATAACTGTGGAAGTGTGGATAAAAATGCTTGATAAGAACGATGTTTCCGTGTTTTACCAGCATGGTGACCGCAGCACAAGTGGCGAAGTATTTCTCGAGACGGCACGGCTGGAGGGGGCGTGGCGGATTCGTGGTGGCTATCGTCACGACTATCGTGGAATGTGTGTCGTTTCGGCGCCATTCAACCCGGCTTCCGAGTCCCGTTTCGTTCATGTGGCGTTGGTGTTCGACGGGAACTGGCGACTTCATTTTGATGGTGAAGAAGTGTCGCGTACCAAACAGTGCCTCCAGGTGGCACTTGAAAACCCCCGGCAGCGATGGACAGCCGGCAATGACTGCGTTTGCCAGTTGGCGGGGCTGCGGGTATGGAAGGGGGGGCGGACATTTCGCGAGATTGCCCGTGATTCCTCCCGTGTCCTTGGTGGAGATGAGCCTGGTCTGGTGTGCCAATACTTATTCAACGAGCACAACGGAAACGTCGTCTACAACCATGTGAGGGGCGAAGCGGCTGCGGGCCGTCACGCCATCGTCCGGGGGGCATTTTCTCGCACTGTGTGCAACGATCATCCACTTCTCGCTTCTGCACACAGCGAGCCGGCACTCGGGACCTCGACGGTGCGTGTCACAGCCCCAACGTACGACCTACCTAAACTAGAGCATGCTCATGTTTTCTATGACGGTGTACATCTTGGTATATTAGAACAGAAGGAGCGAGCATTTCATGGTTTTGCTGAGATGAAATGTCTCCACCAGGCAGTGTTTTTTGACATTGAAACTGGTCGCGGAGTGTATGGGAGTTTCATGCTTCGACATCGCTACAAGCTAGGTCTCCTCGGGTGCGATGAAAATGGCCGTTACTGGGAGTTATTTCAGGCAGGGGGGCAACCAAACGTTTCTTTGTTTGGTCAGCAGCAGCAGCAGCAGGCGCAGTTACCTGCAACCGTTTCAGCAGGTACACTCTCCGTCTCCCCGAGCGCAGTGCTGGAAGAGGACCACATCGCGTGGCACGACAACTTGGAATTTTTATCCTTCACTAGCTCAGTTAAGTCCGAAACACCGGGCGATGCCCCGAAGGGATCCATTTATGGGGACATGGGTACCAGCTCACCAACCGACAATGACACCAATACCCAGCATATGAGCTTTGGTGCATTGGCGATTTGGTTGTTGAACCTCCTTTCTTCGTTCTCGGAATCAAACGACACTGCGTCCACCAATTCCCTGTTTAGTCCACTACTTGACGATGTGAGTGTTCGTTGTGTGCAGGAGATACGGCAGTTGCTGCACGAACACTGTCGCCCAGTGAAGTCCATCAGCTCGAGGCGTTCCCTGAGTCTTAAGGACAGTACTTCCACCATTGCCATTGGCACTGCCATGCGCATCCTTCTGCGCCTTGTGAGACGGGTGCGTGATTTCAGAATACATCCGGACACGATTGGACTTTCTGAAGCTGCTTCTGTCGGTGATCTCAGAGGTGTTTTTCGTGAACTTAATGCCATCCAGCGCAGGCGTAGTACCGATTGGTCTAAAGCTGGCGATTCCTTTTTGACTACGCCAAGTCAGGCAGCAACGATGGCGAAGGCGGCATTGTCAGTACCGCCAAAAGACATATTCGACGGCATTTCACCAACTTATATACCACATGTTGGATTGGGCTTACTTGGCATTCTTCTTGACATCATAAATGAGTCGGGCTTAAGTTTACCCACAGAGTTGGGTAGCATAGCTTGCATCATCGTAAACGAAGGTGTAACACTTTTCTTCCCCACTGCGGTGGTGCGTGCCAATCTGCTACGTGAAATACTCGGAAAGGAGGAAGACAGCATGACTCGGTCACCGGCTCTGAGTGTGCTTCTTCATGCTATTGTAAGGAGTTTTACTGATGTAACATCTGCGGCGCCCCTTCTTCAGATCACAGAACCCGACAACGGCATTCCGAGGCGAAATGATGGCATCGAACCGAACCGAGGCAAAAATGATGATACCGCGGCAGCCTATGGAAAGCTCGCTGCAGTAAAGAGCACACTTTCAACGTTAGTTGTAGAATGTACGCAGCAGGTAATGCGCCAGGCTCCAAACAATCTGCGTCAGTCCCAACTTTCCCTTCTGTCGACAATGGCTGAGGCAATCGGGGTACTGCAGATGCTGCTTTTTAGTCACTGTGATGAGTTTGGGACAGTGGATGTACACGAAAAGATGAACAAAGGCATTGAAAATATGCATTCGCTCCACGGTGTCGTTGGACTTGGTGCGACGGCAAGAGATTATTACACGGAACTTTTTGATAATGCGGGGCTAATTTTCGAAACATTTGCGCAACGACTTGAGGTGATGTCATTGGGAGAGGAAAAGGAGACATCCGGAAGAGTTTCTTTTGTTCTCGATGTGCTTGGTAACTCCTTCGTTGGAAGCCCACTTCACACAGCTATTACCGCCTTGCCCCTTATGTGCTCTCAGGAGGAATCTGGGTGGCTGCTTGGGAGACTCAACCACTTGTCGCTACGGTATCGCGCACTTCTTTGCTCACTTCGCGCAAGCGTGACAACGGGAACAACACTTGGGTCACACCGTCCACTACATGTCCTCGACACCGCCCTGTCGTTGGCATCTTCGTGGGTTGCATCCTTCATGTCATTAGGACAAATATCGGCACCAACAATACGAGAGGAAAGTGCTTCCCCGTCCCACTCAACTGTCTCGACACCGCCTCACGACAACGCGACTGATGCACCGTCTTGTGAATTATCCACCACCCTGAAGGAAATCTGTGACCACCCTCTGCTTGCTGCTGGAATAAAAAAAGACGACGACAAAAATGATAAAAAAATGGATGTTCTAATGAAGCTTCAACAGCGGCAGGCCGAGTGGCAGTCCATTGCTCGACGGGATGTGGTGCTTGCGTCCAAGACGCCGGTGGAGATTGAAGAAGTGATATCAATGGCTGCAATCGCAGTTGTTCATCTTAGCAGTGCGAGAATAGAGGCTCTCACCATGAACGAATGTATCGAATTGCTTGCAAAGACATTGGTACGCCTGAAAGGACTAAGGAGTGGATTACTGGATAAACGTTCCAAGAGTCCCGGTGACTTTTTAGCTGTCCAACAAAACGCGAAGGAGTGCTGTCATTTCCTGCTGCGTGTGGCAAGAGTATCGGACTCTACAGTGATTCAAATGCCATCCCTCTATCTCGCTCGGACGTACGCGGATCGAGCGCAGGGGGATCCTAAACGGCCTGGCAATGTGAACGTCGACAATTGGAAACGGGCAGTCCTCATTATGCGGATGAAGCGGCTCTACCATCGTGCCCTTGTCTATGGCTGGTCATTGATTCAGATTCCCGCCGCAGTTGCACTTGTGGAACGTATCATTCTCTCCCCCGAAATAAAAGCATCAGACATGCGGGAAGCCTTCGAAGAGAGGGAAAGGGGGGCGCTCAGGCGCTTAAGTGGTCTTCAGCATATGTACCAGCTATTTCAGAATAATGCCCGCCTTGGTTGTAAGGTTGCATCACTTCTTTTCAATGGTCGCGTGGGTGGAGGCCGACATTTTGAGCTTGGCATATCCGCGTCGGGTGATTCCACGCGTTGTAGCTACCGACAAATGATGTATGACATTATTCGGCGACTTTGTGAGATCACACGGCCGATAACAAATCACAAAGGCTTCCCCGAGGCAACCACTGATGGCTCTGCATCACCTGCGTCGTCTCCACGAGGAGTTGTCGAACCGTGTCGATCAGCTACGCTAAGCGAGGTACTCAACAGGCAGTGGCTTCCCAGTGATTTTTGTTTCTTCAGGGAGGTCCGCGTCGTGGAAGTAATGTTCCTTTCGTTCTGTAGCATATTCCAACCAAATGCGTCTGAAACGTTGCGGCATGAACGGGCACTGGAGCTGTCGCACCGGGGAGCCGTTAAGGGGAATCGAACCCACCCGGTGGCTGGCATCGGTGGGAGCAACAACGGCACTACCTTTCCAAGCTCTACCACTGCTATGAGTGGTGGTCGTACGAGCGGGAGCGGTAGACCTCTTGCTGTTGTCGCGCCCGGGGGTGTGGGAGATGAAGGAAATGAACAGACGCTGCAGCGCACACCGAGCGAGTGGGCGTTGCTGGAATCTCTCAATGCCCTCAAGTCATTGGGACTACAGTGTGCTGCTGCGCTGGGTGATGAGAATGCGGCACCGAACGAGGTGCGTGGCTGTGTTAATTTTCTCGACCTCGTTTTTGAGGTGCTCGATGAGGAGTTACGTAAGTGCGCTAACTATGCATCACAGCCGTACCACCATAGTCAAGATCGCGTACTGGAGCACATCGGATTGCTATGTACTCTAATCAGCACGTTTGCCCGAGCGCTTCCGGCTGGCTTTATTTGCACTGAGGTTGTCTGTCCAAAAGCGGCGTTTCTGGCCTTCCGCCTTTGGTTGGTGGCTGATGTAATGGTATTAGCATCCGCAATGAATGTGGGAGCTTGTCCACTGGCGGAGGTATGCGTTCACACCAGTATTTTGCTACTTCGTCACTGCTCGCCCGCTGCTGTCAACCCATTGTTTACCAAAGAGAGTATTATGAGTGTTGTGCGGAAGTTACTACCCGCTGTAACCGCGGATTGTGCAGCTGTAGGCTACTTTTTTTCCTTTGCAATACGTTGTGTCTCTGGGGACAGTAGTACGGGTGGCAGTGGTGCAAGCGGGAGTGCGCTCGGTAATTTCGGTGACATTGGGATAAGCTGTGTGGCTTCGCTACACGCACTTCTCTGCAGTCACCCATGGGATGAGACATTCTCCGCCATGCGTGGGCCTTTCTTGGCTGACCTCGCAGACTCGGCAAATGGCGGAGAGGCCATGCGTCCGAACGGCGTTCGTCTGCTCATGTGGATTTATCTCATCGGGGGGCCTCCGTCTGCTTCGTTAGGTCCTGGCAGGAAGGTTTTCATGTGTGTTGACGAAACGCTAGCAGCAACCGAGGAAGCTTACATCGTCGACTGCAACGCGAAGGCGGGCACAGCGACCGTCTTGCCAATACAGGTGGGCGCATTCACCGAGGAACATGAAGTTCCCCTCGACAACCTCATCAATGCGTCGCAGGATGAGGTTCTACTTCCCCGCTCTGAGGTGTTATTCCAGTTCCTACTTCCAGCCTTGGAACAGTGCTTCTCACCGCGACTTCGGCCACATTCTTCGCCCCTCCCGTGGGCTGTGATCGCCAGCCTGCTGCGCATCACACTCGCCGTCTTGAAAAAGGATCCTTCTGCAAGTTATGTCCTGCTTGAGCGGGGGATCATCGCGCAAGTGGACGATTTCGCGTTCCGGACACCTGCCAAAACCCCGTTACCGTTGCGGTATCTTTACGAGATGTGGCCGTTGCTCCTTCCACAGACAATGAATTGTCAACAGCGGGCATTATTTGATGCTGTCACCTCTTCCTCGAAGGATAATGATGCAAAGGCTCTATCATCCGGCTATGTATATCCGGTACGTACACCATGCCACGATATCCAAGGTCCGCCTTCTGACCCTTCTGCGCACACAGCAAACTCGCTGTTTAGCGTAGCAGCTGCGGCTAGATACTCGGTACTTCCCCGTTTGGATGTTGAATGCAGCAACGCTGACGTGGATGATTACAACGGCAGTGGGAACATGGGGGGTAGTCCGGCCAATATTAGTGGGAGCAGCGTCGGTTGCACTGGTTTACCTCCGCTGTTCTCCCGCCTACAGCAAGCACACTCCTCGCTCTGTCTTACACCCTCTGTTCTGTGCTTCAGTGGAGCCAGGGGCGATCCAGCCGGAACACTCATCATGAAGGGTGTCAGCAAGGATAGCTGCATCCCACCTTGGGCGGACGGTATAACCATTGAGGCGAGTGTCCTTCTGTATGACCGCCTTTTTCCCGAGCTGGGCGAAGCGTTCGTAATCCCAGCTTCCTGGGGCCGCCCACCAATTTCTTTCTCACTGTTTTCCTTGTACGAGAAGAAAGGAGACGGTCGAAGGTCGTTCCTACGAGTGGTGCTGGACGAGGCGCGGATCGATTGTATCATAGAAACGGCAGCAGTATCGGCAGTGGTAATATCTACGAAACTTCTTCAGGAGGATTGGGACCATTGGATTCATTTAGCAGTGGTCATCGATAGCAAAAGCATAACGTTGTACAAAGATGGTGCTGGGGTAGCGGCGGCCCTTCCCAAGCACCTGGGTATATACCTGGAAAATCTGTTTCGTGAAGGAAGCGTAGACCGGCTTGTTATAGGAAATATTAGTTCTGATGGAAAGGGAACTGGTCGGGGGGTCGTGTCAGTGGACGAAACCGACAGTGATGAAGCCAGTAGCAGTGGTGGTGGCAGGAGCTATGGCAAATCATCCAACGGGGTTGTTGTGGCTCTCGACAGTGTGCGGCTGTGGGGATGTGCGCGTTCTATGAAGACGCAGCGATCGGCCGCCGATTTCGTTGCGCGGGAACAGACGCTCCCGGTTTACGGTGTAAACGATGGTTCCAACGTTACCTTTCGCTTTTCAGAGGCCACCGGAAACGAGACTTACGCTGAGAAGTGCGAGGGAGTGGGGGTGCTTAGCGGTAGTGTGCGCTGGGCCCCCTTCCCCGTTTTCTCCAGCAACGTTAACCTAGACAAGGTTCAGCGCACTGGCGTGGCCCCACCTACTGCCCTACCTCTTTTCATTCCACGGCGTGAGTTTGAAAGCTTCTTTGCCACGCTTGACCACTCACTAGCCCTCAGGCTGGGTGGGGAGTACATGCAGAGCATTTGTGCTCATCTCAGTCGGCAGTGTGTTGTTGCCGCCATTCAGCAAGCGATGTCGCCACAGTACCGTGTCGTTCACTTCGAACATTGTCGCACCAAAGGCTGCGGTGATGTTCCGGCTTCTGCCATTGTCGATCCGCGGAACATCATCGCAAGTACCGAGCTGATCAGCCATCTGATCAATTTGCTGCGATATAGTGACACTGGTTACCTTGAAGAAAAGGCGGTATTGGCAGTTTCCCAGTTTGTGAAGGTGTATTTTAGCTCTATGACCTCAGAAAAGCGTCTCTTGAAGGGATTCCGAGAGGCCGCCGTTGCGATCACTAAGGCTCTGCACGATGAAACAGAACCTTTCTGTGTGGAATTGCCGACTGTTTCGTACGTGGCAACAGATGCTAATTTGGTGCCCATTGCTACTATTAACGGACCAGGAGGGGTAGTATCCTTCGATGCGAACAGTCGAGGTATCGAGCAGATGACCCTCTTGCGTGACCGTAAGCAGCGGGTACTCCTTGCAAAGTATCCCGACGCACAAAGTGGTTGGCCGGAGTTAGAGGTGCCTAGCGACAGCCTTTGGTTCTATGCGAAACCAAGCATCGGTACACGGTCTGTTGCACCATCCTTCACAGTTTCAGCACGGTCGCTTAAACCGCAGGTTGCGTGCGCAATTTTTGCTGCACTTCGTGAAGTTCTCTCTTCGGATGCTCGATTCCATTGCGGTCTTGGTTCTTTCTTGAACGCACCATTCATATCACTCTTGACGGTGCGCACAGGGACGACGAAGTGCGCTGCCGTCCCCTCGTGCCGAATCTTTACCTCTGTGTTGGAGTTGTGGCGGGAATTCCCCCAATTCTCCCAACAAGACCAATGTCCATTGAAGATAACCCTAGCCAACCTCAACGCGCCGCTCATGTCGGTTCTACAGCGTGGCCATGCATCAGTTGCATCTTCGCCCATTGGTCGCCACAACGTGAGGGTTCAAAGTGTATTTGAGCTTTTGGTGGCCGCAATTCGGACCGAAGCAGCATGGGATATTTTGACTCATAACCAGCGGACGCAAATCCGGTGGAGGCGCCTTTGCTCGCTGTGGGAACGTTCCATTGGCTTGTGTGCGCCAGCCATAACCATCGGAGTTAATTCCTCCGCCCTGCCTGCTTCCGCCACTACAGCTTTGGGCAATTCCAATCGAAACCACAAAGTTAGCAACGTTAATGCTGGAGAGCGCGGTTTGTCGTCGTCGGAGCATAAGCATGGTTATGTACATCTGGTTTTGTTGCCTTTTTCTGGTTCCACGCTGCAGCATCAACCCAAGGCATCGATATTCCAGCGAGGCAGTGGCGTTTGGAATGCCTTCTGCGACCGGGGTTTCCTCTCGGCACGTAGTAACGTGGGTTTCAAACATGGTCGGTTTTACTTCGAGGTCCGCATTCCTGCTAACGGCGATCCCATATCAGTGGGTGCTGTCACCGAGCGGGCGCAGCAGAACTCGTTTCTCTCACCGCGGGGGCTTGGCCACGACGGCGATTCTTGGGGTTTTGAAAGTGCGCAAATGTGTCGTTTCTATCATGGCTTTCGCCATGAGTTTACCATGCGTACAAAGTGGAAGGGGCTTGATGTCATAGGCATCATGCTAGACCTTGAGACGGACACACTCGCCTGCCTGCACGAGGAACGTCAAGTTAGTGTGTTCGACAATTTCAGAGCATCCTTAGGTGCAGGGGTGCCTCTATCGTTTTTCCCAGCCGTTTCATTTGGAGCGGGAGGCGTAGATGTAAACTTCGGTGCGGCGCCCTTCGTCTACCGCGTTCCAGCTGGATTCGTACCAGTTGACCCATCAAATTACATGGCTTCACCAACGTCAACGCCGTGGATGCTTATTTCGGCGATTGACGTAAGCGAGTGCCTTGCGAGGAGTGGGAAGAAGGGCACCGGGACGGACGCTAGTGATGGTGTCGCCGTTGCCATTAGTTCCTCGAAGGAAACCCGGCAGCTCCCACCCTTTCTAGCAAGAGCTAATGCCTCTGCTGCAACTTATTATGAAGGTCGAAGTGGACCACTGTGTGTGAACCTTCTTCCTTGTGGTCCCAAAAACAAAATGACATCTGTACAGGGAAGTGAGGTACGTGCTGAAGAGGACCCACGGTTCTTTCGGGGTAGCGTTTGTGTCCGCTCTGGACGCTGGTACTATGAGGTTGGCCTCCGTGGCGACGCATTAATAAGTGTCGGTTGGGCAACGTCTACCACTGCAACTGATTGGTCGCGATCAAGGGGGTTGGGCGACGATGCTGAATCATGGGTGCTCGAAGGAAACCGAGCGACGGCAAGGCACAACAAGCACACGCGAAGTGTTGGCGGCCAGTTGTGGAAACATGGCGATATCGTTGGATGCTTGTTGGACTGCGAAGCCGGTACGATTGCGTACACACTGAATGGCGTCCCACTACAGGAAGCGCAAAACACTGATGGTGAAGGTATTCTCTTTCGCTCAGTGAATCATGCAAACGGCCTAATGCCGGTCATTGGTGTTGACCCTAAAAATACCGCGGTCGTCTGCTTCTGCGAGGAAGAACTATCGCACCTTCCGAAAAGGTGTCGGGCACTTGGCACAACGAGCCCCCTAAGAAAGGCAGTGGAAAATCACTTTTGTGGAGTAGATACAAGTGGGGTGGCGGAAAGGGGCGTCAGTGGTGTTTGTAGTACCCAATTCTCTCCCTCGCTGGCGCGACGTCTGCTACTGACCCTTTCGTCTTTGACGGAACTAAACTTTCACAATGGCGCAGCTTATTGCTTGGAAGATACCCTCACGAAGACTGACAAAGCCGTACTATGTGATAAGTTTCTGGGTCACAAAAACGCCATGCAGCTCCTTGTCACGTTACAAAACCTCACGAGCTTGGCCGAAGCGGTGATCCCGTATGCAGGCGTCCCGAGCATTCCTATGGAATGCGATGTGCTTCTGTCTGGTCCCATCCGTAGGGCGTTGGATCACCTTCATGACTACATGCTTCCTGCTGTTGGCTTGCGTTTCCTCCATGGCTTTTTCTCCCAGACTAGCAGCGCTGGTGAAAATCTCAAACTTACGCTCAATAGGCGGAAGGCGTTGTCGCTGGTGAAGGACACAACTGCCACGCTTCCTGAGCGCCTCAGCGGAAGCATTTTTGGTCAGGTTTACCAACTGTTACACGACAAGAATGTTTCCCTTTTCTGTACCAGCCGGAAGCTGTGGTCCGTTAATTTTGTGGGGGAAGGCGCTGATGACATTGGCGGGCCGTACCGTGAAAGCATCACACAGCTGTGTTCCGAGTTGATGGGCCCAAGCCTCCCGCTCTTTATTCCTAGTCCTAACCAAGCCAGCGAAATTGGGGAGTCTCGTGAGGTGTTTGTCGTGAGACCTGAAATGGAGGCCCCTGTGCGGCTAAATATGTACCACTTCTTCGGTCGTTTTCTCGGCGGTTGTCTCCGTAGCTCAGAGCCGGTTCCGATTTACCTCTCCAGCCGCGTGTGGAAGACAATACTCGGTGCGCCAGTGGGCGTAAGTGACTTGGGGAGGGTAGATGTGGCAACAGTGCAGTCGTATCGATACATTCAACAACTTAGCTCATTGGGTGGCGGTGAAGCGGGCGCTACAGATGGAGAGGTTGAAGAACTGTGTCCCGGAGGATTTACTGTTGTGGACGATATTGGGGTGGAGCGAGAGCTCTTTCCAGGAGGAAGCGCCATATCCGTCGGCCGTCACAATGTTGATCTTTTTCTCGAGCTTGCCATGGACTACAGACTGCACGTAATGGGTGAAGCGCAGATTAAGGCAATCGCAGATGGATTTCATCAGGTGGTCCCCGTGTCTGCGGTATCGTTACTGAAGTGGTATGAACTGGAGCGCATGGTTTGCGGTCTGCCAGACTATGATGCAGATGAGCTGCTTGATGCAGCACGATATGAAGATCTAAATCCGGACAGCGTTATTGTGCAGTACCTTCGCCAAGTGCTGCGTCAGTTCTCTCGCCATGAGCGTGCATTGTTCATGCGGTTTGTGAGTGGGAGGGAACGACTTCCTTCCGGAGTGCGGCTTAAGGTAATGCTTGACACCTCTGCACAGCAGACGAGAGATGAGCGTGGTAACAACGCCTCAGGTGCCGACAACGCGGAGAACTCCAACATGGGTGGCGATACATTTGATGACAGCAGACTCCCACATGCCTCCACATGTTTCTACTGGTTATCGCTGCCGCGGTACAGTTCAGTGGAGGTGATGCGGGAGAGGTTGCTCTTTGCGATTCAACACTGCCTTGACATTGATGCTGACTTCATGGTGCGTGATACCGGTAGTATGGAGGATGAGGGGGAACCCATGTTGGCTGTAATTGTGGAGGACGACGACGAGTTTGAGGATTTTTCACATCTTCGGTAGGACTGCAGGCAGCAGGGAAACTTGTTTCTGGAGGGATACCCTTGCTGAGAGTGTCGAAGTGATGTTTGTGTTTGGGAGAATGTATGTCGGTGGTGAGTGTTACCGCGGACTGTTGTAATATTTGTTCGTTTGGTGTCGGGAAGGTGGCCCCGTATGGGCTAGAACAAGAGGGATTTTTGCGAAGCTCAATGCACCGTTCTTGGGAATCAGCCATTCTGCCCCGTGTTTGTCATTTGCCGTACCTACCCTGGCATGTTATTTCACTCTGTCATATGTCTCTCCTCTTTCGTGTGGGTGCGTCCACATACGCTCCAATTCCCTACAGAAAGGGTGTGTGAAGAAAATCAAGTAAAAAAAGGAGGAAAACACAGCAAACCCCCTCATTTTCACACACATACACACACAGAAAAAAGTGAGTAGTAATTATTGTATTTAATAGAAATAAATCCTGAGCGTTGTGATGGAGGGAAGAGGGGGAGAAGACCCCTATATGCCTCCCCTAAGAAGGCGCCCGGGAACGCGACGGGACTACCAGCCGCTCTACGCGTCGGACGCATCGCGTGGTCCGCGGTCCAGGCCGAACACGGCAAGATGTCATAGTCAACGTCCGGCTCCCCCGTCTGTACGCTGGCGCTCTCCGGACCACCTTAATACCAGCTACAGAGAAACTGACACATCGTCAATAATGCGTGCCACACCGAGAACTGGTCGGACACACGTTGCGGAGGAGCGGATGTCTAGGCACCAACAAAGGCGGTGCCAATCAGCAACACCTCCCGTGACGAGATCGGTGCTCTCCTGGGATCTGCAGGTACTTGACGGCGTTGAGTTAGGTTTCTCGGACCCAGGGTCATTGAGACTATTGGAGCTGCAGGTGCCTTGTTCCACAACCGCAAATTTATTCGGCACCCACGAGCGGAGTAAGACGTTCATTCCTGGCGATCCAGTTGGGTTGAAGTTGCGTCGCGACGCCATGAGCATCCACCCTTCGCGCCCTCGGGACCTTTGTTTCCTATCACCGGCTGCTGCGAAACGAAACAACATACCGCTTTCCCTCGGGAACATCGGCGATGGAACGATCGCCACGATACCGTACTACCGTGTGAGTCGTATATCACGTTGCAGGTTCGCCTCCACTGACCGGCGAATCGTAGTACGTTTGACAGGTACCACTGGCCTTGTCCTTACCCTTGCTTTCACTGATAAAGCACTCTACACCACTGCCATGAAAGTTATCACTGGCTATTGCAGCAATTGTGACCGGAGGCCCGACGGGGTCAGATGTTCCTCCCCTGCTCGAAATATGTCACACCCGGAGGGTGAAGGAAGGTACGTTTGTTTCGCTGAGCCGGAGGTGCGGACATTGCGTTCAAGCCGCGCCAACGGCTATACATATTAGTTCTGTAGGGCATGATGGATCCGCAGCCGTCGTTGGGGTTGTGAGGCAGGATTGCACCTGCTATTCTCATTGGTGGTGGTGGTTCCTTGTTTTTATTGTGAAGTGCTGAACGTAGGATCCTTTCTTTATGTTTTAGTTGTGTTTGTGGCGTTACGCGATGCCGAAGTGGCCAAAAGGTAATTCACATGTATTAATACAGACTTTGCAAATATTTATATATATATATATATAAGTGTGTACCTTGTCTCCTCGCCCTATTTATTTGTTTCGAATTCTTTTACTTTTCCTAACTGTTCTTTCTGTTGCGCGCTGCGCAGGGAGAATGAAGAAAGAGGGAGGAGAGAGCAAGAAAAAAAGTGAAAAAGCGGCGGTCCCTACGATAGGGGCTAGGCACCGCGTCTTTCGACCGCTCTCTCCCCTTTACCGATCTGTTGTTTGCTTAATTCGTTTGTTTTGTTTTTTTGCCTTGATGACGGGTCCTCACGGAGGCGGAGGACACCTTTTTATTATGGGCGCGCTCGCTAAGGTGGCCATGGTTTGGTTACTGTCGATAGTGTGTGTGTGTTTGTGGTTTTGTGTCTGTTGTAGTAGTCACTCACATTAACAGCACTCCAAGGGCAGCGAAAAGCCGGCGAAAAGGACAGAATGGAAACATGGACACATATATATCCATGGAAACAAGCAAACATTCTTCCCCTAAGCAACTTTCATGTATGTATTATACCCACGTGTAAGTGCTCATCCCACTCCTTGCGATTGACGGTAGGTGTGCATGCAGTTGCACTTACACATTACGTGATGGGGGAAGCTAGCAATGCCCTTCATAGTTTATTGTCTCCTTCCCTTTGTTCATTTTTGTTTTCTTTTCATACCTTTCCACGTTTGATATTTCTGTGGTACTCCAGAGCCTAGCCTTCTCTGCTGCTTTGGTGCATCGGTGGAAACAAGGTTGGGGTTAGGGTCTTGGTGGTAACATCTTCCACCGGCCTTGTTATGTATGTGTGCGGTGCAGGGGAGCTAGCTCTGCCACGGGCCCGCATGGTTGTATCCTGTTATCCGTATTTCGCGTTCCTTTATATTTTCCCTCATCGTGATGATGCCCATCGGTTATTCAAACCCAAATTGCGGTGCGGGAGCCGTATGTGTCCCGCTTTCAACTTTTGAGTCGCAGCTTTCGACTTTGACTTTACGTCAATGCGCTCCTTCATGAATCCTTCCACTTGTCTTCTCTTCTCTTCATTCCTTCCTTCCGTACATGCATGTATGTGCGTACACGTGTATAAATATATGTGTGACCGTGGATGTATCATCTTTCTAGTCGGCAGGCGAAGCGGATATGAACAAGGCGGGTGTGTATTCTCTCCGCACTGACCCTTCCCTACAGGATTACTACGACGCCTGCGCAGAGGGAAGTGGAGATGAGGGTAATGGCAGCGGGGATGAAAGTGATCAGGATTCTGGGAACTATTGGCGCTCCACGCGGCGCTCGCCGCTTCGTGGCAAAGCCCGGCTAAGGCTTTACCAGCGTGATTCCGTCCAGAAACTGCTGCGCGATCAGGGCTATTTCGCGAGTCGGGGCCCCGAAGCGGAAGCCGCAGCCTCTCTTCTCTCTAGGCCTCTGGTTTTTGCCGGTGGGAGCCACGAGGCAAACATGTCGTGCTCAAGACAGCTGCTTCCGCCATGCACAAGCAATGACAGTTACGTTCCCACAACGGAAGAGCGACTCATTTTTGATGCACTGTGTGCGCTGCGCCAATCGCCCAGTACAAGCTTTGCTGCGTCAGCAGGCCCCGAGGGAGCCAGTAATCTTGATCGCCCGGCCGTCTGGGCGCTACGGAGGGATGTAATGCATACTGCGTCATTGAGGGGAATCTCTCTTAGCGTCCGTTCACTCGTGGATACGATACTCACTGGTTCCAATGAGGTGGCACGGGCCGAGTGGCAACTTCAGTCTATTTCAACATCCCTCTCCAAAGAAGATCTGAATACAATGGAAGATGCTTTCACCGACTATTCCGTAACTACCAGTGGGGATGAGGCATTAATGTTGGCGTCACACCTCGTCCTCCGTCGGCTCTGCGGCATTGTTCGAAGTATCATGCGGGATGTTTCGATGTTGGCGCTGGGTTTCCTGGAAGATGAAGAGAGACAGCAGAGGCAAACTAACTCCTCAAGCTTCACGTACCATAGGAGGATGGAAATAGAAAAAGGCGTTGAAGAGGTACTTCTTCCTCTGCGGCGGTGCATTCACATAATAGACTGCGCTTGCAAGCTGGAGGAGCGTGCAGAAAGCGAAACGGGCGAAGAAGATGACATAGACTCTATCGATCGTGCTTCAGGGTTGATGGACTACCTTATTGTTCGGATGAGTGCGCTTCAGGACAGTAGCACGATGGATTTATACCGGTTCTACATGGTGCTTTTGATGTTCTTCAGTTGGCCGTACGTGCAGCTCATAACGTCTGCTATTTTTGGTTTCGTGACGAAGATCGATTCGGACATGTGGAGGTCGCGTGTGCCGCGTATCTTCCGCCTCTCTTTTTCCCATATCCGTGTGGGGGAGGACCCCCGACGGGGTCAGAAGGCAGCCATCCTCCCAACGGATATACTTTCTCACGTCTTTTTGTGCGTTGGACATGCTCGACCGGAGGGGCGGCGGTGGTCTGGACGCGATGAGGGAGAGGGTGGGCACCAGCGGCAGAGGCAGTCGTTAAGCCGAGCCGAGAGGCGGGCCGCATATGGGTCAATGATGTCGTCGCGTAGCTTCATTCTTCATAGCTTTGTTGCCTTCGCTCGGCAAAGAGCGCTCAAGGGGTGGCGGCGCAAGCGAATGGCGGACCATCACGCCATCTCTGGTTGTGTAGAGCAAGACGAGTGGGAGTTGTGTCGGTTTGGGCGCCTCGGATCTTCTGTTGAAGGTGGCGCCACAGATGCGTTGCCGCTAGCGTTGTGTACTTGTCATACAAGTGCGTCCACTCCCGTTGGGGTTGGGGCAACAAAATGGGGGCTTTGCGTAGAAAACTACAAAACTCATCACAACATTGCACTCACCGATGGTGACAGACAGGAAAAAAGCGCGACTGGGGGGCGCTCGGACCTGTGGCTGCACCCGTTTATCCCGGCTGCTAGATGGGTGACAGTAAGTCTGCTTGTCCCCATCGCGCAAGTTGTGCAGCGGTTGCAAGAACGAGGACTGACCGACTTGTTGTCGGTTGCTGTCGTGTCTCCCTGTGTTAATAGCAGCGATACCGCTGACTTCGACGACCGCAATGAAACGGACGATGGGGCTCATATGGTCGAAGAGGGCAGTAGTATGGGGGAATTTCCCTCTTTGAAGTCAATAAACGCTTTGCAAGTGTACAGCAGCGTCTCCGACCCGAGTGAAAGCCGTGCAAGTTTTCGCGACTACATGTCGTTGTTCATTGATATTGCGCTGTGTCGTGACACAGAGCGCATTGTGCACAAATTTCTGTATCGTCTTTTCACAGAGTCGCATTGGTGGTACCGTTGCGGTGAAACGGAATACGCGTGCAGTGGGACCGCGTCTAGCTTCATTTCAAACACCTTCGCGGAGGCGATTAAAGAACATCCTCTCGGGCAGTTTGTTCGCCTCTCCGTCGCACCCAAGTTAGAGGTTGTAGATGAGAATGACAGTGGGAGCACCCGTGTTGATTGTCAGTCAGAAATGCTCCGCACTTTCGCCGCGTTTGAGCTCGTCTTTACTCTCCCGCCCGATGTTGATCTTATACTTGTCCCCCGATATCTCTCAGTTGAGTGGGATGAGAGTGGAGATGTGCGGGAGACTTACACCTCCTATTTTTGGAAGCGGCGGCAATGCAGCGAGGAGCGAACAGGGCAACCAGCGGAATTGACGGATGCAACAGAGCAGCGGGCGCGAGATAGCTGGAGTTACTGTTTTGGTTACCTGTGTTCGCTTTACTACGCCCAAATATCACTTCGAGAGCAGAGGAAGCGACTGCAGCGGCAGGACGTTGACGAATACAACAGCGCAGCAGCGCCAGGTGAGGCACTATTCGGGCAACGTCATCGTGCTGTACGCGTTATTAGGGGCCTTGGTAGTGCCTACTTCGAGCTTTCATTTGCAGTTGATTGCCTTCTTAGTTTCAATAAAAACGTGGTAACTGTTGTGGCGTGCGAAATGGAGAAACTGACGAGAGTGGGGTCCGCCAGTTCTTGTATAACCCTGTGCCAGAGCCTTGACGCCTTGCTCCTTCGACTGCTCATTGTCTGCTTTCCGGAAGGAGCCAGCTCAAGTCTCGCGGGCGCATCAGCTGCCAAAACTTCCATTACTAACTCTGTTACTGCTCTGCTAGTAATTGCTTTGGACCCAGCAAGCCTTCCGGTTAGACGGGTGATGTCGTGCACACGCAGCGCCGTCGAAGCCCTTGTGGCGGTTGTACGGACGCTTCCAGCATCATCGGCGGTCCGAAAGCACGTCAAGCCGCTGTTGGTACTTCTCACTTTCAACCGATTTTACGGTGAGTAGTCTCTGCTGTATATTTCTTGTCTGTGTAGACAGGCGGGTTACTGTGCCGATATAACTCTTGCCGTCACAGAGCCCTTATCCCGGCGGAAAGCGTTGCCGGGCAGCGGCAACTGTGCGTATCCCGCACTGGTGGGAAGATACAAACGATATTACTGCAATAAATTTCTTTGTGTTTGCATTTGCCGGTAGTTGTTGCACTCGCCAATTCGTTGGTGATTGTTACTTCATCACCTCCCTGTCTTCTTCTCACATCTATTATTCCCCTCCAAGTGTGCTCCGTCCGCACGCAACCCAATTGAGGCCAAGGAGTGCGCTCAAGTACTGTCCAGTCATGGTGCATAACACCTCCACTGCGCCTGATCCAGGGAATAAGGAAGATGACAACGAGGACTTCCTCGCAGTGGAAGAAGGGGAAATGATGGAAGAGGAGGGTGAAGAAGAAATGAGTGAAGAAGAGGTGGGTGGCTTAAGCTGCGTCGGCGCCCTTGTCAGCAGTTGTGGGGATGAAACTGTGCTTTTACGCAACGACGTGTCAGAGTTTACCCCTGCAGAACTAGAGGAGTTGGGACGCATGGAATTTGCTGATGACGATTATTACGGGAATATCCAAATGAATCGGGAGGTTGACGCAAAAGGGGGTGATGGCTCTAGTGACGACAATGACAGTCCACAAGTTGGCAGTCATATCCACGGTACCCGTAGTCTCGTCAGCAGCAGTGGAAGGGTCTCCGCGATGCACAGTGCTCTTCGCCCCAAAACAGAGGCTGGCGGCTGTGCTTACAAGCAATGTACGTTGACGCAGCTTCTCCCTGCCCGGGGGCGTGTGGGTGGAACTGATGCCATAGTAGATGCAGTGTTGCAGCAGCAGCAGTTGCAAGTGGCCGATCGCGGTCTACGTGACACGTTACCCATTGAATGCTTCCTCAATCTCACGCATCTGTACATGCAGCACAATGAGGTTGAGTCACTCGAAGGTCTTGTGCTACTTGTTCAGTTGCGTGTTCTCGTCGCTCACCACAACGCTGTCACGTCATTACGTCCCATCGCTGTGCTTCCTGCTTTGAGCTTCATTGATGCCCGAAGCAACAAAATCGAGGATGTAAACCCCATGGAAGATTTACCTTGTGACTCACTGAAGTACTTGGCCTTACTCGACAACCCATGCTGTAGTGGGGATCGCTCGGTAGATCGCGAGCAGATTATGAAGGCTTGCCCGAAGTTGGCAATGCTTGATGACGTGCCACGGGACCCGTCGGCCGAAAAGGTGACTGACAGCGAAGAGGAAGAGAATAGCGATGAAGAAGATGGGTGCAAAAGATGGCACGCAGTCAGTGAGACTCCAACCGGCTGTAGCAAGGGCGTTTCCTCGCGCATCCACTTATATCGGTCTCTGAAGATGTGTGAACCGCTGCCCGTGTCAGTGCCGTCCTTGGAACCCATACCAGTCACCTCACAAGACATCGACACAAACAGAGTGACAACTACCACAGACCGACTCTGTGAGCAACTTAGGCATCGCTCTAGCGCCATACGCCGCATGGCGGGACACCATGCATTAGGTCAGACAGAGGTCAGCGACCCTGTGTGGGATTTTGGGAATCATGTTGAAAATGACGGTGATTCCGAACACCACAGTAACGGGAGGGGGAGACTGGATTCACCAGAATCCACCCTGTCATTAACGTTGCCGCCAGAGTTGGAACAGGAGCGGGCGACAAAGGCTCGTCTTTATGATGATATTCGCTTTGCTCTGCAGGCGGATGACAGGCGGCTCCGGCAGCTCGCGGGGGTTGTTTGGGACGACGTGGACAAAGTGTTGTCAACAAGGCAGGCACTGGTGGGCCACCGACGCCATCGAATGCACACGGCGCATCAGCAGCCATCCGATGCGTATGCAAAGAGCCTTGAGATACTCAAGCACGAAAATCGTGTAGCCAACTTGGACAAGTATAGGAAGCAAGAGAATGCCAATGCACCGCAGTAGTCGATTACCACTCGTTCAATCTCCCGCTTCCTTCCATTCCATAGAAGCAAGTGTATATTTGTTACTCGGCATATGCGATATATATGTACATGTATCCGCACTGGCCGTACCCTGTTGTGCAATTAAATATACTTGAAGCCTCTCATTGGGATGGTTTCCAGTACTGTTTTTCTCACTCTTACTAATATTGCCATTATTTGCATCGACTTGATAATCCTTGATTTTCTTTGTGGGTATCGGTATCTGTTTCCTGTGGTTCTTTGTGTGTGTGTGTGTGTGTGTGTGCTTTACCCTTAGCTTCCCTCATCTGTTTACTTGAATTTCATTTTTCTTTTCTTTTGCTGTTGAAAACGTTCCGGTTTGACTCTCAATGTGCTGAAACAGTACAAAGTGTGACTTGAGTCGATTCCCCACGCGCGAGAACCCGTGTCCACATAAGATTTTGACGTATTGCAAGCGCGCTGCGGTTGGCCCGGAACCTCCAACACCACTGCGGGGACTTGGTGTAAAAAAAACGAAGGGAGGGTGAAGCATACCCTCGTACTCAAGTAAATGAAACCGGAAGGTGCAAAAGGAGCGGTGGTTAGTGACGACGTGGGCGGTGACTCCGCCAACTTGGCCTACTGTTCTGATCGCATCACACTCTTAAGCCGAGCGGACATTGAAGCTTTCACTTGTTGTAGTAACGGTGCAGGTGGTGGTGGCGCGTCTAATTCAGAGAATCATAACGGTGGTTGTGGGGGACTTGCATCAGAGGCTCAATCAGTGGAGCCCTGCAGCACTTTAGACACATGCATAGCGGCACTTCCAATGTTCTTGCAATCGGAGGCGCTGGTGCTACGACGACATGAACAGCAATTCAGGCATCACATGAAGGAACTGGTAGAATTGACTGAATGTATAACGTTGCTGTGTGATGGGTCGCTACGGCAACACGCGGCCGCTGTTGCGGGGCAACCTGCAGAGCAGTCGGCAGATGCGCAAAGGGCGGAAAGTGCTGCGTTGCACCGTATGTTGCACAGGGCGGAGGAATTGGAACGCTACGTGCGCGCCGCAGCTGTGGAGCGGTTGCGCAGTGCGCAACGGATGGTGCTAGCGGCTAGCACGACGAAGCGGAGGGAGAAGGTTGGGCGAAAGTCGGTGGTACGACCCCCGAAAGCAACGAAGTAGTGCTGCACAAGCCCAAGACAGTGAATTATATCCACGCATCGAGATGTGAAGTGGTAGTCGTAGCAGTGCAGCACGGGTTTTTCGTGTCGCGTGCTCCTTGGTATTCACTTACGAAATTGCGGAGTGTACATGTGTATTTGCTGTGGATGCGGAGTGGTACGTTTCTAAAGGCCCTTTTCTCTGTTGATGCTCTAGTTACGTTAAAACGGGAGCGTGTACGCCTTCACCGGTGCACCAGGAGTGCTAGTCCCTCAATTTTCTACTTCATTTCTTCCCCACACCCCTGTGACCATTCTCTTTGCCAGTGTTATTGTTTAGTCCTTCACTCTCAGCAGGTTCCGTTATACAAGGTTAAGGGTAAGACTAACTTTCGTTCGCATTGTGGTTTATTGAGACAAGGGGGAATATACAGCGAACACACGTGCCAGTTTCGTTGCTGTGTCCTATTATTTTCATTTTTCTCCACTATATTCTTCCTTGCTTATTGGCTCCGGTTTGTACTTCTAACGAGTGAAGAAAGAAGAGGGGGGGAGGTTACCAGGAAGGTGGCTTCGTTGTTTTTCCCCTTCGTTAAGTTTCTGTTGGGGGAAGGGCTGCACACCTCATCCGTTAATGTGGGAGGGGGAAAGAAGGTTGTGAGGTGGGAAAGTAAAATGCTTGAACCCTTAACGAAAAAAGAAGGGAAATACGCTGGCGTGCACCTCTCTCCCCCTTATTTCATCTTTTTCCATCCAATCATTTCCTAGGACCAACTCGAATTGAAAGCATCCGAGGACAGATAGAAAAGAGGAAGGAGGCAAAAGAATTCGTGGCTTAGTTTGAAATATGGTGTATGAGTTTGTGCTTGAGCATCAACCCGAAGCTGTGGGTACGGCGGTTCTTAACGTAATTCCGAAGGTGCGCCAGCCGCCCAAGAAGTCAGATGGTGACGTGCAGGAATATGCCCTTGCGCGCACCCAACTGCCAAACCAATGCGCTGATGGCGGGGCTCAGTGGACAGGAGTAGAACCGGGTCCTTCTATCACTTTTCTGCCACAGCATATTCCGAACATACATTTCCAAGAGCGGCAACAGCAGAAGCAGCCATCGTTGCGCGTTGGTGGCGTCGCTGTCTGCGCTGACGTGGGCCAGGAAGGGCTTGGCAGCAACGCGAACCCAGTCATGCACGGCAACTTCGGCACAAAATCGCCGATTGGAGGCCCGCCGAAAACCACTACTCTGCGGAAGACACGGACGAATAAGCCATACACCAGCCTTGTTCCGTTCTCCCCTGAGGAGGAGGAGCAAGAGGGGAAATACCGGAGGGATTTTGGACACGTTCGACCTAGTGAACAAGAGCTGATGAAGGGGCAACAGCAGTGCTTTTTGGGTCTTTATCAACGCCAAAAGGAACAAAGAGGTTCGCCAAATTGGAACCAGCAGGTTCAAGTGCTTAGTAGTGTGAAACAAGCACCTCAGTCGGATTACAAAATACAGGTGGGCAGTAACAGTTGTTCCAACATTACCGCTCTGTCTTCGGTACCAAGTGAGTGCTCTCCTGTACCGAAACCGCAAGTGCTGCAACAACAGATGAGTCCACCTCCGTATTTTGGTCCACAGGAGGACCTGCATGGTTGGCTTCCTGGAGATGGTATGCGGAGTAACCACAGCGGCCACATACCAAGTGGGTCCATGCAAATGAAGTCACGGTGTCGTGGTGGTGTGAACGTTGTAGGCAACGCTTTGAACCCTCAGGAGTACGGCAGGAGCATGTCCACAAACTCTGGTCCGCAGCCGCTGGTAGGGGTGGTGCCCAATCAACGTCAAGAACAACAACAGTTGCAGTGGTGTGAGTGGCAAGGGGCACCCGGACCGCATGCAGTGGTTCCTTCTGAGTCAGTGATGCCACCGCAGGCAATCAACTCCGCGATGCCACAACATGTACCCGCCTATTATCCTCCACCAGGTGACGGCGGTTTCTCCGCTTTCCCCCAGGGCAATCGGACGCCTCAACACAGCGACCCGTCGTGTATGTCCATGAGTCCCACACCAGCGTGTGGGCCGTTTCTACAAGACCGCTGGGCCCATCCACGAGTCGTGAACGAACCACAAGTGCAGTGGCAACCTGCACCCATGCCTTACCCTCTTCCGCCGTCATACAACAGTGAGGGTAGTCGGCCATCAAGCCTCTCTGTCTCGGTAGAGCCGTCTGCATACAACATGGAATACCATGACAACCAAAGGCATATTATGCATCATCCAAACTCACAATGGGGTGGGGGTTGTGACGGGCCGAGGTTAACAGCAGCAACGCCCGGCTATCCATCACGTCGTGGGGGGCATGACGTGATGCAATGCCCTCAGTTTGTGCCACCACGTGGACCTGTCGCCCAATGGGTGATGGAAAGGACTATCGGACAGGACATGCATCCGTCTTAGATCCCACAGCTACAGCAGTGGCTCCGGCGCTGAAGGGACATCTGAAAGGGTGTGGTGTCGAAACACGTCGCGGGATCTTTTCAGACGACCCATTGAGTGAGGGGAAAGGGGGGAAAAGAATGGAAGAAGGTTAGCAGATGGAATGAACGAATGGGTCGTGTCAGGCATAGTGTGGGCGATGGAGTTGTCATGCTTTTATCGGTCGTTGGTGGTTAATATAGCAAATGTTATGGTGCGGCCAATTGCTAGAAGGGGAATCGAACAGGCAACAAGTATTGTCTGTGCTCCGTTTAGCCCACTTGTGGACAGCAGTAGTAGGGTTATATTTACCATGCAGGGCTCTGCATATTTCGCGTTGCCAGTATGGAAAAAAAAAAAGTGATGAGTAAACGGAAGGTGGAGGAACTTCCTTAACGAACCGAAGGGGAACGGTAGTTGCTAGACATCACGTGAACCAGAGATTTGTTCTCGCCGTACACTAAACAAGGCGTTATGTAGAAATGAAAAATATATATATATAAGCGAAGCCCAGGGGAGAGGAAACCTGGGAAGGGGGAGTTGATAAAGTCGGAAAGCGAAGGGGCCTCATATCTTTCTAGTGGCGCGTTTCCACATCGCATGGAGTTGTCCTTTTATCTCCATTTAACTTGCTCTCTTTTTGTTTCTTTTATCTCGGTTTTATTGGCCCTCTTCATTTCGCTTTGCCCTTCTTTATCTTCTGCTTCCCGTTACTTTTCCCTCCTCCTTACTACCGGGTGCAACGATTCCTCTCTCTCCACTCGTTTTTTTCTCTTTTTATACGTTGTTATTTTTCGAACCTCGTTTGTTATTCCTTTTGTTTTTTTTTGTTTCTTTATCTTTGGGTGCGTGCGTGAGTTTGCTGTCTGTTAATTTGTTTACTTCCAGTATATATATATATATATACGTATGAAGGTTACTGCGTTTTATTTTAAAAGAAAGTTGTTATTCGGTCCTTTTCGTTTTTACGCTCTTATGTCTTGTGTGCTTATGCTGTCGTTTGTTGTTGATTTTCTTTTTATTGCAATGAGCCTGCTGATATCAATTTTTGACACCATATCCGTGTTGCCAATAAAAATGAAGAGATGAGATGAAAGTAAGGAAGAGCACGGAGAGGCAACAAAACACTTCAGTTTGGATGAGTCAAGCGAAATTACTCGATGTTATTGAGAGAAATAGAAAGTAGAAAGGGAAGAGGACACGGAAGAGGTTCTTTAGTGTTGCTTTTGCTCTACAATCAGTTTCAACTTATTTGTTTCACTCGCTTATCTATTTATTTGTGGTGAAGGGTTGAACAGTGATGACGAGAGAAATATATATATATATATATATATATATATATATTCGAGAAAAGGAAAGGAAAGGAGGTGTGATAAAAAAAAAAAAAGGGAAAGCCGATCACAAACAGGTGCAGTGTCGTTTCTTTCATGTTCCGTTTGTTTTTTTTTCGATGAAAATTATAACGAAAAAAGAATAATAGTAATAGCGTTGTTTGTCTTTTACTTTTATTTCAACTTCGTTGGTTTTGTTTTGTTTTCGTTTCAGTGTTTTTTTTTTTCTGTGCGTGCGTATGCTCAGTTTTTGTTTTTCGTGCATGGGGGTAAAAGAGTGATCAAAGACACGTGAGTTTTTGTTTCCATTTTGTTTTGTTTGTTAAATAAAAGAAAAGAGGGAGAAAACCGGAATGTGGAGCATAACTCAAGTGCGGTCATATGTGTGTGCGTGTATGACTGTATTTAAATAAATAACAAAATGAAAATGAAACAACAACAAGGCGCAAACATGTGAGTATTCTTCCGGAGACGAAATGAAATAAGGAAGATCCAAAACAATACAGAACTCGCTGGTAGCAAGAGGTGCAAGAAAAATAAACACACAAATGCTTACAAGGAGAGGGTCCAGTTTCGCTATATGTATTAGTTGTGTCAATGTTATATTGTGGTTTCGTGTTATTTTTATATATATTAATATATTTTCATGTATTTACTTTTATATATTTTTATTTATCCATATTTTCATACTTTACTTGTATTATATTATATTATATTATCTTATATATACATTTATATATGCGTGTACGTTTGGATATATGTATACATGCTTTACTCGTTCTGTGTGTGTGTCTTTCTTTTTGTGTTTACTTTGGTTTCTTGCTGGTTCATGACTCTGCGGTCTTCACCACAGAAATGTGCCTGCGGTGAGGGGAAATTTATACATATTTTTGTTACTTTGATAAAAACAACAACAAACAACAGCAACACAAAAGAAGAAACGACAAAAGGAGTATATTTTTTTAAAAAAAAAAAAGAAACCGGGGAAAGCAACCGCGCTGTATGTATGATTGGGCTAGAAGCAAGAAAAGATAATGGTAATTTGTATTATTTTAGCCCCTTTATTTTCTTCGACAGGTCGATTCGGTTTTGCGGCGAGTGAAGGCCGAAGGTTTTGGCATCCAGTTGATTGTTTATCTTTTTATCAGGCGTGCACTTTGCCGACACTGTCTGACGCTCATTTTTTTTTTGTTTTTCGTCTTCTTTTACTTGTGTATTTTCCCAATCTCGCATTTGATTCGTATTGTTCTTCTGTATTTCACTTATGTGGCACGACTTGGAAAAATATGAAAAAAAAAAGGAAACAAAAGGGGAATTGTGAGCCGCAGAGAAAATTTACATGTTACTGTTGTTGACGTTGTTTGTTTTGCTCTTGGTGACTTTTTTTGTGTGTGTGTTTGTCACCTCTTTCATCACCGTGACGAGTCTCCCTTCTTTGATGTTTAAAGAGAAGAAAAGGGGAAGGGGAAAAAAATGAAAAAGGAAGAGAAAAAGTAACTTGAAGGAAAAGGGATGCTCTCACGGTTCTTTGCGTTCGTTTATTAGTTGTGTTGAGGTTTACTGGTGTTTGCTTTTTGTCATTCCCCACTCATTCCTTCCTTCTTTTGTTGTCTCGGCCATGTTTCTTTTTTTAAAAAAAAAAACTTCGTTGTGTGCATTTTTAACACTCGTTACCGTTACCGTTACCGTTACCGTCCCTAACATTTTGTTTACCGTTACCCATCACCAGAGTGGGGTTTTCACGAACCATAAATACAATAGCTCCTTCCCCACCATGTCAAAAAAAATGACGGGCAATAAGGAAAGAAAAATGAAAATACAGCGTCGCATCAGTTTACAGGAATCGTAACTGGAAGTAAGGGAATTGAGTATTGTGGAAGAGAAATGGCTGTATTCATGAGACAAACACGTGGTCTCGTACGTGTATGATATGTAAGTGCATTAATATATATATATATATATATGTGATCTGTGAGCGTGTGGGTGGAGGTTGCTCATTGCGTTTGTGTGTAAGATTGGAAAATGAGGGTACTTGAAGTTCTTATCACTCACAAAAAGGGATTTGGATAGCGCTTCGCGCGGTGAAATAAAAAACGATGTATTCATCCCGTGTTCATTGGCATTAAATTCTGCACGAACACGCAGAGCGGCTCTGTTGAGTCAACATTAAGCGTGGCATGCGAATGGGGAAATGTGATATCGCTATTGAAAAATGAATATGCTACCAACGCGTTCGGATGTTGCAATGCAAGTTTTATATTACCCTTTTCCTGCATATCATTTGTAGCCGTCGCCATATCCCTTCTGTTATCCCGTGTTGTTGTTTTTTTTTACTTTTGTCATTCGGCTATAAAAGATGCATGTGGACCAGGCGTAATGTGTTTCCACTGATGTCTCTACGGGACGCAGCGCGTGCCCCTGTTGTTATCTCACCACAGGCAAAAAACGGCGGACCATCGCCCCTCAGTCCCACCGCCAAAGAGGAATGCAAAAAGAGCGATTCAATTGTCTCAATGAATTACACATTGATTCCCGGTATTATGCCTGAAGAAGCTGTAATGATTCTCTCCTGGGCACTGTGCATTGACGACCCTATGGCCGTGTTTGGTAAGGAAGGCATTGAGGCGTTCAGGCAAGTGGAATATTTTTTCGCTGGCACAAGCGGCGGCCGGTTATTTGTTTACCCGCTGGTACCACCGGCAATGCGGCCTTTCCTTCCAAGTGATAACTGGGAGTGGTTGCAGGGTGAAGGAGTGAAGCAGAAACTGTCAGTGCCTTGGAACGCCGGACCACGGCGTTTGTTCCATCAACATCGGTACGATGAGCCGGTAACAGCCATCGCTATTTTGGGGCGGCTGGTTGTATCCTGCAGCACGGACATGTATGTGCACATGAGTCTCTTTCACCCAACACCACATCACATTCTCACTATTCGACATCCCTCCCCGCTGCGGTGTGTATTACTGTGGGAAGGTGCCGTGTTTGCCTCACGGTTGTTAGATTCACAACGAAGAGCACAAGTGGCTTCTGCTGAGTGTTGTGTTGTTTACCTCATCACCGGAGACGATGGCGGGGTGGCCCGGATTTGGCGGTCCAACGTGGAAGCAGGTGAATATTTTCTAGTGGCTGTGTTAGCTGTTGTTACCAGTACATGCTACGTGGGCTTCGCTACACCTTTGCATTACATCGCGCGTGAGGATGCCGATGCCGAACACAGCAACCGCAGACCGACGGCGGAGACAACGCGACAAACGAAAGCAATTTATTCACTTGCCGTCGATGACGACAGAAGGCTCATCGCCGGCGTGGAAGGCGGTGTTGTGGTGTGGTCTCTTGCTGATCTGCCGTACAAACAAAAGGAAAAGGATCATCTGCTGTGCTGGGACGAGGAGCGGATGGTGATGGAACCTCAAGCGACGTCGACGTTGCGTATTCGTGGTCAACGACTGATGAACATGACAGTGTGGGTGAAAAGTGCAGCGTTTACTGAGGAATGCCTTTCTTCCTGCCGTATCGACCAGCGGGGCAGGAGCAGCTACGAGAGAGGGGAAAGCACAAATAACCATGCGGGAGAAAGTGTCATGGGGGATGCGGACGGGTCTCGAAAACCTCCTTTCCATACAGATGCTCGGTGGAGCAGTTGGAAGCCCAAGTACGGGACGCACGTTGCAGGTGGCCTCGATGTAGGCGTGGTAAGTAATGTTGTTTGTATGCCGTCCCTTAACGGTGACAACCTCGATGAGAGGGGCTCTGCAGAATCGCTGCTCCGTGCAGCGTGTGCGCCTATAATATTTCCTTCACTGAAAAACATTGTGCACTTTCCTTTGTGGGTAGTGGAACCTGTATTTGCCCCAATGCGTATTTTATCCCTAACTGGAAGCATCTGCACAGCACTCCTCGTTCTTGTGCCTAGCGGCCGTGTTGTTACCGGTGGTTCGGACGGTGTGGTAACGTTGTGGTTGTGGGATGTCGCAGAAGCAACGTACGTACGGGCCATAGTTTCGGAGAGGCCTCAATCCCACAGCGGTTTGTGCCGATGTCTGACGGCTCTACGTGAACCAGATATTTTTACCTCTTGTGGTTATGAAGACGGTATAATAAAGGAGTGGCACGTGTATGACGAACCGGAGCTGCTTATTCGCCTTGAGCGCAGTTTTGCTCTGCAGTCTGAAAGCTCCGGTAAATCTTCAACTTGGCCTGCCGAGCAGAAGCAGCATCCATTTGGTGTGGGTGTGTCATGTGCTGTCTCCTTTCCGGCTTTCTGTGCCTTGTTTGTTGTCGGTGTTGATGAATGCCACATTAACACATTTGGACTGTTGGAAGTACTGGGGTGTAAGCCGCCCCCCGACTACATCTTCGACGGATACAAAACGGTGCGAGTCGTGCCGTCAAGCCATGATACCCACGGTATTGACAAGTGGGGAAAGTGAGTTGATAGATGGAACCAGAAGGGCTCATGGGGTGCCGACAACAGCGAAGACTGTTGGGCGCGCGTGGGTGCACGGTTCGTGATGGTATGAGGAGGTTTTCGCTAATACTTTGTCACACACCGCTAGTCTACTTATGAGTCACTTGGCGCGGTGCCCACATTCAAAATTACCACGAGGCTCTAATAATAAGGATAATATTGGAAGGTGGGTGTTCCAGCGGCTCCGAGGCCCACCAAATTGCTTTGAGTTTGTTTGTTTTGTTTCGGTGGTAAACTCTATATACCCTCTTTGGTGTTTGGTTTTGTTTTATTTGTGGTCGTTCTTCCAGCTTTCTTTAGGGAATTCTCCCTGTTTCACATATGCGCATAGTGGTATGCATGGCACGCCATCATGATTGTTCGTGAAAACACCGGCATTTTTTATGTTCTCTCATTCCTTCTCCTTAAGAGGGGTCACCCTACTTTCTGCACGCGTGCTTTCCTTTCGTTTTGATGCTATTACGTGTTCTTGTCTTTCGTATTCCTTGATTTTTTTCTTTTTGATTTAATGTTTGTGGATTTACCACAGTGCTTAGGTGGGCGAACAAACTCACACACCTGTAAGGGAGAATATCTCTTCTCCCTTCCCCGTTGGTCTGGTGATATCGCCCGCCATTCTCGTTCATATAAGCATATAGGCAGGGATGCTGTCAGGTGCAGAGGAACTGATCTCTGACCTTTTCCGCCGTACTTCTACCACATCCAACGCAGTCGAATTTATTCTCAGTAGCAACAGTGCGGCGTACCATGATGTTATGCAGCGAATCTGCAACAGTAACCAACCCCAATTAGTTGAAGGTATTCTACGCACTGCACAGTCGCTGCTTCCAACAGAACTCTTCCAAGTATTTGGGAAGTCGGTAGTACCTGTCTTATTGCTCTTTGCTCCTGCCGTACTGCGCAGAGTTGGTGAACTTCTGGCGGCACCAAAAGAAACTCCACTTTCAACATGCGGTGAGTGGGATGCCTTTACTTCTTTTATTACCGGAATTCACTGCAAGCTGCTCGCTTCACCTGAATGTCGCGCCACCAACGTTAGGTCCCTCCCTCCACCACCCGTAGCCGCTCGGCATACACCATCATGGTCGAAAGTGTTCCATGGCGAAGAAAATGTGTCCGAAGGCGTGCCGCCACCTCAACCTTCTACTGATTGTGAAGTTAATGTTACTGCGATTGGAACCGATAATTACGGTTCATTGTTGTGCACGATTGTCTGTGGACTTTCACACCTTCTGGCTTGCGTTGCAACTCCACCGTGTGTCATCGGTGGTCCTGGTTTGACCACATTGTGTAACGAGGTTATGCGGCTGCTATCGTCGACACCGGTTTTTTGCTACGCTTCAAAAGACGCAAACCTGCAAATTGCATGTGTCTCCCTATTGTTGTCTGTGCTGAATGTGGGGAAGGCAGTGCAGGGGTGTGTGGCATCATCATTCATGCCAACTATGCGACGGTGGTTTGATCTGACATTATATTCAGCTAACGCCGTCTGCATCCAGTTGCTGTTTCCTTATATACTGCACGCGAGGGCGCATCGTTAATTTTTTTTTTTTTGCAGGGGGGAGCACAACACGGTTGGTAGAGGACGAGACAAGGAAGAAAGAGGGGGAAACTGCAGATGCTCATTAAATCTTTTTGGATTATCCTCCGACCCGCTTATTGACGCGTGGGATGTAGTGCAGTGTAGTACAAATGCACGTAACAAAACATTGCTGCAGGCCGACTTACTTCCTGCTGGGACTTGATCTGCTGGAAATTGCACCAATGAATTCACACCAGTGCGCATATTACTGCTGTTGGGCACCACCAGTCATTGTCACTGATTTACTGTCCATCCCAAACGTCACATCAAAGTGGTGTAGTGTTCTTGGTTACTCCTTGTATAGTGGTGATTAACTTCAATTGGTGCATACGCACACATAAACACACGCAGGGGCGTGTTACGGCTCTGCACGTGTTGTTTATTTCCTTTTTAAGAAAAAAACCTACCTTGGGATCGGCATTAGTTGGCATGCACCAGTTCTTACCGCATCCGTTATGTTCTACGCGCATCATCTTGCTTTGATTTGTTTTCTTGATTCAGTTAGACTTTACGTCAATTTAACCATACTTCTTACCTCTTAATTGTCTGCGCTAATGCGTACAGAGCGACTGCGGTGTAGAGTGTTTTCTTTTTTTTATTCTTGTTTTCTTCCTCATTCAGAGGAAGCAAAGTGCGGTTACCGTTAGGTGGCTTTGGGAGGAGGAAAAGAATAATTAGGAATCAGCGGGGGTGACTTAACGTTTATAACCCCGCTAAACTAATTCAGTAAAAAAAGGGGGGAAACACGAAACACAAAACGTTAGATCCACAACAGCAATTTTCCTTCGGCACCAAGCAGCATGGGCAAGCAGCGAAATGTTGGGAACATACCTCCCGCAAGTAATAATGTGCGAACATCACTACCGCTGTTATTAGCTGTATTGCTTCCCGTATGCTTTGTGCGTGCGGGTGAGGATACAAACACCTATAAAGCTGATGAGCGGGTGCGAGTGTACGCCGGTCAAATTGGGCCACTTCATAACACATTTGAGACGTATAGCTTCTTCCGCACGCCAGGGTGTCCTCCAGCGTCGTGGAGCCGGAGGTCTTCCACACTCGGTCAAGCACTTACCGGGCGGCAGCTACAGGAAATGGGGGTTAATGTACGGTTTGGTAAAAATGTGACAGGCGGTGTTATGTGCACCTTCACACCGAAACAAGCAGACATCAAGCGTTGGCGCAAAATGATTCAAAAGAAATACGTCTATGAGCTATACGTGGATGAGTTGCCCATATGGGTGCTGCTTGGTGAGGTGACTCCGGCGGGCCCTGTGATTTATCTTCATCGTAGGTTTCATATTGAGACTAACAAGAATCAGATCGTTCACGTTACGCTGGAGGCAGAGCAAGGGACAGTGTTAACGCAGGGGCGCGACTACACTTTCACATATTCTGTCATCTTTACGGAATCCCAACTATCGTTTGAGGATCGCTTCAAGAAATATGTGGACCAGAAACTATTCGAACCGCGGTTTAGGTGGATTTCGGTTATAAACTCGGTGATCCTCGCTTTGCTACTTTCCATAATTAACATATTTATCGTCTCACGCGCCATCCACGCTGACTTGAAGGGCGACGAGGATGAGCTGGGCATTGATAGTAGCTATGGCCTCGTAGAGGGTTCCGGTTGGAAACAACTCAGCGCAGACGTGTATCGCGTGCCGCCGTATCCGATGGCTCTCTGTGCACTCCTCGGCACAGGAGCCCAACTTCTCTTAGTTTTCGTGGCTATGATTATGTCAGCAGCCTTTTACAATTCGCGGCACAAACCCACGTATGGGGCGGTGACGGTGGTGACGGAGGCGTATGCCCTCACAGGGTTCGTTGCAGGATACGTTTCAGCTTCAAAGTTCGTCAGCTACACTGTATACAAACCGGCATTAGCAAGCCGGTGGATGCACTGCATGTATCTTACCATCGCCGCGTTCCCTGCTGCCATTCTCTTCTGCGGTGTTTCAACCAATGCCATCGCATACCTGTACGGATCAGCTCGCGCACTTCACGTGGGCGGGGTGGCGTATGTAGCGCTTATATTGGTGTTTCTGTTTTGTCCCACGGTAGTTGTCGGCACCCTAACTGGAAGGTATATTTTCTGGCGTCGGTTTAACGCTGTGAGCAATCGCAACAGTTTGCCACACGTAAACCAGATCCCCCGCCTGGTGCCGAGGCCGCCCTATAGATTGTTATCACGACCGTATCTCATTCTTCTTACAGGTGCGCTGCCCTTTAGCTCTGTGGTCCTCGAGCTCTTCTTAGTGTTTAGTTGTATTTGGATGAACAAACTCTATTATTTGTATTACTTTTTACTAATCGGTTTTACCATTTTTCTTGTCATCGCATGTTTTACATCGATCGCCGCCACGTATTTACTGTTGAATATGGAGGATCATCGTTGGCAATGGATGGCATTTGGGTTTGGGGCATCAACAGGAATTTTTATTTTCATACATGCCACATACTTTTACTTTTTTCAGACGTCGATGAGCGGGATGTTCATGTTGGTGTTTTATTTCGCCTACTCGGCCCTATTTTCCCTCGCTATGAGTCTGGCGGGGGGCTGCGTTACATTCCTCGCCAGCTCGCAGTTTGTCCAGAAGATATACACTTCGGTGAAGCTTGAATAAAACAGTGTGCAGGGTCCAGTAGAAAAACCTGAAGGGCATGTGGAACATGAGACTAAAAGTGGGGCAACAAATGTTTGTTTTGACCACTTCTTATTTTTTCCTTTTCCCTCCTCATTACCGAAAAGGGAGGGGAGAAGGAATCCACTGCGGGGGTTTGCATATGTGGAATTGTGTGTGCAAACTCAGTGCGGGGTGTCGGAGGTGGGAATCCCCCAAATGAGAGAGGTGGAACACATATCCCACCGTGTGAAATGAAGAAGGGAGTATCATCTTGTGGGGACTGTAGGTTCAGATGGAATGCGATTTTGAGACGTGTGTGTGCGTGTGACCCGTCGTAGCCCTCGCATTTACTTGTTGTTGTGGCTTTTAATTTAACTTGCCGTCGTGATGTTTTTGCTGCTGTTGTCGTTGCAGTTATGTTATGTGAAGTGGGGCAGTGGCCAAGCCCCCATTTTAACCTTTCTTGCATTTTGTTTCTTAACCGAAATGGGTACAGAGCCGCGGTGGTTTAATTTACGGAGGGGGGGGCAGGATTTCACAAGTCCGTAGCCCATTCAACTTCGTTATTGATGTTGTTAATTTTTGTTGTTGTTGTTGTTGCTTCCCTGTGCGTACCTTTCACAGTGTCTAGTGCTGCGCAGAAGGTAAAGAGAAAAAACGAAACGGAGATTTGGAAGCTTCCCTCAACGGTGGCTGCGGTGCTGGGCCTCGACAGGTGGCTGAAAAGCGTAAAGTATCGAGCATAGTAATACACTCCCCAGTGACTGAAGTGCAAGATATAATGTGTACATTAATAGTCTTCACAAAGTTCTGTTCCCAACAGCACTTCTCTCTTGTTTGTTTTTTCCTATTACTATTGTTTTCCTGCATCTGTCACGAAAATGTGAAGGGACAGAGAGCGTGTCTGCATAAAAATCTCTACCTTACGGAATGCAGCAGACCGAAAAGCGTGTGGGTGGTAACTGTGACGATGATGAGGTAATAGCTACTTATAACGTGTACGCTTCCTCTTTTGCACAGCAGCAGCAGCAGTTACACATATTTCAATTCCCCTTAAGGTGCAGAGCTCGTCCTTATGAAGCTAACGAAGTGCGACTCTTTGCAACGGAGGGTCTTATTCACAGCGACGAGGACTCAATTGCCAATAGTGGCTCGAGAGTGGGAGGAACTACGGCCTCCACACCGCGGCAAGAGACCTTCGGAGCTGTGGCTCCCGTCATCCATCATTCGTCACGACTGACAATGCACTGTCATATCGATACGTTTGGCTCTAGTTCCTTCACTGAGCCGCAGCAGGATCATCGACTAGACGAGGACACCCAACGTGCGGAAGAGAGATCTAAGCACTCATACAACTACGCTCTACAGTCGCATCCTTTCAACCCTCACTGTGACTACATGGTGGGACTTATCGTGGACGGCGTCGTGCATATCACTCCGGTGACGAGCATCCAGCAATTTACCCCCATTGTGAAGCCGCCTGATGCGAGCTCGATGCACCGAGTAGGTGATGGGTTTCTCAGCGTGCCTTCGGTGCCGATAGTTCCCGGTCTTGCCGTTTCGGACCGCATAACCAGAGAAATGCTGCGACAGCGGAGTGTAATGCTAAACAACGATGCGGACACTGCAAAAGAGCTGCAGTACTTCCCTATACAATCCGTAGAAAGCATGGCAATGCGGCGACGATTGTGGGACCGCACGGGCGCGTCGCACTGTTTCGCAGGACCCGCGGGTTGCGTTGGGAGTAACCCTTTTGGTGACAGCAAAGACGGCCATAACAACGGGCCGTACGTCGGGTCCCGCACGGAAGACTGTTTTTTCCCACCGGAACTTCTTGTATCCGGTGGGATTACAGGTGGCGAGCACGTCGTTAGTGGTGACAAAATGCTCCGGCGCTACGCCAACAGGCGTAGTCTTGTTGACCAGGTGCATATCTACTTACGTCGCTGTCAGGTGCTAACGCTTGATAAGCTGCGAGAGATGGTTGTTCCCCCTGACGGGGCCTTCTCTGGTGGTGCTTCTTCAACAAACCAATCAAAGGTACAGGAGAGTGTGACAGATGGACAGCTGCTCGCCGCTTTGCGTGATGGTGCCATATGGATGCACGGTGTATGGGTGTCCAAAGTTGATCCAAACATGCGGGGTAACGCAGCTGCCCTACGCGAAGTTGTTTTGCTACACTTCTGCGAGAGCCCCAGTGGTGCCTTGTCCCGTGCACGGCTTAACGCCCTCGTAAGCAGCAACACGTTAAGACGTACTGTGAAGGAAATACTGGAAAGTATTGCTACGTTGAATAGCGGGGAAAAAGACCCAGCACTGCGCGTGTGGCGGCTGCGGTACGTACCAGCCGATCCAATGGAACGAGCCGCATTGCTGGAGGTTGCGCAAAATGCGTACAGACAGGAAATAGAATTCCAGACCATGCAGTGCAAAAGGCTTCACTCAAGCATAATGTCCCACCTTGAGGTGATCAACACCGGTAGGTTAGTGACACGTCTTCACTTTGTCAGTCGGGGAGGGGACAGAGGTGCAGAGGGCCCGACGGGGGCAGTAAACACAGCGGTCAGTACTGCAGCGGCGGCAGCGGCCACCACAGTGGCAACAAGTTTTACCGATAATGAACTTGCCCCCATCATCGCATTTATCCGACGATTGTTCCTTGAGCACGGAGTGGTGAACAAGCAGCGTGCGAAGGAGTTAGTATTGAAGGCAAAACAACAGAACTATCCCCATGCGACGAATGCAATGCTCAGCGCGGCGCTCCAGAGATGTGTTCAGCCCTTCACGGACGCAACGTGGGTATTGAAGACACTGGAGGAGCCCGATGTGGATCGCCACCGCCCATTGATACTCGAAACCGCGCTGGAGTTGGTCAACTTCGGGATCAGGCCGTTTAATGCTTTATTAGCGCAAAAGCAACAACAGCAGCAGCCGGATGGAGAAGCAGCTGGTGCCCGGAAGGAGGACATGCAGAAAGTTGTTTCACGTGTGTTAGCTGAAATCGCGGTGTATCAATCGCACGAGAGGCTGTGGCACCTCAAGAGTGGCAATGTCATTGGACAGTGAGAGCATCGCTTCGTTTCTACGGAGAGTGGGTAAGAAGAAAGGGAAGGCGTTATCAGCACAGGGAACCGCGATCGATCACGGTCAGTATTGGCATGGTTAAATGAAAAGGAAACAACTAAAGGGGAGGTGAAAGTGGTTATAACGGTCTGCGGCTCCTGAACAAGAGGTAATAAGAGGGTATTCGTGTCCGTGATGTTGCTCGTTCATCTTGGTCTATAACTTCTCTCCTCTACTTCCCCGCCCTTTTGTGGGATGCGTTTAAGCAATGTTGTGCATTTCGGTGCATCTCTTCTCGTTTATATGCGTGCGTGTGTAGGGGGGGTGAAGATTGTTGTTCTCCCTCTCTGGAACACTACGTGTTGAATTCGAGGTATATTTCTTCTTAATGAGTACATCCCCCCTGAAGCCCCCCCAAAAAAAAAATAAATGGTTTTGTTCCTGCTGTATTATCTCTCTTTTTTCCTTTGTTACACCTCGTCACAGTGTGAAAGCGAAGAGTTGAAGAGGGAAAAGAGAAGGACAGACAATAAGCAGGGGGAAAGAATATCCGTATTTAACCGAAAGGGGAATAGCAAGGGGGAGTTAGTGAATACTGGCTGCGCGTTGCCACAGTTGCGGACACGCACACGCCCATTTGTACGGATATTTCTACATCCTTTTGCTTAGTTGGGCACTTTTTCGAGTAAAACAAGAGGGGGGTGGCTGGCGTAAAAAGGACCTCTGTTGATATCCATCGCGCCTACACATAGGTTTCGAGTGACCATGGACACCCTTACGTACGTGTGCAGGGAGTGCGAAGCCAGCGCGTTGCGCATTGAGGTGCCGTTGATTTCAGTTAAGGCAACCGCTTTTAACGATGACGTACCTGCGCTGATTTCATCCCACCGCCGGCTGCTCTGCATGAACATGAAGCAATCTAACCGCCTTCGTGTTCTCACACACAGGGGAAGTTACGCGGAGGTGGAAGTGGGCGCTACAGTACTCCGCAACCTCGTCTCCTCTGAGGGGTTACTGGAACACTGCTATTTTTTCGCAGCCGGTGGTAATGTGGTAGCGCGACTGGCCCCTATCAGGCAGGCGAACGGGGATGTAAAGATCGAGAAACGTGAGGTGCGTCTGCCCGAAGAAGTATACGGTGTAACTGTGGGTTATGGAGATATCGTGTATGTACTAGGGAGGTCTTGTGCTTTTGAGGTGCATATGGAGTCATCAAAAACGTCACCAATTGGACTGGCACCCCGCACTTTTGTAAAACATTCGGTAATTGGATATCATCAGCAGGCGAAATTACTGTTAGCGCCGGCAAAGGCGAACTGCCTCGACCTCGTATCAGCAACAGCCGGCGCGAGCGTCTTACCGAAAGTCTGGGAACCGCACGCCAACTCGATGCCAACTGCCGCATTTTTCTTCCAGAGACGCAGTTTTTCGAATGAAAATTCGGATAACTTGTTCATTGTTACTGCGTCTCATGGCAACAGGGAACTCCGATTGTGGTCCTACAGCCAACGTACGAAGACATTTACTCTCAAACAGGACATATCCATCACTATGGAGGACGATGGAGTGGTGGATGGGGACGAAAATGCTTTTCTTATTAGCTGCACACCCACAGAAGAGTATATAACGCTTTGCTCAAAACAGCGTCCTCTTGCTGTGGTGCTGGAGCTCAACCGCAGTAGTTTCAAGGTCGATCGTGTTACTTCGTGGAGACTTAATGGCCCCGTACTGGGAAGTGCGGCAGCGGTTAGCAAGATGACAGAATCGGCGAGCAGCACATCTGTCGAGTACCAGGTGATTTTAACCGTCCGCACGGCGACCGGTTTCTATGGAGAAGTGCTGGACGTAGAAAAGCCTGCGGAAGCATCCAACACACCTTCACTGAGGACAAACTCCGCCTCCTCGTGGTTTCCGAAAAACGAGGCGGCACACATCGGTGGGACAGAGATTGCTCTGCCCACAGCACTGACATCGGTCTCTTCGTCCGTCTTGGGTGACAAAACGACAAACGCCGTGCCACAGGGAGTTGCATCTAACATTGTCCGTCAACAAGCCTCTCAGTTCTGTGAAACGCTGCGAAGCATTGATGAACGAGTTGTCAATTTGCAAAAACATGCATCGGAAGCGATGCGCCTCCTTCAAGAGGCATGGGAGCGAGAAAAAGCACAGACAATCGGGCGCGAATTTGCCATTCGTAACAAAGGCAGGTTGGAGCAGCAACAACAAGTAGCAGGACAATCTACCGATAACCTCACCCCCAGGCAGCAGGAACTACTGGAGGAAATCCGTTCTATTGTGGAAAAGTCAGAGCAGCTGGCCGTAGATACTGCCACCGAGGTAGTGAAGGCACAACTTTCCCGGCGCCTGAAGGACGCCGTAGCGAAGGGTGCAAAGGAGGCAGATCAGGTTGAGTTGAGCTCCGGAACCCCCATTGTTCGTTCCACGGACAGCATGCGCCTGTTCAGCAACGGCGTGGACGCTGCCGTACGCACACTCGTTCGCGCAGTAAAAGGATACCACAAAACGATGAAAACTGTCGTGGATTCCTCATCAGCTGCGACAGCTAGTTGTGTTGCTAAAGCCAGGGAGTTCACGGCGTCCCTGAACCGTGAGAAGCAGTTACTTGCATCGGAATTGATGGCCACAATGGAGGTTGTGAGGCACGGCGGAGCACCGACCCAGCCGGTGGATCCAGACGCTCTTGTGGCGCGGGCAATCGCGCTAGCAGAAGCAAACGATTGGGTCACCTCCTTTACGACCGTGTTGGAGGCATCTGATATCACCGTCTTGTTGCACTTCCTCGAGAGTGAGGTGTGCGTGAATAACGTGACAGCTATGGTGAATCCGCAGTCGATTACCTTGCCTACATTTCTTAGCCTCTGTCTCCAGTTATCCTTTGAGCTGAATAATTTGCAGGGGCTCATTCCATCGCGTGTCAAGGCCCTTCACGCCTTCTTTGTTGAGTGGGATGATACACTGAAGGATATGAAGAGCAGGGCAGCAGATGGTAATAGCAAACACAAGCCGATGTTTGAGCTGACAAAACGCGAGTTGCGAAATGTATTGGAACAGTTGGAGATTGTCGACGATAAAGCAGTTGACCGATGCAGTCGAAACAATCTCCGGCTGCTGAAGAAACTCATTCACTTCCTGGTGACCTGACATCAGCGAAGGGAAAGGGTCGGAGAGGTTGGAGACTAGTAGGAAAAACGAAGAACGGATTGTGGATGAAAATGAAAACAAATACAAGGGAGGAAAGAGAAGAAGCAAGGTAAAAAGCAAATATTGTGAAGTTTATAATTGTGGAATGCGCCGCCGCTACCCTTAACCAGCTAGCAAAAGGTACTTGGGCTGAGGAGCTAGTTTTCATTGAAACAGCAAATCGTGATGATGTGTAAAAAGTAAGTGGCACCGCTGCGAGTCGTGATGGTTTGGGCATGAGTTCGACGGTGTACGGTTTGCGTGGAAGGGGTGGACTGCATGAGTAAGAGGCTGAAAGTAAGATGATGCAAATTAAGGTAAGTAAACGTGGTGACTAGGCGTTTGATCGGTGTGTGTATGATCTAATGCCAAACAGGAGGATGGTTCGCGCACGCAAACACATACACGCATGTGCGTATGCAAGTGTATACATCACACGCGTTTGTGTACTAGGGTAAAGAAGGGTGGGACAAGAAGCGATTGGCCACTTGATTTACCTTCCGACTCTTAATCAATTCATCACCATTATTCTCTCCCTTTAAAGCGCGAGTGTGTTGGCTTGGGTCGTCGGTAATGAGGTAACTTTCCTCTTTGAAGATTTCCGACAAGTCCGGATATCTTGTTGTTTTAAGCATCTTCCCATCTTTTCTTTTCACTCGGTCCTTGTGCGTGCGGTACGTTCACCTAATCCTGACGGTGTTGTTTGTTTTTTTTGCAGTTAGAGTCCCTAAAAGGTGAGGAGGAGAACCATTAATAACGGGAAGATAAACAGAACAAAGAGAATATAAATTAGATAGAAGTTTAGGACACATAAAGGATCAGGCAGCTCAACGAAGCAAGGAGCAGTGAAAGAGGAGAGATCGCTCTAAATAACAAATGAGCGTAGAAGAAGTGTCATGTCTTTCGGAGGACTTCGCTAGCCGCACAACAACCAGCGTTCTCATCCTCTACGCTGACACGTACTTTGGTCGGAGGATGTTTCAGCAGTTTTACGGCCGCAAGAGTAAGACGGGTACGTGCTACAGGATTAACGCGTGCATGTGGAGTGAGAGCAGCGTGGAAAACTTTATTGATTACTGTGACACGCTACCGTTCCAAATGGGTCACAGTTTCCGGTCCCGTCAGTCACTGCCAACCGTAATCGACCTCGGAACCCAGGCCGAAAAAGCCAATCTTGGTTCCACTATCGACGGTGGCGCCACACAGGGCCCAGATAATGCGGACGGGACGAGCCATCAGCTCAATGTCTTCTGGCGCCGAAATGGACCCAAGTTGCACCAGGCCGTGCTGGCATCAGACCTGATAGTAGTTGAGTTGCGCAGTGCACAGGATGTATTTGACATTGTGCACCTTCTCACAACAAAGATTTTGCGAAAAACAAAGCGCCTTATTCTCGTCTCGTCACTACTAACGTGGTACGCCACGCCGCCCCTACAGAGGGAGTCGGTGGAGGAAGTGAACGGCGAAACAGACTCTGTTGAGAATGAAGAGGAGGGAGAACACCATGAGGAGGAACAGGAGGAGGTGCAGCAGCCCATGAAACCAGATGAAGTGGAGGCTTTGTTGGGACCTCTAGAGGTGGCCGAAGATGATTATGAAAACTCTCCCTTGGAGGGGGAGGCAGAAGGTGAGTTGGAACTCCTAACAGAAGATCAATACAACCGTCGCATCCCGCATGCCAAGTATTTCAACTGGCGCGAGGCGGAACGAGTTGTGGCTTCAGCGAACAGCGATGATCGCCATCTGCAGACCTGCGTTGTGTTTGCGGGTCTCACATACGGTGAGGGGGAAGATGTGATGGAGTCCTTCTTTCGCCAGGTGTGGAGCCGGGAGGAACATGGATTGCCCATATATGGTAGTGGCTCGCAGATTGTGCCATGTGTGCATATTCGCGACCTCGTGACGTTTGCGCAGCGGCTTTTGGAGGCGGCTGCACCGCCAACAAGCCGCTACGTGTTCGCTACAGATAACAGTAATGTTTCATGGCGGCGGATGGTTCTCGCACTAAACCGGGCGTTCGGTGGGGAGAAAACATTCCATGTACCGCCTTCGGAGTACCTGCTTCACAAAAACGTAGAGCTCTTTACGATGAACCTTCGTGTGGAGAATTCCACGATGAATGAAATGATGGACGAAAGTGATTGGGCGGCACGGGGCGGTTTCGTGGATTCCATTGATAAGGTTGCCCATGAGTTCATTGAGTCACATAACTTGCAACCGATACGCATCCTGATTCTCGGGCCACCTCTGTCCGGGAAAACTGCCCTGTCCGGGGCTGTGGCGAAGCGGCACTATCATGTGCCTACTTTCACGATAGAGCAAGTGCGGGAAGAGTACAAGGAGCACATCGAGATCCTGAAATCTAGACTTGCAAAGTTCCGTCAGTGCCTACATGAACGGGAAAAGACGCGTCGTGAAGAAGCGAAGAAGCGGGCATTCTTGCGACCGCGCAATAAGCCAGAGGTTAAGGAAGAAGAGGAAGATGACCAAAATGCCATGGGTGAGACACAGCAGCAACCAACAGCGTCCCCCGACAGCGGCCGGCAGGGAAATATGGAAAGCACCAGGCTAGTGGATTGTTCAACTACCGTTGCTGAGGATGATGTCGATGGTAAGGCGGTTGACTTTTCGCTGAACGAGGAGGAAATGCAAAACGTGGAGGCACTCGTCGACGATTGGTACCAGGGCAACGAACGTGCTATACAAATACGTGATACTATTGCGTCAATGGAGCGTGTACTCTCAATGCGGATAAGAGTACAGCCCCCAAGCTCAAATGACCCGTTGGGTTCCAGTAACCCAAAGAAGCGTAAAGAGGGAACGAAGCAGAAGCGTGTAGCAAAAGTTGTAAACAAGAAGCCAGTCGCTGAAGAAGAAGAACACAATCCTGTACAACAGGAAAGTGCTCCATTTCAGGACAAGGCACTTGCATGCATGGTGCGGTGGCGGCTGTCCCGTCCGGATTGCCGTAACCAAGGATACGTGCTTGACGGCTTTCCAGAGACCGTGGAGCAGGCTCGCCTTGTCTTTGGCCAGACCCCACTGGAGCTTCCCGAAAACAATGAAGACACAGTAATTTCGTTGCCCTCCGCACCAGCCGGTAGTGGAGGGTATGCAAGGACGGCGGTTGTGCGTCACTCGGCGTCACTCTCGGCGAATGCTCCACCCGAGAGCACGGAGTTGTGTGACGAAGATCGGTTGCCTGATTTTGTCTTCGTCCTTACTGCTCCGGATAATTACCTCCTTGATCGTCTGACCGCTGTTTCCAAGATATCAGGCGAGACGGGAAGTACTGAGGAAAAGTGTCTGAGGCGGTTCGAGGCAGCGATGGCAAACTACCAACAACAGTACACGAACGCAGAATACACCCTTCCAAACTTCTTCGAAACTGCCAGCACCGTCGCCAAAGTGCTTACGCCAGGAGGCCGCACCCCCACCGTGTTGGCGGTTGATGTGAGTGGTCAGCCCCTACTGCCTCCGCCACCACCGGAGTCCGATTTCGCCGTGCCCGAACCAGGTCAGCTGGAGAAACTTCTCTGCGCATACGTCGGACCCTCCCACACGTTGGGGCTCTCTCCAAAGCAACTCTTCGATGAAGAAATACGAGCTCGTAATTTAGAAATGGAAGAAAGAAAGAAGGAGATGCGTGCCATCACCGAGCAGTACGAACGCGAGTTGCGTGAGTGCATGATGGAGAGCGAGCAGCGATCCGTCGTAGAAGATGCTCGGCGCGCCATCGACCTCGCGGACCGGGAGGCCCTAGAAGAACGCAAAAGACCGCTGCGGATGTATCTTAACCATAACATCATGCCGTTGCTGAGCAAGGGACTAGTAGAGGTGTGTAAAAGGCGACCCGTTGACCCTGTAGACTTCCTCGCCGAGTGGCTTATGCTCCACAACCCTCACGATGATTCGTGTTTTGAACTGTAAGTGACCTGTTGTCTTTTCGTTTCTTACTTCGTCGGGTTGGGTTGTGAAGAGGGCCACACAGAGACTTAGAGTGCATTGGAACTCGTACAGCGTAGCCGCTATTGTCTATAACACCCCTCCCTCCTATTTGCCCCAGTAATAGGGGAAGTTTTGTTTATGTATGTTGTGAGTGTGCGCTATGCATATGCATATATATATATATATATATATGGATAATACCCCTTTCCATGTATATTTCATTCCTCAAGTCCACTCCTCTCGCCCCTTTCCTCTGCATGTTTCGGTACTTAGGTTGTTGTGTTGTGTCTGTGCTCGGCGAAAGGCCTCGGTGCTGTAGGAATGGAGGGAAGATTATCTTTCACGTTGCTCCTCAGCCTGTGTTGAGAAGGGATCTCTCGCCTGGCGTAAACATGTCATCTACTCGGCGGAATAACATATGCTTTTGTGTGCCAAGGGCGAGACGCCAAATAAGAGTGGTAGGAGGGGATGAAGAGGATTCAAATATCATCATTTTGTGGTCGGTCTGCATGAAAGAAAGGTTTTGCGTGGGAAGCACGCTTTTGAATTACGCCACAGCCTGATCTGTCCACTGTTTTCGCCCATTATTTCTTTCCCTTGGCTTCCCCTCCTTTGTATGTGTTCGTGTAGTTTACACTTTAGGTTACTTCTGTCAGAAGTTGAGGAGGTGTAGCCGTGGCCCCGGCTGTGTGTCGCGTGTTCGGGGGTGTGCCTGTGTGTTTTACCCCAAATGTTTGGTGGTTTGGATTCGTCGGGTGACGAAGGTGAAGGATTGGCTAATCAGGGTCCATCTGGAAATAGAAACACACGACAAGTAGCGAGCAGAGGTATGAGGTCGATGTTTGCAGAAGATGATATGCAGTCAAGGCAAGGCGTTACATCCCTGCGTTACGAAGATAAGGGGACTGACAAAGCGGTAGCACGTTCGGTGATGGGTAGTGGAGGCGCCACTGGGCAACAGTCAAATGCTTCGTCGCCACTGCAAACAGCAGTACAGGCCGTGGTGGTCGCATACAAAGGAGAGGAGGTGATTGGGTCATGCGTTGTGGCCGCATGTGTGCCTCGTACAAGCGCCACGGCTCCTCCCCTCATTGCAATTATTGACCGGGACAAGCGACCGCAGTGTCGGGTGCGCATGGACGAAAATCTGCAACTCATTCAGAGTGAAGGGGAGCCGCAGTACGCCTCGCTGTTCGATCCAAGTTTTGGAGGTCATTGGTCACTGATGTTCAAGGGGCGCCGGGAGTGCACAGAGTTTGTTGCTTCAGTACTTACTGCCCTCAACTCTTCGCGTCTGCAAGACAGTGGAGTGACGCCTCCAATTGTTGAGTGGGGAAGCGGCGCGTCGCCATACGAAGAGCTGGGCGCAGCCGCACGCACGGTAACGCGTGGAGACACGGTAACGATTTCCTTCACGTCTTGGCTGCTACAACGGGTGCCGGGAACGTCCTTTTTTTCGTTAGGGAAAGTGATTGAGGAGGTGCCACCAGAGGCACCGCGTGAGGTAAGTGTGGGCTCCGGTACAATGATGATTGGTGTAGAAAACGCCCTGACTGGCATGAGGGAAGGTGGTTTCTCACGACTGGTGTTTGTGACGCCGCGGTTGACGAAAGTGAACCGCGGCTTGGGGAATCCGGAGGTTCAGCCGTCTGATACGGTCGTTACACACATCACTTGCCACGAGATTCTGCGGGCCGTGGGAAGAAACAAAGCTTCAAGGCCCGCACACCAAGTGGGGACGGTAGAAGCAGACAATGTTAACTCCGCTTTTGATAACACAACGGCGGCATTGGGAGCGCCAGCGGTAATAAGTGACCGTAGGGAGTGCCCACCAGGGTCGGTGGAAACTGGAGCCGCGCAAACAGGGTCGTCAGACGTGAATTCGCTCATGCAAGTCCTTCTGCTACAGACGCTACAACAGCAGCAGCAACAGAAGCAGAGCGTCAGTGCCCCAGTTGCCGAGGGAGGGCAGTTGAGCTCAATTGAGCGAAGCGTGGAGCGACTTCACCTTCAGATTGCAACCCTTTATGAGAAGGTTGATCGCCTTGGCATTGATGAGAAGATAGAGAAAAACAACGCAGCGATTGAGCGGATCGTCAAAAAAGTTGTAGGGAAGGTGCCGATGGGTGAGGTGGATTTGGAAGATGCGGTAAAAGACCGTGATGGGCTTCTTGCGACTATTGAAAGACTGAAAGGACGGCTCGAAGAGGAGACGAGTAATTACCATCGGGCCCTGGAGGCAATGAGTCGGCACAAGGATGAGGTGCTCCAGTTACAGAAGGACCTGCAGCTGCAACAGGAAACTCACGGAGCGCGCGTGCAGCAACTTGAAGAAGATAGGCGCCTGCGGCTCGTGGAGGCCCATGTTCAGCAGCAACAGGCCGTAGAACGTGTAGGGGAGGAAAAGTTCCGCGAAGGCTATGAAGCCGGCGTCCGAGCAACTGAGCAAAAGCATAAGGAACAGCGGGCCCTAGACCCCGCCGCAACCGATGGCTGCACAACACAGGAGTGGAAGGATCGTCTATTTGCCAGTGAACAGCGTGCAGTGCAGCTGGAAACGGCGCTTCAGCAAGCTGAAGGACGTCACATAGCAGAGAGGCGCCAACTGCAGGAGCATGTCGATGCGCTTACAAGGATGACGACGATGCTGCAGGAACGGGCAGAGGCCAAAGCATCAGCTGTAGAAATATTGGATGGCCAGCAGACGGCTGAACAGCAAAGTGCTTTCCTCCGCCGAACGATGAATTCGGTCTATGTGAACTTGGAGACCCAACTACGTGCCATGGGGAGCGATACGGTTTCCGTGCTAGATGTGTTGCACCTGCTGAGTTCTGTTACTGCCGCCGAGGTCAGCGCGTTCAGCGATGATGCTTCCAAGGAGGCACTGCTACAGTGGAATCCAGCAGTGAGTGCGAACTCTGATCCGATGGAACTGCACTCGACACAAGTTGCAAACTACTTGCAAGACGCGAGCGAAATGCGAGCTGGAGGCACCGAGGGCACGTCGGACACACTCGGGTCGGTGGGTTATGCACATATCTCTGGCATTGACCAGCCGCCAGTTGTGCATGACGAGACAGGCCAGCTTGGTGTGCCACCGCCACCTGAGGGCGAGTCTCTATTTGCTTTCAACTCTGATGTCGATGGGTTCCCCGAGCCGCCCAATCTCCTGATCGATGCTGAGGATGGCAACGATGCCGCAGGCGGTGGAGTTGATAACGTGAGGAACCCCGGGGAAATCTTTTTGGAAGGGGCACCAAGAGTAACGGACGGAGATGATTGATGAACGTTGTTCGTAGGAAAAATATCTGGTACCTGCTTGATTACACGAAGTTGATTTCTACCCTTTTCCTCCCCATGCACGTTCTGTGAGGTCTGGTTGAGGGGCCAGGAAGGGTAGGGGGGGGAGGGGTACGTCGAGTGGAAAAGAGGGGGCAAATTTGGTGTGAAAAAAAGCCAAACAATGACAACGCAACTCCAAACACAAAAGTTTCCCCACCCATTTGAGGAAACATGTGCGCTGTACACAACTTTTCGTCGCAGTTGCTTGACGGATTTCGCTTATTTTTATTCTTTTTTTTTTTCTTCTTCTAATCTGTCTCCTCATTTCGCTTGCTCTGTCATAACTCGTTGTTATTATTTTCCACGGTATACGTGTTTATACCATACTTTGCGGCACTGTGTAGGCTTGTATGAACCCCCGTAGGTACGCAACTGTTTCACCGGCCCTCCTTCCTCTAGTGCCATAACATATTCAAACCTTCCTGTCAGGGAAAACAAGGTGTACCAATAAAAAATAGGTTATGGGGTGCTGCACGCAGTTTTCTTAATTTGCTGTGGCGCTTAATGTGGGGGCCAACAACTGCTGGATGACTCCGTTGGCAACTGTGTCTTTCTTGATGTTGTTGTCGCCCCTGTGAAACGGAATGGAAAAGGTGGGAGATGTCTATGCGAGGCTGAACCCTCGGTGTTTGCTGTTCGTTTTTTTGAAAAAAAAAAAGAGAGAGATGGAAAAGTTGAGTGTGGGTGAAAGAGGAAAGTGATCACCACTTTGGAAAGTGTTGCGAAATGTTTTTAATAGGGAAAAGAGAACCCCCTGATTTTTGACCTCTCGTGATCAGCGAATTACGATAAAGATGCCTTCTATCCCTTCACACAATTTGTCCCCCAATTTTCTTCCATACGAAACACAAAATTGTACATCGTTGCACGTATATAAATCGGGGGTAAAACAGCGCTTCCCACTGCACGGTGCAGGGCGCCAATAAATAGGCAGAGCACATATGAAGGGGAATAAAGGTGCGAACATCGCCTATCCCGACAAGTACCACAAAGTAACGGAATTTTTTGATCGTGAATATGGTGACCTAGAGACGTGCACGAAGCTCAACGACTGTCAAAAGCTACTTTTTTACGCACTCAGACAGCAGGTGGAGCACGGCCCGTGCACCAGTGGCGCTCCTTTTATATGGCAGGTTCGGGAGCGTGCCAAACACGATGCTTGGAAACAACTAGGCGCCATGACGAAGTTTGAGGCGATGGTTCATTTTGTTACGCATCTTGAAGAGTGCATTGGCGGGAATGTGGACTGGGGAGAAAAGTTGAGAGACCTCAACGGCATGCGAGACCAGCAGCGCGTCGGGGTGGAAAATGGGACTGGTGAGTCAAATGCTAACGAACAAACGGAGCGGGGAGTGAGCGAGGCGCATTGGGACGCTGATGTGCAGGCCCACTTGCAGCCTAGCGCGGAGAATATAGAATATTTGGCGCGGGAAGTAATGCGGCTGCGCGGCGAGCTCCAACAGGTGCGACCTAACCGGGTGGTGCCCACACCCATCGTCGTTCCGCCACGGAAACCCATTGATTACGTCAGCACAAAAAATATTGTTCCCCCAGCCCGTACACTTGCTACGGTGGCCACGCGCACGGCGTTGTTGAATGCGCAAACAACCAACAATCTTGTGGAGAGGCAACCACAAGGTTGGAGTGAGTGGCTTGGGCTCATCTAAAGGAGCTCTTCTCTTTTGCGGCCACAGCGAGATGCGCTGTGGTTGTGGCGTAGTCACTCGTGTAGTCCTCAGAGGGACGTATGCGGCCGCCGGTTGAGGCGATTACCCGCGTTGTTTGAGAGATTCTACTTGGCATGTGTTATTCGGAATGATGCATCTGGAAGTTGAAAACCATTGCTGGATGTTCCTCTCACTTTCATCTTCAATTGCAGCATGCAATCTGATCCTTGTTCGTTAACGCTGCAATAACGAGAAGGAATGCAGTTTTTTTTTTTTCCTTGCTGTTATCTGCATTCACCCTACACCTTCTTGCACGTTGCTCGTGGCGTGTCTGTGGCGCATGTTTGTGCAAACATATATATACATATGTGTATACCTCATGTGTTTCTCTTGGTCCCATCTCGCTCTTCACTTAAATCCCCTTCTCCCATTCGGTCTGCACACGCGGCGAAATACGCGCTCACCGAGATTATGGGTCTGCCGTTAGGGTTCATTGCAGGCGCTGTGCCGCTAGCGCCAGCGGTAGAAGAAAACCGAACGAAAGGATTAAAGTGCTCACGTGCTCGTGAATGAACCTCACTGCAGACTGGAGGATGTGTGAAGAGGCATGCGCACATAAATTTCCCCCGCTAAAATATGCGTAGCACGCATCGCGAAACGCGTGACGTTGCCGCAGGTTTCTTGTCGGAACTGACGGGAAAATGGAAGGGCAAATAACGGGTGTGGATCTCGCGGAGTTGTGTGTAGCACACCACCCTGTTGTTGTTTGTGCAAGGTGTGGCTGATTCGCGCATACTCCACGCGCGCATGTGAATGATTGTTATGTTCTCCCGCTTTCCACATGTGTATCCTATTGAATGCAAATTTCTCCCCCTTTCTGTGGTTGCCTCTCTGAAATGTATGCGCGGTCGCTTGTCAAGCAAGGGGCCTTCAGTTGCTTCCGGTCTTGTGTACGGGTGGGGTCGGTGGCCATTATCGGCGGGGAGGCTCACATGTTCAAACAACTCTACAAACGTGACGAGAAGTTGCGCCTGTACAGGTCACTCATCAAAGGGGCGAGCCGATTCCCGCTGCGTTCCCGCAGGGATATTGTAACGGAAGAAGTACGTAGCAGCTTTCGTCACCCACTAAACGATAGCCTTACAAATGAGGAAGTCGACCGCAAGCTCGTGCTGGGGTGGGAACGGGCCGAGGCAATTAAGACATATGCGCAAAACATGTACTGGTTTCACTCGCGTGATGAGGTGTCGAAGGAAATGATGCATCACTCGTTGGAGCGGGACCGCCAACGAGTACGGGAGATGGAAAGATGCAACACTGTTGGAGCGGCACCACGGAAAACACCTGAGGTGACTGAGTTCAAGTCGTCGATGTACAACGTACATCCGGACTACTATGAAAAGATTGGGCAGAAACCACTGACGCACACAAGGGACATTTGGAGGGCTCGGGGGCAGTATGGCTCCGATGTTGGTGGTCCGCGACAGAAATTTTTTGTGCGGCGTTTCAAGGCCCTGTTTCCCCAGGGTTGGTGAAGAAGTGCCGATGCTGGGTGGTGCTTTGTGAGCTGTGGCACTCGCTGCCACAGCCGCCATATACATTTTTGCAAAAGAACGCGTATATGTACATGCGTATATTGGCTGAAAAGGATCGTGTGTTGCCACCCGCTTTAATGGGAGGTTCCATTGGCACCAGCCGCCTCAACAGGGCCCCAGCTTCTAACGAACCCCTGTTATGAGGTGAAGTGAGGAGCCGGTAACATCTTATATACGGGAAAAGGCTGTCGCATATGCTTTAGACACGGCAGCTTATGGCACATGCGCCAAGACCGTTTTTCTGTGACTCCGGCTCGCCCCTCTCGGTTACCAGCCGCGTATCAGCGGCCTATTAGCATCGTCACGAGGGACAATGTGCTGCCAATTTTTGATACCAAAAGTATGGATCAGGCTGTACGTCAGTGGCCGATGCGGGGACGTTTCCCACAGGGGCACGGAAAAAGTTTTATCGGTTGTTGTGGGGCGTGCGTTATGGAAAAAAAAAAAGGTCAATTGGATGAGATTGAAGCAACCACATTATCGTTGCAAGCGCTGCGAAATCACTCTCAGTTCGTTCCTTGCTTACGGTCCTCCCCGCCAACCAGTGGGGATGGTACCGCATACTCAGTCCTTCTTTAACTTACCCGCTTGTAATAGCAACAATAATAGCAAGTATTAGAAACGGTTGACACTCCCCTTGAGAGTTAGATGAGCGTGCCTCGTTTGCGCGTCCCCGACCAGAACGACGAACAGTCATCCGCAAAACATTTTCCTGCAGATGACTGTCCAGCGAAGTCGTCAAGTGTAAGGACTACGGCTGCTAACGGACAAAGTACAGCCCAATCAATCAATGTGAGTGCGCGCTTTTTGCCTTATGATGATATTTGCGGAATCGGACCAACACTTCATAGCAGCCCGACGGAGGAGAACGAGATGAACTGGTCTCACGAGCACGGCGCCAATAGGTTCCTATCGGATAGAGAAACGCATGGAACGCGCCGCCTTTGCTTCACAGACGGCAGCAGTGGCGGTGGCACGCTCAGCGAGTCCCAAGAGACGACGGCGTCGGAGTTTGTGATGGAACTACGGGACGCCCTTAAGCAAACGATGGCGGAAGGCAACTCACCGACGGACTTGGAGGTTGACGGGAGTGCGGGCCCTGCCATTTGGATGCGCTTGTTTGAGAGGTGGCCCCTGGAGTTGGCCGCCTCGGGGTATGCGGAGTGGTGGTTGCGACACCCCAAGTGCGGTGAGGACGCTTCCCAGCTGTTCCAAATGTTCATCGATGGAATTGCGAGAGAGGAGTGCCGGCGTAACCCCCTTGACGGGGAAAAGGATGGAGAGGAACTGCGTGACGGTGTTCTTCAAGGTGCGCTTGTTATGCTTCAAGCTCTCTACGCTGACCCACCGCAATCGCTTAGGGCGGCCTTCGGGACACCACTGTACCACCAACAGTTGTTCTTCCGTACCTGTCGCCTTGGTGCTCTCGGGGATGGACGGGAGTTGGCCCTCTGTCTTTCTCTTGCCGCTGCCATTGCGCAACGCATCGCAGGGAACAAACTGGCGATGCGCCACGACTTGAGCCGCTTCATTGGGAGAGTGCGCCGCAACTGGCAGGCTCTGCGGGAGAAGTGGTCAGACGAGGAAAAACTCGTCTTAGAGGTTGGAAAGGTGGAGGCTCTTCTTGCATTTGCCCTCGACTGAGGCTTAAGGTTGCGCTTCGCAAGAAGGTTCGTTTCGTTGCTTCCCACATCACGGCCCTTCCTTACTACATGCGCTCTCATCAGGGTGTCCGGCATTTGGGTGGCATGCTCAGCGCCATCTTCATTCCCTTCTTGTACTTAAGGTGTTCCGTTCATCCTAGCCATTACCGCTTCATTCTGCAATGGAAAAGTGATGTTGAGTCTCCGGAGTTTTCTATTACCTTCTTTTCATCAGCTTGCTTTTAGATTCTGGCTGCGATGTCGACAAAGCCAAAACCTTTAGTCATTTTGGTTGTGGGAATGGCAGGCACCGGCAAGACAACGCTAGTGCACAGGCTGCAACACTACGCCGAGGAGAAAGGTAAAAAGACGTATTTCATAAATTTGGATCCGGCAGTTGCGGATGTTCCTTACGGCGCCAACATCGACATTCGTGACACAGTCAACTACAAGGAAGTTATAAAACAGTATCGACTGGGACCCAACGGTGCTATCATGACATCGTTGAACCTGTTTGCAACGAAGTTTCACCAAGTCATTGGCATTCTTGAAAAAAAGGAAGGTCTTGAGTGGATCGTTGTGGATACGCCTGGTCAAATCGAAGTTTTCACTTGGTCAGCATCGGGGCAAATAATCGCCGAGTCCCTGGCGGCCACGTGGCCAACAACACTTTTGTTTGTCGCTGATACAGCCCGCTGCGCAAGTACACAGACATTCATGAGCACCATGCTATATGCGAGCAGCATCATGCTGAAGCAGCAGCTCCCGCTCGTCCTTCTCTTTAATAAAACGGATGTCGTTTCTTCAGATGCCGCAGTGACTTGGATGAAGGACCCGAATGCGTTGGCGGAAGCGGTTAACAGCGGTACGGATGGGAGTTACGCAGGGAGTTTAGTCCAATCCCTCTCCCTTTTCACGCACGGCTTCTACGAAAGCATTCCTTTTGCCAGCGCATCTGCTGCGTCAGGAAAGGGCATAGAGGAATTGGAGGAGGCCCTCGTAGTTGCGAAAGAACAGTATTTAAGGGACCGCGCGCCGCGAGTCGGTGAAAGAGAAAAGTTGGCGAATGAGGACGCGATTGCCGCGGAAGGTATGATTCGCGCGTACCGCGAGGACCGGAAGAAGGATTAAACTACCCAGCTGCTAAGTCAATGCATGTGAAGTGGGGTATCGTTTAAGGTGTTTTCATACCACATCCCTCCCTTGAGTCTGTAAAGCTTATGTTCATTTTTTTTTTTTAACTCGTTTCACTGCACAATTTTCCTGCGGCACAAGGCACGCCGCCTTTTCTCTTCTTTTTTTTCTCGTTTTGTCATAGTGCCGTCTCTCTGCAGTGGGAATGAAACATTACGAAGCCCAAAAAAGGTGGGAGCTGGTGACGGGCCTTCACGTCAAAGGCAAAGTGTGTTATTTCACTGAAGGTATAGAAAATCAAGGAATCGGGGAAAAGCAACCGCTTTTTATGGGAATTGGTTGGCGGGGTCCATTCGAGGTCACCTCAACTGCGGGGCAATGCCGGGCGGCTGAAAGAGGACCGGTACATTAAATGGCGCTAGGCTTCACGTCATGTTGGTCGAGTCTAGGGTCTCGCTATCGAATTCCAACACACCACCACAACCCCACTAGGAACCAAACGCAGAAATAATGATTATTATTATTATTAAAAGTTCTTGACAAACATTTGGTCGAGAAAAAAAAAACGAACAACATTTAAACGTGTAATGCTGTCGAAGTCCCGAGTACGGTCACTACAGGTGAAAGGCGAGTTGCCTGTGATTCACATTGCACTAGCGGTCTCCACACACACACGAACACGCAGAAAAAAAAATAGAACGCTGCGCCGCCATGGGCAGAAGCCGGTGTTGTTGTAAGTTTTCTGTAAGCATGCATAATGATAGGGCGTGTGGACATTTGTATATTCCTTTTTTTTCCCCATGCTTTTGCTGCACAGATAGCGCTGTGGTGGCACAGCTCATTCAAATGGCTTTCAGGAAGGTTAGGTTGGCCACGGTACCGTTTCCCCCCTCCAATTTCGCCGCCTGTGACATTTAAGCGGGCGGATGGGGGGCCGTCAGTGCTCTTACCGTAAGTAACTGCGGGTCCTCCTCCCCTCCCTGGCCGCGTGCTCATCTCGGGTGCCTCACCAGCCCTGCTTTTCCGACAATGCGGCACCTGAGTGCATGGCGCTGGTGCATCATCCAACCATCCTTTTCCACTTCGTTCCTTTCCGCTTGGGGGCTTTGCAATGGCCGCGTTAGCTCCAAGATGAAGTTTCCTGGCGTGCTGCCATAGTCCCGTCTGTGTCCAGCAGGGCTTTCCACATTAATTCGACGTCATATATTTTTACCGAAAGGCCGCTCAGGGGCGTTGCCGTTGCTTCCTCATGTTGTTCTCTTTGCTTCGTTCCTTCTACTGTCTCCTCCGCCCTCCCTAAGACCTATTGAGCCGGTCGGTGAATAACCACGCCGCGGCAGCACTCGATCACTGCGGACTCGGTGCTATTTAAAGTGACTGATTTTGTAAACTTCCTGCCGCACCTCCCTCGATGCGCCCTGAGCCTACCCTTTTCACCCGTGGGGTCGAGCACACCGTTATCCCGTGTCAGGGATATGGCGACCGTGCTCCATTCGCGGCTCTTCTCCGCAATCGCCACTCCGTAGGTTTCCCTTCAGTCTCTCCCGTGTTGGCGACACCTCATTGATCAGGAGGAGTTTCCAATCCGCCTGAACTGTTAGTCGTGCTATGAGTCACCGTTTTCAATTTTTCCGCAAGCCCCTTTTCGGGACTCCGGTGCTCATGTCAAATCACTTCCCTTTCTTTACATAACACGCGGCCGACGAGGCTGTGGCGTCATCGTGTGTCGCTCCGCTTTGCGCCCGGTGTCAAGGAAATGCAGCCGCAGCTGAGGATTCCGGACGACACAGGAATGCCTTGCAACCCTTCCCTGAGGTGCCATGGGCTTGTGGTCGTATGTTGTTTTGAGAGATCGCCTGCTTTCGCTCGGCCAATTTTCCAGCTTCATTCCGCACCACTGATACGACCGCCTTGCAAATGGTCATCTTGGTGGTGTTAAACAGCTTCCGGACTTCGTTCTGCCTTTTCCCGCTCACCGAACCTCGGGAGCGCCCGTGCGCCACATTGAATTACACAAGCCCGAGTACTGACGGGCGGATGCGGCACTGTCCGTGACAGTCATGTTTACAAGGAGGTTTTGGGCGCCTTTTTGCCCTGTGCCAGCACTGGTGCCCGCACGCGCTTTTCGGCCACATCGTTTGCTGCTGAGTTTCATCCTGACGATAAAAAATGTTTCGGAGCATATGACCGTGCCTCGGATTCTGGCAGTGCTCCTATTCCGGGGCGGCCGCATTGTGGTTAGTTCGTTGGGAATTATGACGGGCCGGCTGCTCACCACTTCTTCCCCTCGACCGCCTCACCGTGTGCACCGGTTTCGGCGCTTATTAGGGGCGATCGCTCTTCGGTATCGCCCAAAATGTTTCGTGGTGCGGGCACGGAATGATTCAGAGATAGTTTTTCCTGCCCTGCTGAACTTCCCCTTCTTCGGTGCAGGCTTATAGTTACCGCGGTTGCCTCTGCGCGTGCTTGGCCCTAATCCGGCTTCGAATGTAGCGTGTGCCTCTTTGTGCTTCTGCTTTATGTCTCCCACCAAAATATCAACTTTTATATGTTAGGTGTGTTTTTGTGCAGTTGTTTCTTCCACTGCAATCTCATCTGCTATTGCACTGTCTTTCCAAACAACGTGGTGGGAGAAATAAGCCGCATAGAAATCACCGCATTCTTTTTACTGATTGTGAAAATCACCCTTCCATACGCGGCTCGGGATTTCATCCTCCACGCGACTGTCTTTCATTGTTTCCAGTACCGTATTTAGCACCTTTTCAATTGGCACTGCTTCTGCACGATGGTTGCATGCCCATATTCAGGTGTCCCTTTAATTCTGTATTTTTCCGTGTTGCCGAAGATTATCATTTCTGCAGTGGACTAACTGCCTAAACTCACCAGTTCATCTGTTGAAACTTTTCAGTCCTTGTTGTATATCCCTATTTTTTGCGGCGTATGAGCCCTCCTCCATCCGTCTGTTGCGTTTGCTTTTATACCCACCCATGGAGGGCAATTTTGTGCACACTCTGGGACCAGCGTCCAAGGAGCTTTAAGTGTGGAGTACACCTTGATTTTTGGTGTCGGAGCACCATCCCTCCACTGAATTCAGCCATTCAAGTATTGGATTGTTTCGCGGACATCACCGGCTTACTATGCTTGAAAAGCGCCCTCTTTTAGCGTTTGACATGGGGCGGTATTCCGTCGTCCTCTTGTTTGCCGGTTTTCAAACAAATATCAGTCGTGTTCTTTTGAGCATGTCTTGTTTGTTCGAGTCCGAGGAAACCACAGCAATGATTTGCACTGAATCAGCTTGCGCGCTTTCCGTCTTCCTCCCTTTCAGGTAGAGACATGAGAATCGCCTAAGAGCGACGCCGTAGTTTATCTTTTAGTGGACGATTCCGTAGTGGAAGGCTGTAAACGCTTTCTTCCGTGGAGCACCGTTCAGCTAACACTACGGCATTGAGCCTCTCTAAACTTGTTCTTTCTGATTTTGTCGTTTGGTGAGCATGCTTTTCAATCCTTCTTTCAATGGGTGCAGTGTGGCCCGCGGGCTTTTGGGTCTTGGCATCGTTGGCCATTTTTCCTCGTCAACATGAGGCCTTGTGGGTTCCAGATGCCTAATCCAAGTGCTGTGTGCCCCGTCTTTTCCTCCAGCGCTTGCGTATAGCATCTTAGCGGCTGTCGCGCAAACACTCTTTCTCCGCTGCGGCGCACCTCCCAGTTTGTTTTCGTCCGAATCCGTCGCTTTGAGGATCGGATTCCTGGTAAATAAACTATCGTTGGGTCCTGGGGTCTTATTCAGTTCCGTGCTCAACGTTTCCATCGCTCTAAGAAATAGGATGCAGCCTAACGCCGACACCCGAAGAAACCCACGCGTCAATCCCGCGTTCGTCGAACTCTATAGTCGTTGTCATGATCTTTCTTGTTCAGTGAGGCGGGGAGTTGCTTATCCACCATGTTGGATGTGATATCTACTTTGAACCACCCCATCACTCGAGCAACGTAGCTGCGACCCCACTCAATTAAGCCCCATCAAAGAGTTTATAAACACTGCTGCAATTAAGGAACTGTTTTCCTTCGATCCGATAGCACTCAGAAATTCTAAAACAGAATTAGCGCTGCATATTCATCGTTGGAAACCTGACTATTGTAGCTGAAGCGGCTCTCAGAGGCAGTTTTTTTTTCACTCTACCAAGTGCCACTCTTCGGATGACACCGACCGCGGTGCCGTCTGGCGCCAGCGGTTGGGATGATTCAACGCCTTTAGCTGATTTGTTCTGCTTAAAGAATGGTACTATGGTCCCTCTTGGCTGCTCAGGGAATTTGTTCAACCTTTGGAAGCGGCTGTTAAACTAAGGTAAGAACCACCTTTAACGCTCCCCGGTATGAATTCCGTTGCATCCAGTCGCCGTCCACACTATATAATTTCCCCGTTACTTTCGATTCGCCACGAAGACGCCATGAATACACAACTGCGCGACTTTAAGGGCATTAGTGGAACGATTCGTATACTTGTCTGCCAAAGCCCGCAGCCGCCGCCCTTTCGTCGGTGGGTGACTGGTCATTACACTGGAATGGGGGCGGATGGCGGTCACAACGCAAATACTGATTTTAGCAGCGCTCAGGTGTTCTTCAGGGTGGATTGTTTCGAGGCGTCCTGCCTCCCTGTCCCTAGAGCTGTTTCGGTTAGCGGACTCTTTCTTATTTCGGTGAAGATAGTTCTCTTGGTCGACTTCCTATACTGGTTCATTCTGCTTTCAGGGGTTATTAGTTCTGCTGCTCTATCGAAGGTCGTTCGGCAGCGGTTGCCGTTAGAGTTTCCCCCTGGCGATGCCGGCCACCTCAACGTGGTGCCAGGGTCCAGTACCCCGTATCATCGGGGGAAGCCAAGAGCCAGCAGCGTTCCTTTCATGGGGAACACTGCTGTGCTCCGGCTACGGCATCATACAGCACAGGGATCAGCAGCGTCTTGCTGGGACACCGTTTTTCATTTGTCGGTCCCTGGGCACGTGCCAGCGTGCCATCAGCAGTATCATCCGCACTAAGATGCTGCTGTCCGGTGATGTGGAACTCCAAAAAAGGATTGCTAATTGACATCTTTGGGAGAGTCCAGGGTGGGAGGCTTCTCGCTCCATCTGCTGTATTCCGTTCATATGCGGAAATACAACAAAAAATTATAGAGGGTGTGTCAGGATGAATGAAAAAGGGAGACTCTGCCACAGTCGCCAGACCGATAGCATTTCAGGGCTCTACGGTGATGGCTGATGGCCGCGCCAGTGGGGGGAAACTCTCATGAAGGCACGAAGAAAATTTCAAAAAAAAAATATTAGAGTTTCCCGACTCTTTCAAATTTACCTCATCGCAATGCTTAAGACATGCGTCCTCTGTGGGAAGATATTTTAATCTAGCTACTCTTTGCCAGACCGGGGTTTCTTCATTAGCAATTGCTAAGACCAGTTCCATTTGCCAATCCACTATGAGCTCACCGCCCCTCTGAAGCACAGGACTCTCAGCGGCACGGCGATGGCCCCGTTTCCACTTCGGTGCCTGGTGGGTTTTGATTCCCGCTCGGTTGCTCCTGCTTCTCACTGATTACGTTAAGACTCTTGGGGGAAACGCACGGAGGTCACAGCGAGACGTCGGTTGTTTGAAAACACCGGCGCAACGATTGCGCTTTCTAAAAGTCCTGTTGTCTGCGGACTCCTGAAAACAGTTAATCTATCTCGAGGGAGTGCTGAAAATCCTCCGCCTTCTGTTTTGGGGCGGGCCGCCCCAGTGCGTTGGTAGTGAATGAGACTGTGTGCCGTACCCTCCCCAGCTTTCATGGACGCCTCCTGCGCCGGATCGGAACCCGCCGCGCCCACGTGGGCCGCTGTCGGCAAGGGCGGCTGTTCTCCATCTAACGGTGCTTTCGCGTTCCATTGACTTCGCCGGAGGATGGGGTATTGTGGTTCATGGGAATCCCAGCCACGAAGGGAAGGGGGCTCGAGAAACAGGGAGCGGCGGAGCTGTGTGTTTGCAGTTCCGGGGGCGGTTGCTTAAAGGGTGGGTCTTTCCTCCACGTTATCCCTTTCCAAAAAGCCGCTGCCTGGCCGCCGCGGAGGTTACCGGTTCAGGGTCAGCGAGAGGTTGGCTTTCGGCTTCGTTTTCACTAGCCGGCTGCCGGTGCCAGTTCATCGGATGGGTTGCAGCCTCACGTGAAAGGACGTTCTCTCGCGTGCGGGAAATCGTCGTGCGAAAAGGTCGGGGGAATGAACCTTGCCAGTGGTATGCCCTCTACCGCTGCCGTCCTTGTGGTCTTGCAATGCTTTGACCTGTGGGCACGGTTGTTTTCGTTTGGTTATTGATGACATATGCCCACTTTCATCAATCCGCTTCGAGGTGTGTATGGTTCGCGCGTGGAACGGCTTTGGCTTCTACATTTTTTAAAAAAGTTTGACACTGTCTTCTCAAGTTACTTGGATTTCGTATTTGGGAAAGACGCTGGTGATATATTGTGGTTGTTGTTATACTGGTTGGAGATCTAATGCTCAAAGTAACTATTAATTATTACAACTCGATAAAAAAAGATGTCCCGAGGGTGCTAAAGGATATGTATAAATGATGAAGCTTTCAAACGATTTCCCTCTGACTTTGTTCGGCCGGTTGTTCAGGCGTTTTGTAAGATTTTCATTGTTGCGAACAACTATGCTTGCTTTCCTATTGGTCTATGAGATGTGAAGCTATGGGGATACCTTTGCTTGGGATTAATAAAAAAGACTACTATTCCGTCGCAAGATTCTATTTTTTCCCCCCTCTCTTTTGCGTGTATTTTAGCCCGGTAGGTTGTTTTTCTCGTGGTCATATATGATTTTATCTCAGGGTGGTGTCGCAACCGATTTTGCTTAAATCATATGGTTCATATTTCTTAGTGAAATATTTCTTTTGTTTATTACAGGAATACAGGCCAGTCCGTGGCATGTAGCGCATGCACTGATGAGGTCGCCGTTGTTCCGCCTCCGTGATATTGTGGAGGTAAGAGTTTCCCAAAATGTCTTCGAACCCTCAATGTAGTTAATGAATATTTGGGAACGGTGCGTTGTTGCTCCTTAGGGTGGATAAGGGCCACCTGGCGAATGCTTAGCGGTTTATCTTAAGGGCCTGAGGTTGGGGATGGGGACACACATCTAATTTGTAAGTGTTTTACACACTTTTCTGATTTTGCTTTTGAGGGAAAATTGTTTGCGTCCCTCAGTGGGCAAAAAGGCGCTTAAACTCATTAGGCCACCATATTTTAAATATTGTGATCAATGATGTTAAATATAGGTAAACTACTGTGCCCTCGCTTGACTCAAGGAGTTCAACCAACGATGATTCCACTGCCAATGACAAATGCATGTTCGAAACAAGAGGGGATGCGGTCGTTTTTCCGCGGGCGGCGTGCAAAAAAAAAAAAAGGACGGCGAAGTGCAGTAACAACAAAACACTTTATAAAAATAATGCCACTCTCAGCGACACGTGCTGCTAATAGAGATGGTGCTACCCCTTGGATAATTATCCGTTAGCATGGCCACTGTGCCCACTTGTTGTCATGACTCTGTTGGGCTGTCATCTTAACTGTTTGCCTTACCGATAGGTGCCCGTGAGGCATATCCGTAACAAGCAGTTGCTTATTCCTTTTCGTCTGGGTTACTTTCCAACAAACAAAATTTGGTTGTACAATGCGCATCGTGAGGCTTCAGCAGAGGAACGACATCATTTCCTATTGAGGATTGTATGCTTGTACATAAAATATGTGAGTGCGTTTGATTTTTTTAAACCTTTAAGGACAAATTAGTAGCATCCGTAGCAAAGGAGTGAATGTACAAGTGTCGGTGTGAATATAATTTCTCGTTATTCACATCGTTTTTTTGGGATGACTAAACCGCTGCGTGTATTGGCGTATCGGGTTATGCTGATATAGTTTTGATGTAATGCGGTCTAGTTTGTTGGACACATGTTATTGTGTTGGACTCGAATTTGGTGGTTTACTGTTTCGGTTCTTTGAATATTTTCATTGTGGTCCGTACAAAAGTTTTGGTCAGTTATATGTGAAGGGGTGTTTAAAAATATTTTCTCTTCGTTACTTTTTTGTTTTATTTACAACTGCTATAATCCTATTTCCCCATTTTACCTCTTGATAGAGGTATTTTCAAAGCAATTATTAACGGCGAATACACGACATCACCATCGATTGTTGACGAGCGAGTGTTTACACTTGGGGTATACTACTAAGTGAGGCCGAGTTTGATTATTTCCCCATGTGCTGTGACGTTTCTATTGTGTTAGTTTTTACACTGGTCATATACTTAAATATTATACATAAATATATATATATATATTAAATTTTGAACCTGCGTCGCATCTTCTTCAGGAAAAAATTTTCTTACTCCCAATTCTGATAGTTATTTGCAATAATCGACCAGGCGTTTGTTGTGGAGACTGTTCTTTGGTCCTTGTTAATGGATCTGTGGTCAGGTGTGCGCGTGCATGCTATCTAAAATTTGATGTTTGCATGAATCTTGGGGGTCATATATTGACGAAGATAAAGATTCTGTTCATGGAATTGAGGTACGTAATTTTTGTGCTTTTCCGATCCGGTTATTACCAAATGACAGAAACACTGTTGTATTGCCACTTCGCGTAGGGGCGTTCAATTTCTAAATTTATATGTTTTTGTATCTGGTCCCGTGCCTAGCCAAAATTATCCGACGCTTCCGCTGATAATGTTGACCATTTCCTGTGTGGAATGGAAAGTATTCTCTTAATGCTCAGCCGTCCTAGGGCCCCACCGTACTTTTCTAAAAAAAAAAAAGAAATGATGGTGACGAGGGGTTGTAGGTTGCGTATGAGGCGAATCGGTTGAGTGCAAAGACCTGTTGTCACTTGAGGAAGACGGTTTTATGCGTGGCTTTCCTTTAAACTGTTGGGAGGTTTGAGGCAGTCGATGCGATACAGAGCCTTCTGGGTGCTTGTTTGTTGTGAATATATTTTTTAATTTGTGTTGGATTGACACGATGGGTCGCCACGGTGCCAAGTGATGTTCCTTCTACTTTTGTGTTAGGAAAATATCCTCTGTTAACTACATGTCTACCGTTGACTTTATTAATGGTGTGATGCCTAGCGTCGTCCTAATTGTTCTCTGTGGGTGATGGTTGGAAGAGGGTAAATATGTACGCATAGTTTCGTCGTTGAATTTGTTTTCCACTGTACGTGACAACAAGTGTACTGTTTTCTCTGATGCAAGGTGAGCAAACTCGGCTGTGCTTTTTATATGTTTTAGCTTCTTCAACATATACATATATTTAAGGTAAGTACACCTGGAAGAACGTACAATACTTTGCGTATTTTCTTTTTTAATGACTATTCCGATCTTGACATACAACTTGTTTGTCTTTACTTGCTACGTTGTTGCGGCGGAACCATCGGGAATGTGGCATATTCTTTTTTACACCCTTTGTTTAGCTAAAAGTGTTGTGTCGTTATCCTATGTCTTGTTCTTTTGCCTTCTCTACCTGTTCACGCAGTTTATTAGACGGAAAGGAAAGAGAAGGATCACACATATTTGTTGGGCACCGCAAGAATAGGAGCATACGCTGAAGAGAAAAGTAAGATGTCCACGATCGAACGGGATACTCTCCCAAGCGATCCAACACCGCACCACTACAAAGTCAGTATTGTTCCTGACTTCGAAACGTTCAAGTTCACCGGTCATGTTGACATAAAGATAACCGCCGAAAAACCTCAACAGAAAATCACTCTCAACTATAGTGATTTAACGTTTGTGAAAGTAAGGGTTACGCCAGGGGGGAGTGCATCGGAAACAGAGGAACTTCCCGCGGAATCCATAAGCCTCGACAAAACCGGGATGAAGGCAACGTTTTCTTTGCACAAGGCATTTCAAGGAGAGGCAACACTCTCGATTGATTACACGGGAATCATAAATGACAAACTGGCAGGATTTTACAGGAGCAAATACACTGTTAACGGAAAGGAGTCGTATATGGGGACAACACAGTTTGAAGCTGTTGACGCACGCCAGGCAATCCCCTGCTGGGATGAGCCTGCAGTGAAAGCTGTGTTTGAAATAATTATAACTGCTCCTTCGCACCTAATGGTGCTATCCAACACTCCATCTTACAAGAAGGAGGTGGTTGATGATAAGACACGTTGGTTCTTTGAGCCCACGCCCAAAATGTCGACTTATCTTCTCGCGTGGACGATAGGTGTGTTCGAGTGTATTGAGAAGCGCATCCAGAAGGTACACAAAGGAGCAGGTGGTCAAACTGAAGAGACCATTATACGCGTGTTTACTCCTGAAGGTAAAAAGTCAAAAGCTTCTTTTGCTCTGGATGTGGCTTCTAAAGTGTTGCCATTGTATGAAGAGTTCTTCGGATCAAATTACGTGCTTCCAAAAGTTGACCTTTTGGCAATTCCTGACTTTGCCGCCGGGGCAATGGAAAATTGGGGGCTTATAACATATCGTGAAACAGCCCTACTATGTGATGCCGAATCAAGTGCGGCTCAGAGGTACTATGTCGCTCTAGTGGTTGCCCATGAACTGGCCCACCAGTGGTTTGGAAACCTCGTGACCATGCAATGGTGGAAGGAGCTCTGGCTTAACGAATCGTTTGCCACGTACATGGAGTACCGGGCGGTGGATAAGTTGTTCCCAGAGTGGCGTGTCTTCACGCAGTTCGTCCACGATGAGGTTGCTCGAGCCTTTCAACTGGATTCGATGCGTAGTTCCCATCCCGTTGAAGTGGATGTCAAATACGCTAAGGAGATCGACGACATTTTTGATGCCATTAGTTACAGCAAGGGTGGGAGCATCATTCGCATGGCAGTTAATTTCATCGGAGAGGAGGCATTCCAAAAGGGAATGTCGGAGTATTTGAAGCACTTCGCCTATGGTAATGCAACAACGAAGGATCTGTGGAATTTTCTTGGAAATGCTGCAGGCAAACCCTTGGCCCCTATACTGGAGTACTGGACGGGGCGGCAAGGTTATCCTTACCTTATTGTTACGTCGTCACCTGACAAAAAGACTTTGAACATAACTCAAAAGCGCTTTCTAGCTACAGGTGACGTCACCGCCGACGAGGATGAAACAGTGTGGAAGGTACCTTTGCTTATCTCGACTCCGGAAGACGGGGTTCAGCGTTATATTCTTGAGAAACGGGAAAACCCAATACCGGTAAAGTATAACTCGTGGATAAAGGTAAACAGTGAGCAATCGGCCTTCTGCCGTGTCCACTATCAAGGCAACGGTTTGCTCGAAGGTTTGCTTCCCGCCATTGCTTCGAAGAACCTCTCTGATATAGACCGATTTTCTATTATTTCCGACTACCACGCCTTTGCTCGTGCCGGTTACTGCAGCACCGTCGACGTGCTCAAGATTCTTTCTTCTTATGTTGACGAAGACGATTATACTGTGTGGTGCTCCGTCGTTGGCTTTGAGAAAGAGATACGGATGCTGGTGTCCAGCCAGGGTCGAAGTGCTGTTGATTCACTGAATGCTTTCTGTCGCAACTTGTACTCGAATGCCATGAAACGACTCGGCTACGCGCAGAAGCCTGGCGACGATAATCGTTTGACTCAACTGCGCAGCGTTCTCTTCGACAGACTCGTAACATCTGAGGATAAGGAGGCCGTTGCCTATGCTTGCAAGCTTTATGCGGAACGGCAAAAGGTGCCAATTCCTTCGGACTTGCGGTACACTGTGTACGCTACGCACGTTAAATTAAACGGCGAGCCCGCGTTTCAGGAGGTGAAGCAACTTGCTGAGGTTACTGTGGACGCGATGGAGCGGACTCATTACCTTCGTGCGCTTGCATCTTCCGAAGTTGATGGTGTGGTGAGTCAGCTCTTTCAATACTCTCTCTCCGAAAAAGTTCGGAGCCAGGACGTTTTGGCCATTCTTGGCGCACTGGCCAGCAACGCTGCGAGGGTTAAAGCATACGCCGAAGAACTGAAGCAGATGTGGCCAAGGTTGGGGAAGGAGCTTCCCGGACTTATACTCGGGAGGGCGCTAAAATATTTGGAAAATGGTGCTGATGCAGCGGTGGCCGATGAAATGGAACAGTTCTGGAGCCACCTTGCTGATGAAGCTAAATTCGGGATGACCCGCAGCTTCCAACAGGGTGTGGAGGGACTCCGCAACAACGCAAAATGGGCGGCGCGAGACGTGAAGACTGTGGTCGAGTTTCTTTCGGTTGCAGCGTTATAGCTTTTCTTTCGCCTTCATATACGTTATTACCATTAGAATTGGCTGTTGCTAAATTAGTGGATGCAGCTGTTGGCTAAAATTAGGTGGGAAAATGAGTAAAAAACTTTAGGGATAGAAGTGAATGTAGTAAAAGGTGGCTCAATCATGGGTAGGAAAGTAAAAACGAGTTGGATTTTGATGAAGGGGGAATATCGTCGAGGAATGGTCCATTCTTCCTCGTCGCGATGATTTCGTAGTGGGCACGTGCCACAGTGCTTCTGGCGGGAGAGTGGGTTTGTCAGGAGGTGCGGCGATAAAGGAATAGTTGTATTGGGTGTATACACGTATACTTGCACACTTGTTTCACACCAACGCTTCATCACTTTTAGGTTGTCGACATTTTTTCGCTTTAGGTAAGTATCCATATTACCTTTAGTGTTCTGCTTTACCTGTGATGCTCATCTACACCTTGCATCCACTTTTTTGTCACTTCAGTGTGTTGGTACTGTGCTGACCTATATTTGTTTTACTTTGCCTCTCTGTTTGCAAACCTGGGGCGCTGGAGCGAAGAAATAGGGCGGAGGCGTTGACCATGACACACAACAGGAGCGGGGCTGTTCGAAGGAAAGTCGTTCAACACGACTTTTATGATTCAGCTGACCAGGTTGGTGGAGTGGTGTTGCTGAACAACCCTACCAACGGCTCCTGGGAATATGATGAGTACCTTCGGCTGCTCACAACCAAAAGGTACTCTCGTATTCCTTCGTGGGAAGCACATTCCACTGCGCAGTGCTACTTTGTCTGCGCTGACGGTGTATATCCTAAACTTCAGTCATACGTCAAGGAGCGGCAGGTGAGCCATCCGCATCTTCGGTTGTTTCAATTTTTTCCTCTATGTGATGCTGTCATCGGTGATATGGACTCTTATGTCACTTCTTACGAAAAGGATGGTTGTGAAAGGCCTTCATCAACTCCAGAGGGCGGTTACGGCACTGTGGACGATATCCCTGTTGAGGTACTGGACACGATCCATCACAGGTGCCGCTCTGCGGCCGCGCTTTTTCGGGAGGTGGATGGGAGTGTGCCGGACACGCCACTGAATGGATGGAAAATGTTGCATGAAGAGCATTCCCACCCGTTACTTCGTCCGCTTTGGCTGCATATCCAGTGCCAGATTACGACGGACTTCAAAAAGGCGCTGACACTCCTGAAACGGCTGCGCAAGCGGTACCCTGACGAGAACGCTGTCGTGTTACCTCCTGTTCTGCGTTCACCTGGTGCCGCGCGTATACTGGAAACCGGTGGCGGTGTTGTGGACCAAAGAAACTGCGGGTGCGACAACGACCCGATCCAGGAGCGTGAGCTGTGCGTTGCGGCCAGCCAGGTTGAAGCATTACTTCTGCCCACCGTTGTCGCTGTCGGTGCCTTCGGTGGTCGCTTTGACCACGAGGTGGGAGCCATCTCTACGATGCTTTCTGAGAGTCATGATGCACATATAGTGCTTATAAATTTGTTTAATACGGTGTTTGCGTGTCAGGGAGGTGGGTGGACACAGATTGTGCGGCAACCCGAGTATGAAGACAAGACTTGCGGTCTTGTAAACTACGGAAGAATGACTGAGTGCGAGACGAGTGGTTTGCTCTGGAATGTTGTGAAGGGCAGGGGGAGGCCAAGTGTTACAAACGATTTCGTTTTCGACTTTGGGGCGTTTATTTCCGTCTGCAACATTGTTCGCCGCGAAGTTATAACGGTTGATTTGCGGTGCCTTTTAACGAGTGTGGGGGAGTCACCTGCGGATGCGACGACCGCTACAGGCGCTTCTGATTGCGAAGCGCAACGCGGTCGTGGCCCACCTGTAGTGTTCTCCATACTTCGGCGGCAAAAAAAGGAGGGGGGCTAGGTGCGTGTTTTCTTTGAGCTCTATTCGTCCTTGTTTTATTTATTCATCGTTTTCCTTGTGTTTGGTTACCCTGCTGTACACGAGAGTCCCACCAACATTGTACTGATATTTCCATCTTTTTTAGCGTTTCATTCTTAAACGCACCGTTTCTGGAGTGCGTATCCACGGCAATATAAGAAAACTTCACGAGTGCTAATGGGTGATCCTATCGATGATTTATTGCACCATTTTTAACGGTCATTTATTCGGGTATTCTGATCTTTTCTGTAAGTGTGTAATCTACTGCTGTCAACCGTTCTTAGGTGATAACGTCTGCGATTGTCTTACAGTATACCCATGTACATTTACTTTCAACATTCCCTTGTATATGTGTTACGTGCCTGTGTATGCGACATCCATACCATACATAAAACAGAAAGGAACCTGAAACATGGCCAAGAAGCACCTAAAGCGCCTGTATGCCCCCAAGGACTGGATGCTGAGCAAACTCACTGGTGTGTTTGCCCCTCGTCCACGTGCTGGTCCCCACAAACTACGCGAGTGCCTTTCGCTTCTGATTATTATTCGCAACCGGCTGAAGTATGCACTAAATGCCCTCGAAGCGCAGATGATCCTTCGTCAGGGACTCGTGTGTGTAGACGGCAAGCCCCGCAAGGATGGTAAGTACCCAGCCGGTTTCATGGACGTGGTGGAGATTCCCAAGACGGGCGACCGCTTCCGCATCCTATATGACGTGAAAGGACGCTTTGCGCTTGTCCGCGTGAGCGAGGCTGAGTCGAGCATCAAGATGATGAAGGTTGTCAACGTATACACCGGCACGGGACGCATTCCTGTTGCTGTGACACACGACGGCCACCGGATTCGCTATCCCGACCCCCGTACGAGCCGTGGAGACACTTTGGTGTATGATGTGAAAGAAAAAAAGGTTTTGGACCTAATCAAGATTGGCAACGGCAAGGTTGTGATGGTGACAGGTGGTGCCAACCGTGGTCGTATTGGAGAAATTGTGTCCATTGAACGTCACCCTGGCGCCTTCGACATCGCCCGCCTCAAGGATGCGTCTGGTCACGAATTCGCAACTCGTGCCACAAACATTTTTGTGATTGGCAACGACATGTCGAGTGTTCCAGTTACGTTACCTAAGCAACAGGGTTTGCGTATCAACGTGATTCAGGAGCGTGAGGAAAAACTCATAGCCGCCGAAACACGCAGAACAACTCAGGCGCACAGCAAGCGAAAGACTAAGGTGTAAGTTGGTCTCTTTCTGCTGACTTTTTTTTTACGAAGAAGCAAGGATTTTGGTTCCATTCATACTAATTTATTTTACGTTTTATAATCTATTGATTTATGTTGATCGAGACCCGTCACTATCACTAACATCAGCAAGGCAAGTGTGCACATTTGCAGTTCCCCCTTGTCGATAGTGTATAAAAGATACGCATTTCCTCCCCCGAAAACAATGTCTTCCGTTTAAAAAGTGGTTTGTTTAGCCGTCCCCAATGGCCAAGAAGCACCTAAAGCGCCTGTATGCCCCCAAGGACTGGATGCTGAGCAAACTCACTGGTGTGTTTGCCCCTCGTCCACGTGCTGGTCCCCACAAACTACGCGAGTGCCTTTCGCTTCTGATTATTATTCGCAACCGGCTGAAGTATGCACTAAATGCCCTCGAAGCGCAGATGATCCTTCGTCAGGGACTCGTGTGTGTAGACGGCAAGCCCCGCAAGGATGGTAAGTACCCAGCCGGTTTCATGGACGTGGTGGAGATTCCCAAGACGGGCGACCGCTTCCGCATCCTATATGACGTGAAAGGACGCTTTGCGCTTGTCCGCGTGAGCGAGGCTGAGTCGAGCATCAAGATGATGAAGGTTGTCAACGTATACACCGGCACGGGACGCATTCCTGTTGCTGTGACACACGACGGCCACCGGATTCGCTATCCCGACCCCCGTACGAGCCGTGGAGACACTTTGGTGTATGATGTGAAAGAAAAAAAGGTTTTGGACCTAATCAAGATTGGCAACGGCAAGGTTGTGATGGTGACAGGTGGTGCCAACCGTGGTCGTATTGGAGAAATTGTGTCCATTGAACGTCACCCTGGCGCCTTCGACATCGCCCGCCTCAAGGATGCGTCTGGTCACGAATTCGCAACTCGTGCCACAAACATTTTTGTGATTGGCAACGACATGTCGAGTGTTCCAGTTACGTTACCTAAGCAACAGGGTTTGCGTATCAACGTGATTCAGGAGCGTGAGGAAAAACTCATAGCCGCCGAAACACGCAGAACAACTCAGGCGCACAGCAAGCGAAAGACTAAGGTGTAACGGCTAAATTCACATACAGTTACTTTCATTCTTTACACACCACCTTGATCAACTGCACATATTAAATACTTGCCTGTAAAATGAGCAGTATCATCCCCACTTAAGGAAACTGTAAGCTTAGTCACTTCCCTCCTTTCTCTTTCTTTTTGTACGAAGGTTAAAGCCACAAGACTCTCTTACTGAACTCAGGCAAGTGAACAACACCGCACTAAACCAGAATCGCATAAGTTACATCCACTATCCATCCACTCGGGTTTAACTGAATTGCATCGCTGGATACCTTTCGTGTGCAATGGCTCTTGGATTTTCCTCTGCGGGGGAAGTGTACATGTACGCAACATGCATCCTTCTTGGAGTGTCCCTTCTAATGCCCCTTAACGCTCTCGTTTCCGCACCGCGCTTTATGGTGGACTACTACAAGTACGTATCTGGTAAAGAGGATGCCGAACCGAACCTTCCCTTTTTCTGGAAGAATATTTTCACGTTCTACAATGTTGTATCGCTTGCGTCGCAGGTGATTGCTGGACCGACCGTTCTAACTCGTGCAGCCCGTCGACTTTCATTATCTGTGCGCTTTGCCCTTTCCATCACGTTGATGATGTCGGAGGTATTTGTAGTTCTCATGATGCCTGTGATCAAGGTACCTCAAACAGTTGCCATTGTTCTTCTCTGCCTTGTGACAATATTTGCAGGTATTGGGAAATCATACCATGAGGCGACGTGCTACGTTCTGGTGGCGTCGATGCCATCTAAGTTCATGTCTGCTGTTATGTTTGGAGTGTCACTATGCGGTGTAATAACGTCCACATTACAGTGCATCATCAAGGCATCAATGGAAGATACCTATGAGTCCGTGCTGACGCAGTCATACATTTATTTTTCACTTGGTCTACTGATAATGGCGGGTACACTTGCGATGGCTCTCTGTCTACGATATAATTCCTACGCGCAGGAGCACGTTGCTGAGTACCGTATGCTCAAACTACAAGAACAAGGAGTAGATGCTGAGTCTCAAAATGATGAGAATGAACCCGTGGCTGAAGGTAAAGGTGAAGGTGAAGGTAAGAGTGAGGGTGCCATGACGACAGCAGAGCAACTGACGGCAACTGCTGTTATGCCCGTAGCGAGGATAATCCGTATGATGTTAGTGACAGTCTTCTGCGGCTTCTTCCTCACCTTATTTATCTTCCCCAGTCTTATTATTCCCATCGATCGTGACCACAATTGGTTTGCGACAATTGCCATTCTGCTATACAACTGTGGGGATGCTATTGGACGTTTCTCCACCTCGTTCAAGTGCGTTTGGCCGCCCCGCCGTGCTCTGCTGTACGCCACCTTCGCCCGCTTCATTTTTGTTCTGCCCTTCATGTTATGCATTTACCAATACATCCCTGGCCATGTCGGTCCGTATATCTTCTCGTTTCTCCTTGGCCTGACCAACTGTGTGGGTGCCATGTCGATGGTGTATGGCCCAATAACCCCTGGTCTTGAGACTGCGGGTCAGAAATTGATGGCTGGACAGTTGATGGGGATTTCGCTGCTTTCTGGAATTGCCGCTGCATCTGTTCTTGCGATGATTGTGGTTGTCTTCCTACCATGAGTACGCTTAATGGAGGAGCCGCCTCTCACTAACACCACTTTGTTAGTACGTGACGTGTTTTAAGTGATGGAGCATCGTTGATGTTTTATCAAAGATACTATCTTAACTTGTATATATATATATATATATATATGTATTAGTTTATATCTTTTTTACATTAACAAGATTATTTTATTTTAATTATTTATTTTTTTTTGATTTTCCTTTAACTGAAGGCATGTGCGGGTAAGGCAGCATAAACTATTTTGGACTGCCTCAGTACGCTAGCCCCTTTATAACATACGTTTTTGTTTATTTTTTTTGTCTTAGGACTGCTTCCCCGCTACTGGGTATGTTGAGGGAAAAAACGTCAGACACTTTCTCTCGGCACCTGGTGCGGTATGTCCGGCATTTACTTCCCTTCCTTTTTTTTTTATGATGCACATTACGTTGCCTGCTGAAGATATTGTTTGGAGCAATGTGCCTGTGGTGTTTGGGTGTACTGAAATTTGTGGTGAGACGGTGCGACTCTTGTGTGGTTAAGTAAAGGAATGTGAACTGATTGTACGATATGCCACTGGTGTCGCTACCATTCACTGTCAACGAGCTTCAACCATTATTAGTGGTGTGATTTTAGTGGATATAAATAAGAAATAAATTTCTAGTGTGTGTTTTCTCCCGTTTCCTCCTTCTTTCATGTAGGCCAACTTTAGTGCGTATGTACGGAGGGATAATATTAGTGTTTAGTAATTTCTGCGTAAATACCTGCGGTTTCCTTGTTTGCAGCAACACGTTACCTTTCAACTATAGACCTCCGTTGCGTGCTACAATCGTTATTTGTGTATTATAATTATCTATTTTTTAAAAATTATATATATATATGTTTGTTTGTTGTATAACTTCGGGGAAGCGCTGTTTTGTAAGGCCGTGTTAGGAAATCTGTATTACTGGTAACAGTAGTAATAAATGGGAGATCGTCTAATTTGTGTGCGTCACGGGGTTTAATGATTATTGTGATGTGCGGTTGTATTGCTGTTATTTTCTGCATCTGATATGCTTTAGGTTTAAGTACTCAATACCTTCTCCATCCATATAGATATTGTTTCCTTCTCTTTCTCTTTCTCCTTTTCTTTCCTTTCTTATATCTTATTCCTACTGCCCCATTGCGGTAGTGATAGCGTCAAGTTTATGTATGTTGTTGTAGTTGTACTTGCCGCGCTGCTTCGAAGCTGTTGGCTCACCAATGGTTTTACTGGATATGGTGTTCCGAAGTTTTTGGAGGACCTATTGCATATGTCCATGTTGCTGTACCGTTGTGTTTGCCTTTCGATGAACTCCCGTGGATTTGCGTGCTCGTGTTTTTGCTTTTTGCTTCTGTTATGTGGTAATGGCGGATGTGTATACGATGGCGATATTCACATATATGTGATAAGGATGGTGCAGAACCGCAACCACTAAATACTTGCCTGTAAAATGAGCAGTATCATCCCCACTTAAGGAAACTGTAAGCTTAGTCACTTCCCTCCTTTCTCTTTCTTTTTGTACGAAGGTTAAAGCCACAAGACTCTCTTACTGAACTCAGGCAAGTGAACAACACCGCACTAAACCAGAATCGCATAAGTTACATCCACTATCCATCCACTCGGGTTTAACTGAATTGCATCGCTGGATACCTTTTGTGTGCAATGGCTCTTGGATTTTCCTCTGCGGGGGAAGTGTACATGTACGCAACATGCATCCTTCTTGGAGTGTCCCTTCTAATGCCCCTTAACGCTCTCGTTTCCGCACCGCGCTTTATGGTGGACTACTACAAGTACGTATCTGGTAAAGAGGATGCCGAACCGAACCTTCCCTTTTTCTGGAAAAATATTTTCACGTTCTACAATGTTGTATCGCTTGCGTCGCAGGTGATTGCTGGACCGACCGTTCTAACTCGTGCAGCCCGTCGACTTTCATTATCTGTGCGCTTTGCCCTTTCCATCACGTTGATGATGTCGGAGGTATTTGTAGTTCTCATGATGCCTGTGATCAAGGTACCTCAAACAGTTGCCATTGTTCTTCTCTGCCTTGTGACAATATTTGCAGGTATTGGGAAATCATACCATGAGGCGACGTGCTACGTTCTGGTGGCGTCGATGCCATCTAAGTTCATGTCTGCTGTTATGTTTGGAGTGTCACTATGCGGTGTAATAACGTCCACATTACAGTGCATCATCAAGGCATCAATGGAAGATACCTATGAGTCCGTGCTGACGCAGTCATACATTTATTTTTCACTTGGTCTACTGATAATGGCGGGTACACTTGCGATGGCTCTCTGTCTACGATATAATTCCTACGCGCAGGAGCACGTTGCTGAGTACCGTATGCTCAAACTACAAGAACAAGGAGTAGATGCTGAGTCTCAAAATGATGAGAATGAACCCGTGGCTGAAGGTAAAGGTGAAGGTGAAGGTAAGAGTGAGGGTGCCATGACGACAGCAGAGCAACTGACGGCAACTGCTGTTATGCCCGTAGCGAGGATAATCCGTATGATGTTAGTGACAGTCTTCTGCGGCTTCTTCCTCACCTTATTTATCTTCCCCAGTCTTATTATTCCCATCGATCGTGACCACAATTGGTTTGCGACAATTGCCATTCTGCTATACAACTGTGGGGATGCTATTGGACGTTTCTCCACCTCGTTCAAGTGCGTTTGGCCGCCCCGCCGTGCTCTGCTGTACGCCACCTTCGCCCGCTTCATTTTTGTTCTGCCCTTCATGTTATGCATTTACCAATACATCCCTGGCCATGTCGGTCCGTATATCTTCTCGTTTCTCCTTGGCCTGACCAACTGTGTGGGTGCCATGTCGATGGTGTATGGCCCAATAACCCCTGGTCTTGAGACTGCGGGTCAGAAATTGATGGCTGGACAGTTGATGGGGATTTCGCTGCTTTCTGGAATTGCCGCTGCATCTGTGCTTGCGATGATTGTGGTTGTCTTCCTACCATGAGTACGCTTAATGGAGGAGCCGCCTCTCACTAACACCACTTTGTTAGTACGTGACGTGTTTTAAGTGATGGAGCATCGTTGATGTTTTATCAAAGATACTATCTTAACTTGTATATATATATATAAATATATATATATGTATTAGTTTATATCTTTTTTACATTAACAAGATTATTTTATTTTAATTAATTTTTTTTTTGATTTTCCTTTAACTGAAGGCATGTGCGGGTAAGGCAGCATAAACTATTTTGGACTGCCTCAGTACGCTAGCCCCTTTATAACATACGTTTTTGTTTATTTTTTTGTCTTAGGACTGCTTCCCCGCTACTGGGTATGTTGAGGGAAAAAACGTCAGACACTTTCTCTCGGTACCTGGTGCGGTGTGTCCGGCATTTACTTCCCTTCCTTCCTTTTTTTATGATGCACATTACGTTGCCTGCTGAAGATATTGTTTGGAGCAATGTGCCTGTGGTGTTTGGGTGTACTGAAATTTGTGGTGAGACGGTGCGACTCTTGTGTGGTTAAGTAAAGGAATGTGAACTGATTGTACGATATGCCACTGGTGTCGCTACCATTCACTGTCAACGAGCTTCAACCATTATTAGTGGTGTGATTTTAGTGGATATAAATAAGAAATAAATTTCTAGTGTGTGTTTTCTCCCGTTTCCTCCTTCTTTCATGTAGGCCAACTTTAGTGCGTATGTACGGAGGGATAATATTAGTGTTTAGTAATTTCTGCGTAAATACCTGCGGTTTCCTTGTTTGCAGCAACACGTTACCTTTCAACTATAGACCTCCGTTGCGTGCTACAATCGTTATTTGTGTATTATAATTATCTATTTTTTAAAAATTATATATATATATGTTTGTTTGTTGTATAACTTCGGGGAAGCGCTGTTTTGTAAGGCCGTGTTAGGAAATCTGTATTACTGGTAACAGTAGTAATAAATGGGAGATCGTCTAATTTGTGTGCGTCACGGGGTTTAATGATTATTGTGATGTGCGGTTGTATTGCTGTTATTTTCTGCATCTGATATGCTTTAGGTTTAAGTACTCAATACCTTCTCCATCCATATAGATATTGTTTCCTTCTCTTTCTCTTTCTCCTTTTCTTTCCTTTCTTATATCTTATTCCTACTGCCCCATTGCGGTAGTGATAGCGTCAAGTTTATGTATGTTGTTGTAGTTGTACTTGCCGCGCTGCTTCGAAGCTGTTGGCTCACCAATGGTTTTACTGGATATGGTGTTCCGAAGTTTTTGGAGGACCTATTGCATATGTCCATGTTGCTGTACCGTTGTGTTTGCCTTTCGATGAACTCCCGTGGATTTGCGTGCTCGTGTTTTTGCTTTTTGCTTCTGTTATGTGGTAATGGCGGATGTGTATACGATGGCGATATTCACATATATGTGATAAGGATGGTGCAGAACCGCAACCACTAAATACTTGCCTGTAAAATGAGCAGTATCATCCCCACTTAAGGAAACTGTAAGCTTAGTCACTTCCCTCCTTTCTCTTTCTTTTTGTACGAAGGTTAAAGCCACAAGACTCTCTTACTGAACTCAGGCAAGTGAACAACACCGCACTAAACCAGAATCGCATAAGTTACATCCACTATCCATCCACTCGGGTTTAACTGAATTGCATCGCTGGATACCTTTTGTGTGCAATGGCTCTTGGATTTTCCTCTGCGGGGGAAGTGTACATGTACGCAACATGCATCCTTCTTGGAGTGTCCCTTCTAATGCCCCTTAACGCTCTCGTTTCCGCGCCGCGCTTTATGGTGGACTACTACAAGTACGTATCTGGTAAAGAGGATGCCGAACCGAACCTTCCCTTTTTCTGGAAGAATATTTTCACGTTCTACAATGTTGTATCGCTTGCGTCGCAGGTGATTGCTGGACCGACCGTTCTAACTCGTGCAGCCCGTCGACTTTCATTATCTGTGCGCTTTGCCCTTTCCATCACGTTGATGATGTCGGAGGTATTTGTAGTTCTCATGATGCCTGTGATCAAGGTACCTCAAACAGTTGCCATTGTTCTTCTCTGCCTTGTGACAATATTTGCAGGTATTGGGAAATCATACCATGAGGCGACGTGCTACGTTCTGGTGGCGTCGATGCCATCTAAGTTCATGTCTGCTGTTATGTTTGGAGTGTCACTATGCGGTGTAATAACGTCCACACTACAGTGCATCATCAAGGCATCGATGGAAGATACCTATGAGTCCGTGCTGACGCAGTCATACATTTATTTTTCACTTGGTCTACTGATAATGGCGGGTACACTTGCGATGGCTCTCTGTCTACGATATAATTCCTACGCGCAGGAGCACGTTGCTGAGTACCGTATGCTCGAACTACAAGAACAAGGAGTAGATGCTGAGTCTCAAAATGATGAGAATGAACCCGTGGCTGAAGGTAAAGGTGAAGGTGAAGGTAAGAGTGAGGGTGCCATGACGACAGCAGAGCAACTGACGGCAACTGCTGTTATGCCCGTAGCGAGGATAATCCGTATGATGTTAGTGACAGTCTTCTGCGGCTTCTTCCTCACCTTATTTATCTTCCCCAGTCTTATTATTCCCATCGATCGTGACCACAATTGGTTTGCGACAATTGCCATTCTGCTATACAACTGTGGGGATGCTATTGGACGTTTCTCCACCTCGTTCAAGTGCGTTTGGCCGCCCCGCCGTGCTCTGCTGTACGCCACCTTCGCCCGCTTCATTTTTGTTCTGCCCTTCATGTTATGCATTTACCAATACATCCCTGGCCATGTCGGTCCGTATATCTTCTCGTTTCTCCTTGGCCTGACCAACTGTGTGGGTGCCATGTCGATGGTGTATGGCCCAATAACCCCTGGTCTTGAGACTGCGGGTCAGAAATTGATGGCTGGACAGTTGATGGGGATTTCGCTGCTTTCTGGAATTGCCGCTGCATCTGTTCTTGCGATGATTGTGGTTGTCTTCCTACCATGAGTACGCTTAATGGAGGAGCCGCCTCTCACTAACACCACTTTGTTAGTACGTGACGTGTTTTAAGTGATGGAGCATCGTTGATGTTTTATCAAAGATACTATCTTAACTTGTATATATATATATATATATGTATTAGTTTATATCTTTTTTACATTAACAAGATTATTTTATTTTAATTATTTATTTTTTTTTGATTTTCCTTTAACTGAAGGCATGTGCGGGTAAGGCAGCATAAACTATTTTGGACTGCCTCAGTACGCTAGCCCCTTTATAACATACGTTTTTGTTTATTTTTTTTGTCTTAGGACTGCTTCCCCGCTACTGGGTATGTTGAGGGAAAAAACGTCAGACACTTTCTCTCGGCACCTGGTGCGGTGTGTCCGGCATTTACTTCCCTTCCTTCCTTTTTTTATGATGCACATTACGTTGCCTGCTGAAGATATTGTTTGGAGCAATGTGCCTGTGGTGTTTGGGTGTACTGAAATTTGTGGTGAGATGGTGCGACTCTTGTGTGGTTAAGTAAAGGAATGTGAACTGATTGTACGATATGCCACTGGTGTCGCTACTATTCACCGTTAATGGCCTCGACCATTTTTTTTTTTTGACATTAATGGGGTAAATTTTTGTTTTTGTAAAAAGGCATGAAGAAAGTAATAATACTGGTATCAGTTGTAATAAACAGGGATTCACCTAACTCTCGTGTAGTTTGCGGTTATTCTGCTTGTTGTTGTACCTACTGTGCTTTAATGCAATGTGGTTGGTGGGTCCTTCATTTCTCTATCTTTCTCTGCTTCTTCTTTAATTTTTTTCTTATCTCTTATCCTTAATGTTTAACTGCGGCAGTTATTGCTCCAAGCTTGTGTATGTTGTAGCTGTACTTGGTGAGTTGTTCTTCTTTGTGTTTTACCTTTTTATTTGTTCCTTTATATTGTTTGATTTCCCATTTCCCATTTCCCATTTCTTTTCTTCTTTTCTTATTTTTTTGTTATTTTGTTTCATATTCATTAGTATTTTTGTGTAATGTTAAAGTGCTCCTTGTGCTATCTAGCAAGCAAGGTGACTGCGGGTAATGCGAAAAATCAAGCCGGCCACCCAAGGCGGAAGGCTAAACTATTTCATGTTGTTCCTGGTACTCCAGTTACTCCATTTGAGAAGCTAAA